>NC_065546.1:33587143-33932974 GCF_022605725.1 Anthonomus grandis grandis
CCAGAAGCAATCTGGGGATATTAGTGGCTAAAGATGCTTATTTTTCATTCCTAGAATCTCACTTACGCTATGGAATTTATTTTTAGTGACGCAAAAGCGTGCCCTAAGACATTTATGTCTTCTTAAGTATCATAAGTATTGAAAACCTAACTTTATTATCAAGGAAATTTTGACTCTTCCACCTTTATTTATACTGAAGATTATTTGGTTGATGCATAAGAACTATTGTTTAGTTATTCAGTTGGAAAATATAAATACTACTTTTAAAATTCTTTAACAAAAAACTCAATTTTTTACGAGAGTAATATAATACTTAAAAGTGTAATTGGTGTTAAGCTTAAGGGATTATTTAATGTAAATCAGGTATTATACGAATATAATTTATACGTTTATAATATTTTTAAGTATATAAATCAATTTGTTCATCTGTAATGTATGTAAATTTAACATATTATTAGCTACTTTTATTTTTTATCATGACAACATTATTAACAACATCTCGGTGTTTAAATAATAAAGTTTAGTTAGAAAGCCAAGTCGAAATGACAATGTCATGCTGGAAAGTTGGAAGACAATCTGCTAAAATGCTTAACATTTTGGTATTAAACTGTTTATTATTACTACTTTAAGGTTCTCTATTCTGCTTGGTGGCATCCATTTTCAACGTGGTGACCCAAGTGTTCTTTATCACCCTTATGTCCCACATCGCTCTTCACATAAAAGCCCTTAAAGCTAAGTGCACGAGTTTCCATTTGTTTCGTGCCTATGTTAGTCCTGAAGAGCACGATTCTATGGTTTACGCGGAGCTTAAAGCCATATGCATAAAACACCAGTCTATTATAAGGTAAAATCTGTTGTCTTTCACTGTTGCCCAATTTTATTCGTAAAAAATAAATTTTCTTGTAGTTTCATAGATAAGTTAAACATGTGTGCCAAGAACGCGCTGTTACTGGAATTCATATTAAACTCGCTTAATATAACTACCATTGTGGTTCAAATTTTAGTGATGGTATCAAATCTATTATATACAAATCAAACTGTCATATTAAAACTATAAATTCCAGGAGAACCCGCCGGCAATGATATTCTTTTGTGTACTTTTCTGTAGCGTTCAAATAGCGCAACTCTTCTTAATGTCATGGCATGCCAACGAAATTGAGTTCCAGGTAAATATCTTAGCTAACTAATCCATAGTTTACCATAACCCTATTTTTCAGAGTATGTCAATCAGCGACGCCCTCTTTCAAAGCAAATGGTACGAACAAACCCCGAAAGCTAAAAAGTTGATCCACATCATGATGATGCGCTGCATGCGACCGTTAAATGTATTTATTGGCCCCTTTTATCCAATGTCTCTTAGAACTGGCATCGCTGTAAGTCTCCCAGATAACGAACGGGTTGCTCAAAAAGTCACTTTATGTTCGTTTTAGACTATGAAGGCCGCTTACTCGTTGCTTGCCCTAATTCTGACGTTGGCCGCAGAAAAACCGCAATAAGAGGATCATTTTTGGTTATGTTGGAGAAAAAAAACCAAGAAAAATTTAAATCTCCTTTTATTTTCCCCACATATAGATAAATAGATATATACAGAACATTTAGTCTTATACAGTAAACCCGTAACAATCTTCCCTCTCCATTTTTGTTCGTTTGGGCGTAGCTTTTTTGGCAACGATCACCATTTTGAAACTATCATTTTTATGCCACGCACAAATAAAAAATAAAAATTTTAAGTGAATAGTGGGCGCCCCCTGTATATTTTACTATAGACAATAATAAATGTTTATATACAGTTTAGTAAAAGTTACATTTTTATCACAGTTATAACATAATAAGTGAGGAGCAGCCTTTATCAGTTTAACCCTCCCAATATTTCAAACTCTATTAATTTTTTAACAGTCATAACTCGTCCTTACCTTTGTAATCCTCCTCACCTAAATGATCCTTAATTTTCCTAAAATGACTCTGTATGAGTGCGAATTCGTTTGGAGAGTGAGCGAGGAGCAACTGGAGAAAACGGAGTTCCTGGAGGTTGTGGAGAACGAGGCGGCGTTGCCGTTTGTTTGATTTCCGCCAGACTTTTAAGGTTTTTTCAATCGTCGAGGTTATCTCGTCGCGAAGGGTGGACAAGCAGGCGATTTTCGTGATCTCAACCTAAGCACATAAAAAATCGGTTTTTGTTTTAAGAAAAATTTCACCGGTCAAACCCACTAACCTAATATACTATTTCTTCATGAAAAGTACTAACCTAATATACTATTTCTCCATGAAAAGTACAGCCCTGAACAGTAAAAATTATGCAATAAAATAAATACATTAATTAAAAGTTCCTTACCGGAGTATGTAAACACACCGAATACATTGCGGTTAATTTCATGGTGGCGTTCATGTTGGCCAACATAAAAGCCAACAAATTTGGCACAGTTATGGGTACCTCCGTAGGAAACACCCTAGTTTCTTCTTTGCTAAAATATTTGTTTATTTAGAAATTTTAATAATTTACTCATGTTATGCGTGTGAAGTTTAAAAAAATGCTTGGTATGAACAATACAGGGTGTCTCAACGACGAATAGACGCGATCGATATCTTGGAAACTAATTTTTCTAAAATTTTAAAATTTTGGCAACATGGCACAGTCAATGGGGGCCACACAACAAAAATTATTTAAGAGTTGTGACGTTTCCGGTTATACCGGAAGTAGGTGTCAACTTCGTTATTTTAAACGGAACACCCTGTATATTTTTACATTTTTGGCTGCCACATGAAATTCTAGGTATATTTTGTGTATAATGTCCTATACCTATTTTAATATTTGGCTAAAAAATGATACAGGGGGGTCAAAAACTAGCATTAAAAATTAAAATGAAAAAATCATTAAAAGTCAATTTTTTTAAATAGAAACCCCCCATTTTTATTATTTTTTCATAAAGATAACTAAAAATAATGTTAACTTTCTATAAGGTTATCTAGTCCAAAAATGGCTAGTTTCCGAAATATTGACAGTTTAAATTTGGTCTCATATTAAAAGCCGCATAGTAACACGGCTCAAGAATTGTTGATAAGTTGGCCATGACGGTTTTCATAGCAACCGCTAGAAGCGCCAGTAAGACCATCGATTATAATAGAAATGTCAGTATTGCTTGTAATTTCGTAATTTAAAAAAAAACTAATATGCCGGGGCGATTAAATTATACATACGAAGATTATTTAAATTAGTTTATTATCTATGAAGAATGTAACAAAGTTCTATCGAGAACATGCCAAATATTTGCAAATAGATTCCCAGAAAAACAGAAACCATTATGTTGCGCTGTTAGGCGAATAATAGAAAATTTTAAAAATTTTGGTACTGTTAATAATAAGCCTTGTTAAAAAAAACACACACAAACAAACTTAAAAGAATCAAAAGAAAAGAAAAAAAGGAAAGTAAAGTCACAATCTCAAAGGTTATCCAAAAAATTAGAATAAATAACTATTAATATGATATAAAAACCCAATTATAAAAGTTTAACAAGATAATCACATATTCAACAAAATTAAATTAAATTAACTGCAATATACCTACTAACTATAACTTAAACACATGGGTCTTAATCCCAAGAGTAATGATCCACCAAGATATCGACAATCACATGAACCGGAGAGAAATTTATATCGCACATGTGACAGATCCGATTAAATATAGCGCATATTGTATATAGTGGCGATTTCAACAGGATGTTAGTATAAGGCCTTGGCAGAAAGAATTTATTTATTTATTTACTTATAATACGGGAAAACCCCATTAACTGTAAATTTTACAAAGCAATAATATTTACATAAACAACTGTCATAATCTAAACCTCCTTAACAAATTAATACTAAAGTAAAAAAACACCTATACTACATATACTAGAAACAACCTTAATAATTTATATGCAAGAATGTAAATACAAAATTTTATGCACAATTATAAAGTAAGTGACCTCTTTAGATACATTAAGGAACTTATGTTAAACACATCAATATTCGAATTGTTTAACAAATTCATATACCTATCCATAGGATTATTAATTCCATAGGATGTTCTGTGGAATGGAATGTTAAAGGTTACATTATGGCGCAACCCGTGATGAGGAGCATTAAATCGTATGCGACCCAACAGAGCAGGGCAATCAATAAGCCTATTAACGATCTTATATATAAAACTAGCACCAGAAATATTTCGGCGTTGCGACAGTGTCGGAATAGATAATTGACTTTCAATATAAGAATAGTCATGGTTCTCAATAACAGTTAAAGTTCTATGAGCACAATATCTCAGGAATTTATGTTGAACTCTTTCTAAAGCATCGATATGAATCTGGTGGTATGGAGACCAAACTACAGAGCAGTACTCCAATATAGTTCTTACTAGTGAGCAATAAACCCTTCTTGTTGAAGAGACTGAGAAATATGAACAGTTTCTCATAACAAACCCTAGCAATTTTGATGCTTTTACAGAAATTGAATTAATTTGATCAATAAATGTGAGTTTCTCATCAAAAATAACTCCCAAATCCCTAATAGATGCAACATAATTCAGTGGCTCATTATTAATGAAGTAATTGGATTGAAACCGGTTGATCCTGCGAGTGAAACTAATAACACAACATTTCTTAACATTTAAATGAAGATTGTTTTGTTCACACCAATTATTTAAGCGATCCATATCTGCTTGTAGTAATTCTTGATCCACAATACTACCAACCACCCTCCAAAATTTTAAGTCGTCTGCAAACATCAGACACTGACTATACAGGAAACAGTTAACTATATCATTAATAAATAAATTAAATAATAAGGGTGATGTATGCCCTCCCTGAGGGAGACCTGATGTTACGCTGATAGGATCAGAAAGATGTCCACCTACCCTGACCCTTTGAATACGGCCAGTTAAAGAATTTTTAATCCAACTCACAAAATCAACATGAAACCCTACGGAGATCAGTTTTGACAGAAGAATTTGATGATCAATACAATCAAATGCCTTACTAAAATCGGTGTATATAGAATCAAATTGTTTATGATCCTCTAATTTACTCATAATATCAGATTGGTAACAGATCAAGTTAGTGGCAGTAGACTTATTCTTGCAAAACCCATGCTGTGAATCTGATATTAAGCCTTTGCATAACCAAGAAAGTTGATTAGCTATAAGGCTATCAAAAAGTTTAGGTATTGAAGATTGAATGCAAATACTTCTATAATTATCTATGACATCCCGACGGCCAGCTTTAAACAATGGCACAATAAAACTTTCCCTCCAGGCAATTGGAAATGTGGATGTTTGTAAGGAAGCATTAAATAACAAAGATAAAGGAATGGCAAGAGTACATACACATTTCCTCAAGAGAAAATTCGGAATCCCATCTGGGCCTGCAGTAATCTTGTTAGGGAGTGAGCTAATACCTTCAAATATATCATATGTTAGGATCTTAGTAATGTTTAAATTTAAACCATTAGCGGGACCATTTTGCAGCTGATTATTATCAATACCAGGAGAATAAACAGTTTGGAAAAATTCTTTAAACATGTTTGCAATATCCAAACCACTGGACGCTTGCTTGTCACCATAAAAGAGGGTATTGGGAAGGGTATAATTGGACCTCTTATCATTGATATATTTCCAAAATGATTTAGGGTCATTCTGTAAGCCGGAATCTATCCCTTTAATATATTGCCGGAAGCACAAATCAGACATACGTTTGCATTCAGACCTAAGGCGAGAAAATTTTATATAGTTTTCGTCTGTATTATCTCATATATAATGAATGAGCACTCCTTTTGTTCCTAGTTAACTTTCTAAGTTCAGGGGAGAACCACTTAGGAAATGAGGAAGTTCTATATTTCTTTAAAGGAATAAAATATGCAATCCCCATAGAGAGATATTCATAAAAAACGCTGATTGATAAGTTAAGATATTAAGCTCATTGTAGTTACCGTTTCGGAAATCATAAAAAAATTCTTCATAAGCTAGATTTGAAAAAATTGAGTTATTTGCTGTTGAAATATTCAAATGACACTCATATCCAATATGATGAAAATTAGCTTCAAAAAGAGGGTCAGAAGCTTTAAGAACATTTAAATCCTTAACATTAGAAAAAACTAGATCTAAAAATACATTTCTATCATTAGGAATCAAGTTACATTGATAAAATTTTAAATAACCAAATCTTTGTGCAACATCTACAGCTGGGTCACCGCTTGGGCATTGAACCAGGAGACCATACCCGTCATTGCCCCATGCAGCCCTTGGTAGGTTGTAATCACCAAACAGATATACATTTAGGTTGGCATATTGAGTAGTAACACACTCCATGGTTCGACAATGCCAGATATAAGTATCCCGAGGTGATTGTGGAGGTATATAAACACCACCAATAATGAACTTAGTCCCATCACACTGGCATAGAATCAGAATTTGCTCAATAATGCCTCTTGAATAGAAATGCACTGTGATTGTATACTATCACTGACAAATATCAGAATACCACCTCCACTCAACTTACTGCTAGTTCGATAGCTTCTGTCACATCTGAAGACCCTGAAACCCTTGCACGTCAGTTCAGCATCTACAATACTGTCATTCAAATTGCTCTTCACCAATATAAGAGTATAGAATGTAAGAATAAGTATAGAATGTAATAATATAAGAATGTTAGGGGATGTCTAGCATTAAGCCTAGGCACCATAAAACGTACACCAGAAAGAAGTACAGGACTATCAATGAATCCATTCAGTAACCCATGCAGGAATTTTACAGAGAAGATCATTCTTCTGAGATGTAATGGATGTAGATTGAAGCGTTCCAATAGTAGCCGATGATCAAACCCTCTTACCGGATATATGCCATCCTGCCTGAAGGCCAAAAACTTAGCAAATCTACGCTGAACAGAAGAAGAACCAATTCAACCATTCAAGAAGACCAACATGATTCTGATAGAGGCTTCTCAGGGCTGACTTGACTATGTTGTTGAAGTGTGGAACGAATGTCAATTCAGAGTCAAAGGTGATACCAAGATCAGTAATTTGCTCTAATCTACTCAAAATAGTATCATTAATAAAGTAATCAAAATTTAAGGGTGTTTTTGATCTAGAGTAACTGACCACACTACATTTAGCCGCATTCAAGCCTAACCTGTTAACAGCGCACCATACCTCCAATGTATTTAGACAGTTCTAAAGAAAAACACAAACCTCCAAACCATATACATTTAAATATAGCTTCAAATCATCGGCAAAAGCCAGCCTATGACAAGTGAGTGACTCAATCAAGTCATTTATAAAAAAACCAAACAGGAGCGGACCCAGGTTCGAGCATTAACATCAAGTGATTCACAGATGTGGCTAGACAGACAGTTAGTAACACAAGATCGCTTGCTAAAAAATCCATGCTGGTCTACAGAGATAAGTTCTTTTGCGTGACTAAATAGCGACCGATTCAGGATAATTTCGAAAATTTTTGAGAAGTTACAGAGTAATGAGATTGGCCTGTAGTTCATGATTTGATCAGAGGCCCCAGCTTTTAAAATAGGTATTATTTTAGCAGTCTTCCAAATTTCAGGAATTTGTTCTGTTAAAAGTATTAAGTTGAAAATGTAGGTCAGCGGATCAGCCAGGACACCAATGCAATCTTTAACCAAGAAGCTAGGTACACCGTCTACACCAGATGTTAACTTATTTTTGAATTTTTTACTAGCCAAAATAATCTGAGAAGCATTGGAAATGTCAAAGTGAGGCACATTATCAGACGTTGACGAATGGTTAATGACATTTGATTGTATAAATGCCTCACCAAAGAACAGTGCTAAAGCATCAACTATGTCTTGTGGGTCATTAATTACCACGTCAACGGGTAGCCTCATCATACCAGGAATCCTGGTGCCAGCCTTCTTAGAACCAATAAAATTTTAAAAGCTAGATGGGTCCAAAGAAATATTCCTTTCGGTGTTTGATATATACAACTTATATTCATTGCGTATTTGTAGTTTGATAAGGCGTCTAAGAGAATGGAATTTATTTTGAAAGAATGGAGAATTGAACATTTTAGAGTCCTTGAAAGCCTTTTCTTTCCTATAAATGTTCTTAATCAATTCTCGAAAATAATAATTTGGAAATCTTCTTTTACGTTGCTGCTTAAGAGGAATGTGTGCGGCAAATATGCCATTCAATATATCATATAGGGCTCCACATGCATCATTAACGTTAGAGGATAAATACACAGTAGACCAGTCAGCTTCAAGGATCGAGTCATAAAGGAGATGGAAGTTGGCCTTTCTAAAGTTAAAAGAATGAGGTAAGTTTTTTTAAGCTGAAAATTATGGACACGTTGGCCTGAGACAGTAAAATCAATTTCCAGTGCAGGGTGATGCAAATCCTCCAAGACAAAGGGCACGTCACTACGCGAGTACAGTACAGGTGAAGTTAGATAAAACAAGATCCAATAGTCTGTTATTATAGTTTAGGATGTGTTTACACTGAACAAGATTAAAAGTGTTGGCAAAATTATTCACAGCAATAGACTTTTGACTAACATGATTACCAGTAGGTGAGTTAATAGAGAAATCAGACACGTTAAAATCGCCCACTATTATTACATTATGGTTTAGCTTTGATATTAAAAGTGTAAACTGATCCTGAGAAATTGCTCGAAAATTACAGATGTGATAGATGGTGGGATGTACAAAACAATCATGTAAAATATCTGTAACCTAATAGTAAATTTACAGCCAACAACATCAATAGAGGGCGCAAACTGTTGCAAAAATCAGACAAACTAATTTTTTCAGACACAATGTTTTTAGAAACTCCACAGAGAACTCCGCCACCACGTGTGGCAATAACGGATTCAAATTTTCGGTCCAACCGGTAAACATCATAAGTCTTTGGAAATATTTCACCACTGATGCCAGGTTGAGGCCAGATATCTCTGGCCTCAACCATGTCTCGGTGATGCATATTGTGTGAAAATCCTGAGCAATGGTGGCAAGAAAAAAGTCTCGGTTTTAGTGTTAAGACCACGAACATTTTAATAAAAACAAGTTAAGTGGGCATCACTAGCATGTGAAAATAAAGGCGAATCTAGTTTTTTGCTACAATTCTGGGGGAACCATTGATGTATCTTATATAAAGATTATTTTCTCCTTCCTCTTTGCGTCGCTTTAACTCCGATTTGGCTGCCGAGGCGTCATGTCCGTCTCAATGAAGAATTTACCGACAGTCTTCAATTTGTTATTCAAAACAAGCCTAACATCGTCTGTATTACCAATGATCACCCTGACTCCATCACCCTGCCTGACGCCTGACGCCCGCTACGATTCGGCTTCCCAAATTTACTAACAGCCAGCACATTGACGGTAGTTTCGCACAAGTCAGTCAGCAGCTTCTTAGTCTGGACAACATCAGCTCTGCCTTTTTTCGAATCAAAGTTAAAAAGTATAATTTTATTGGCCCTTTTCTGGCGCTCATGCAGCTCACTTAGGATGGCTTCGTCGATTGGCGCGGGCGTGACACTCGTGCTAGTAGCGGAAATAGGAGGAGCAGACGCCCGACAGCTGTAATCTGGTGAGAGAGCAGGCAAGTTATGCAGGGTTTCTTCAAGTACAACAATACGTTGCTCCAATGTGACAGTTCTCTCGATGGATTCTGAGTTGTGGTTGTGCATAGTGGTTTCCAAAACATTTATTCTTTTTATTAACTTAGGAATATTAAATAAACCTTCCCTGCAGCAAATGGCATCATTCTCGAAACCATGACAATAACTCTAATTTCACTGGAGGATATGCTATCACATTCTCTGCAAATAACTTTCTTGCAGAAATCGCACGGATACCAAAAAGTTCATTTTTGATTTCCTTGAATGAGCAATTCTTACTGCACATATAACAAACTCCACTACCAGACATTTTTAATAAACTTGAATTATCGATATTACCAGCCCAGCTTCACTTGTGGATAAGAGCACACATGTAATATGGCAGCCAACAGCTGATATGGATAAGTGCACCCGGTAAAAACAGAACACCTTAATTCTTCAGCCCTAATTTATAAGGCATATTTTAGCGAGTAAGCGGTTATAAACGTCTTTAAGACATCTCATTCGAGCGATCAAGTCATGACGTCACCGTATAAGGCGCTTTAAGCGTTTGTTAGCGGTCTCCCGAGACCGCTAATAAACTCGATATGTCAGAAGGAAAGATATACAAACAAAAGTAAACAATAAATTGATGTTTTCAATATTTTTTTGAGTTGAAAAACATTACATTCTTTAGTTTCTCTGTGTTATAAAGTTTATTTGCGTTGAAAAGCTTATTGAGAATGAAAAATTTGGGGGTAATTATTAATTACTGCGATTATTGTTTTTCCCTTAGTAAAAGTAGTGCTAAAAGTTAATTAAAGAAAGTAGGTAAAAGATATGTTTTGTGTAATTTCGGTTGAAAAATCAGTGACTAATTTTCCCAGCTATTTATTGCAATTGTTTATGCATTTTGAAAAATAGTCGGAATGAGGCAAACTAATTTGAATCTCGTTAGGATCTAGATCCGACCTTAAAAAATTTATGGATATAAGGTTGGATTTAACCTCAAAATGTTTTGAAAACTGAGACAAATGAGTGTTTTCATGGTTAAATTCTGTTTTCAAACAAATTCAATACCAACGAAAACGGAGCAACAGTTTAGACTCTGACAGCTGTTAGACATGACGTCATTCGAGCGAAAAAATATTATGACGTAACGCTTAAGACATCGTAAGACAACCGAGTAAGGCGCTTAATCGCTAAAATATGCTTAAATAGCTAAAATAGCGCTTACAACTGAAATAACAGCCGGTGACCCAAAACTAGATACGAGAGACCCGAATTGAAGGCAAAAAAAGGCGAATGAATCACTTTTCCCGATGAATAAAATTGAAAAAGAAAAACTTGTTAACGCTGTCGACTTTTCGTTTGTTTGTTGTCTGTTTCTTTTTGGTAAGGCGAAAGCGTAAAAAAGGAAACCACTTGTTGAAAATATTGAAATTTCAATTTTGGGATATTTTGCAGCATATACAATGACGTCCTTAAGACAAGTAGCATAAATAGATTCTCCAAAGACACAATACATAGGATTTTGTTGAAACATAACTTCCACCCTTATTTAATATCTTTGGTTCAGCATCTTAAAAAAACAGATTTGCCCAAAAGAATCCTGTTGTGAATTTGTCTTAACAATGGTACAGTTTTTGGATGGCTTAATTTGGACTGATGAGGCAAAATTTTCAAAAAATGGTATTTTTAACAGATATAATTTCCATGTTTGAAGTGATTGAAATCCTCATGCTAAGAGATCACAAAATTATCAAGAAATCTGGCAGTTTAATGTTTTTTGTGCTATCAGAAGTGAACGAATCGGCAAGTCACTTATAAATTTAAGGCATATTACGTTTAAATTTTTAATTGTATATCAATTTTTACAGGAGAAGGATATTTAAATATTCTAGAGGGCTTGGAATATTTAATGAATTAACCATTGGCAGAACACCAAAACATTTATTACCAACCTGATGGTGTACCACCACATAGAACCCTTTCTGTAATGAAATTCTTAGACGCATCATTTAATGATAAGTGGATTACCAATAACGGACCTATTTTGTGGCCTTCTCGTTCTCTGAATTTAACTGCTCTAGATTATTTTATTTGGGTAAGAATAAAGAATTATTTTTTATTTCAATCCATTAACAACGCAGCAGGATTGTATGTAAAGCGTTAGACAAGGATTTGAAAGTTTATCTCCAGAGTCAGTTAGAGCGGCAACCCATGGCAAATTAACTTCCAAATGTGAAAAATGTTTAGAAGTTCAAGGAGAAAATTTTGAACATTTGTTAAAATAAATTGTTACTCTGCCAAAATTTATAATTTTTTTTATTATTCGCCTAACAGCGCAACATAATACTTTCTGTTTTTCTGGGAATCTATGCTATATTTTATAATATGTGGCATGTTCTCGATAAAACTTTGTTACATTCTCCATAGATAATAAACACATTTAAATAATCTTTGTGTGTATAATTTAATCGCCCCTGCATATTAGTTTTTAAAACATTACGAAATTACAAGCAATACTGACATTTCCGTTATAATGCATTGTCTTATTACCGTAACTAGCGGTTACTATGACAACTATAATGGCCAACTAATTAACAATCCTTGAGCCGTGTTACTATGCGGCTTTTATAATTAGGCCAAATTTAAACTGCCAATATTTCGGAAACTAGCCATTTTTGGACTGGATAACCTTATACAAAGTTAACCTTATTTTTAGTTATCTTTATGAAAAAATAATAAAAATGGAGGGTTTCTATTTACAAAAATTGACCCTTAATGATTTTTTCATTTTAATTTTTAATGCTAGTTTTTGACCCCCCTGTATCTTTTTAGCCAAATATTAAAATAAACTTTTAAAGTGGCCCTTCCTTTAAAATAAAACCAAAAATAACCAATAAATAACGGCTACTAAAAAGGACTGTGTCCTTACCTTTGTTTTTGTTTACTAAAAAGGAGTAATCGGTAGTTATGTTAGGGCTTATAAACATAATTTTTCACATGAAATTTAAAATATGTCAAAAACGGTTATACTTAGGTATAGGACATTATACACAAAATATACCTAGAATTTTACGTGAAAGCCAAAAATGTAAAAATATACGGGGTGTTCTATTTAAAATAACGAAGTTGACACATACTTCACAACTGTCAGGTAATTTTAGTTGTGTGGCCCCCATCCACTGTGCCACGTTGCCAAAATTTCAACATTTTAGAAAAATTAGTTTCCGAGATATTGATCGCGTCTATTCGTCATGAGACACCCTGTATATTAATAAAATAGAAAACAATCATGTCCACAGATCCAAAGTAGTTTTGGTCATTTATGCAAAGAGAGGTAAGAGACATTTAATATTCCTTCTAAAATGACCTAAAAGAAAAGAGTTGGCTTGGATATTAACACGTTGATGAACGTTACTGCCATAGAAGTATTCTAAAATTCACGCCATGGAAGACCTACTGCTATGGCAGTAAAATAAATCGCGTATGAAAATTCACTTCTGCCATAGCAGTAGGAATTTGAATATAGATTTACTGTAGTTCAACTTATACTGTCCCACCGCAACTCTTCTAAATTTGGGGCACTGTCCTACTAGTAGGAGAAACTAGTTTGCATAGGCAAGCTGTTTGTTAGTTGAGTGGGGAGTAATTTTGGCGCTCTTACTGCTATAGTAGTAACCGTCTCATTGTTTACTACCCAGTTGTATCGTCCCAGAGGTAGCACGTGTTTTTGTTTTTGTGATCTGCGTAATTAGTAATGGATCCTAAAGAACAACAGAGATTGTTAAAACTTTATGATGAAGTGTCTAGTGATGAATACTGTGTATGATTCTACGGACACGGAAAGGTCGGACCCTTTTGTAGACAGAGACGGTGAATTTGATATAAATGATCCTACTTATCAACCCAGAGATAGTGATTTAAGCAGCAGATCTGAAATTGAGAAGTCAGAGAAAGAAAATATTGAAACAGATACCAATTGTGAATATATTGACACAGAAAATGAGGGAAACGAAGACAAAGACGGTAAGTTTTCTAGTTTTAAACTTTTCTTTGTTTATTGCATGTTTGTATTTTTTTTAGATTAATGGGTTGAATTTGTGCAAGATATCCCCAATTTTAACTTTGATCATGATGCAGCGGGAATAAAAATTGACATTACTGATGATATGAGTTCCCTTGAAGTATTTCAAATGCTTTGGACAGCTGAAATCAAAAATTTAATAATAAATTGTTCTAATAAATATGGTGAGACCATGTCCAGAACTTCTCGACCACACAAAAAAAATTCCAGGTCATCCAAATTTGTTTCAATTGAGCCAAGGGAATTTGATATTTTTATAGCCGTGACCCTTTTTAGAGCCCAAATAGGATATCCCGAGCTAAGGAAGGTCTTTTCAGTGGATCCCTTATACTATCACCCTATATTTTCTCACTTTATGTCTGGAAGAAGATATGAGCAAATTCTCAAGATACCTATATTGTTATGAAAATGTAGGTCAAGATAAACTGTACAAGGAACAACCTCTTCTGGACATTATTATCCAGAACTTCCAAAATGCTTATAGCCCTGAGGAAAACTTAAGTTTAGATGAGTCACTACTGCTTTTTCGAGGTAGGTTTAGTTTCAGACAGTACATAAAAAATAAAAAAACAAGATATGGAATAAAATTTTTTGAGTTATGTGCGCCAAATGGGTACCTATTTAATATAGAAATATACAAAGAAAAAAGTGAAAAAATTGAAGCGGAATCAAAAGTGGATTCGCTTGTTTGGGACTAATGAGTCCATATCTCAATAGAGGACACCATCTGGTGATGGATAATTTTTATAATAGTGCAAAGCTCTCAGAAAACCTCTTAAAACACAAAACTCACACAACAGGGACCCTCAGGAGCAATAGGAAAGGCAATCCAAAAGTTATGACTTCGAAAAAGTTGAAAAAGGGGGAATACATCTGGAGAAGACGTCGAGGTGTATACGTCTCTAAATGGAGAGACAACAGGGATGTCTTACTTTTAACCACCAAGTATCATCCCAATTTAATTGAAGTCTCAAATCGCTTTGGCAAGGTAAATTTTTTGTTTTTCTAAAATAGGTACACTAATATAATAATATATATTTTTTTAAAGTGAAATTAAAACCAGTTGAAGTAGCAGAATATAACAAATATATGTCTGGTGTTGATAGACTGGATCAGCTACTCATGCCCACAAAAAACAATAAGGTGGTATAAGAAAATCATTTTTCATTTACTAGACGTTATTTAACGCATTTATTATTTACAAGAAAAAAGTAAAAAATATCAGAATGATCGAATTTCGAGAAAAAATTATTCGAGGATTGCTCGAACTACCTGCAAATGAAAAAAATGGTAGACTTTTTTTTTAAACAAACAAAAACATTGCTATACATGACAATCGGCGAACACCAGCAAGACCAGATAATAATGATACTCCACATTTTCCCGAAAAGATCCCCTTGCCCTCTGAGAATTATAAAAGGAAGAACTACTTTTTAAACTGCAAGGAGTGTCTCAAAAAGGACAAAAGGACACAAGTTTCATACAGATGTAAGGGTTGTGAAGACAAACTAGCCTTATGTCGGCATGTCGGCTTTGAAAGTTACCATTTTAGCCTTAGGAACTAGTTTTTACTTTAAGTTGTATTTCATTTCTTTCTTCAAAATAAATGTTTCTCCAAGTTAAAACGTTTTAGAAATTTATACTGCTCTAGCAGTACAGTGTCCCAAAATTGTCATTAAAAAATTACTGCTTATGCAGTAATGCGTCCTGTCATAAAGTCAGAAAGTAATGTTGGTGGGTCACAACTGTTATGGCAGTATGGCGTTCAAAGTTGTTTTTTTCAAACTTTATCCTATTTTATGGTCAAAATATAAAAAAAAATGGGTTCATATGTTTCTAAAATATCAATGTGATTTTTTTGGAACATCGACTATGTTCACACTGTCCATCAATGTGTTAAGGACTCAGCAAATATGTTTAATGGATGCTTTTCATTTGCATACTAGGGTGAACAACTCAATATAATGTCTTTTTTTAATGTTGAAAAATCAATTTGAGTACTGTATCTTTGTCTATAGGAGAGGTATAAGATGTTATTGCTTCCTCCAAGAATAAGTTGTATTCTGAATCAGATAGAATCCCGGCATTTTTCCTTAAACAATGCTTGTGTACAATTACAATACCTATATAGATTATTTTTGCTGCTTTAAAACTGTTTTTAATCTCGAACAATTTGAATTTATAAAGGGCAGATCTGCTGATGTCAATTTGGTTTTGTATGTTAATCACTTATACAATAGTTTTGGGGAGGGATTCTAGATCTATACTGATTTATCTATAGCTTTTAATTGGGTCAATCATGGGATCCTCTTAGGGAAACTAAGGGTTTTGGATATTGCAGATTCTCTTCTTCAGTCTGTCAGTTAAGTTGGCTGGAGTTTTCCAACTTTCCAGGTTCATTATCTGATGACATATGTGTGCCATCAGGGGTACCATAAGTTTGCAATTGAGGCCGTGTTTCTTTTTGTCTCTACTTATTTACGAATAACATCACAGAAGCCCTTCAGAAGTATTGAGTTTTTGAATGATGCTGCTCTTCTATAAGAGGATCTTCAATATCTTTTTAATTAGTGTTATTTAAATAAGACGTCTCTTTATACAAACAATGAAGCTTATGAATTTTATTTACTCAATAAATTGCCTTCCTTACCTAAATTAACTTTTTTTAAATGTATTTTAAAACAATTACTGTTTTGTATAAGGTGATGGTGATTTGGTCATTTTAAAAATTTTAACATTTTTATTTTCTTCACTAATAAGAGAGTGATATTCGAAGCTTTTTAAAGTAGAGAAGGTTTTAATGTTGATCCTAAGAAAGCTTAGAAAACTTTGTTAGTTAATGCTTGGGCTAGAAATATTACAATTCTTGTGGTAAGAGAATTTAAAATAAAATTATTCTTCTGAGTTTTTTCATTTTTCTCTTCTGTTTATTTATAATCATTTACCTTTTTTTCCTAACTCAAGTCGAAATTATATCCATTTGTAATGAAGTCATTTTTGTTTATCTTTGTTTAGCATATTCCAAACAGCGGCGACAACAAACTTTTTAAAAAAATTAGTGTCTGATGATTATTCATCTTTTATATACTAGGATATGTGAAATATCCGTCACTGTCAATCAAAAATATTGGTTTGTCAACTTGTTCTTGAAAGTTATTTCGAAAAGTGTTAGATAATCCCTAAAAAAAGATATATTAGGTATAATGAACAATCGCAGCTGATGATTTTAAATATATTGGCTTTTTTTCAACTGGAAAAGGAACAAGTCCGAAACGGAATTGCACTTCAAATTGAGAATGTGATACAGCGAGCCGCAGATGCAACAAAATTGAGCACAACAACGATCGCAAATATAAAGAAGAATGGGATAAAATCAGATCAGCATTACGCAGCCCGTATATCTTCCAAGCAAAAGACAGCAAAAACCAAAATTACAACATATTTGAAACATAGAATTCGGGACACAATTTATTCTATGTACGCCAGACAAGAATATGTAATATTGGCAACAATAAGAGAAAAGTTCAGGGAAGAAATTGAATATTTTGAGTTTTCCATTGACTTCTTAAGAAGATGGATCAATAGTATAGGCTTCAAGTGGAAAAAATCAAATAACAGAAAATATTTGATGGACTTGCCAAATATTGTTTATAAAAGAATCAATTTTTTAAGGGAGTATATCAAAAATAGAAATGTAGGTCCGGAAGATTTTACTCCGGTTTTCATTAACGAGACGTGGATTTTTAGCAAGGGATCATTTCGTAGTAGCTGGCAAGATGACACCAAGCACACGGATTCAAGGAAAAACAGTGAAGGTAAAAATTATCTGGTTATCTTTTTAGATTTTTTTTTTAATAAAAACTATTGCCCTTGTAATGGCCCTCTAACTTCATAATTTCATCTGTTTCACAGTTTCATATAATTTCTCACTAAGACAATATGAGGGAATTTAATTCCATACACTACTCGTATGTGCATGGAACATTACTTATTAATTATATTAAATTTATGTTCTGGAAGAATGATTTCTAAAAGAAGAGAATTGAATTATCTTTTATTTTTAAGGTCATCGTTAATATCGTGGTCCACGCCGGAACCAAAGATGGCTTCATCAAGGGTGCGAATTTAATATTCAAGAGTGGATTAAAGACGGGAGATTATCATGACAATATGAACAGGAAAAACTTCGAAAACTGGTTTAAAACTCAGCTGGTTTCAAATCTTTCCCCAAAGTTATTTATAATCATGGACAATACAAGTTACCATTCTGGTTTATTAGAAGAAATCCCGAGAAAATCTTGGACAAAGCAGAGACTGACCGAATGGTTGAGGAAAAAGAATATTGGCTTTCCAGAAAAAGCCATGAAAGATAAAATATGGAGTATTGCACGCAGAAACTGCTCTAGTGAAAAAAAGTACTTCCTTGATGAATATGTTAAACCTTTAGGACACAAAATTTTGCGACTGCCACCATATCATTGCCAGTTTAATGCAATTGAAATGGTATGGTCGGAATGTAAACGAAAATATGTTCAATATATTTCCAATTTTAAGAGGTCACCTTCAGAAGTTTTGACTACATGGGAAAGGGTAATAAACGAAATTTTTATAGATCATTGGCAAAAATATGTTTTTCATACAGAAAAGGTAATTGAAAAGGCTTGGGAGGCAATACAAGTGTGTGATGCCTATGACATTCTGCCACTTCTGATTACGATTGATGAAGACGACGATGACGAAGACAATATCTCTGATTTCAGTTCTGACTCTGACAATACTGACGAGATTGATTAAGCTTTTTTTGTTCTAGCAAATTTTATTTTATGATCGTCGTTTAAGTATTCAATCATATCGTTAAAATTTCATTAACTTGGTAATGCAATATGGCGTGTTTTTTTTGAGTTTGTATGTTTTATTTTTTGGAATGGTATTTTCATTTTAATGTGTTAAGATATTCCTTCAAGCAGCATTTTTTTTCATGAAGAAGTAAATTAAATTGTCAGTATTTAAATTTTTCCCAGTGAGTTAAAATAATTTTATACCATTATTCACAATTTTTGTAAGCTCGGTTTTGTTACGTCTACTGCTCTTGCCGAATTCTACTTTTCAAATATGTTGTAGATTTGGTTTTTGCGGTCTTTTGGTTAGAAAATATATGAGCAGCGTAATCCTGATCTGATTTGATCCCATTCTTCTTTATATTTGCGATCGTTGTTGTGCTCAATTTTGTTGCATCTGCGGCTCGCTCTATCACATTCTCAATTTGAAGTGCAATTCCGTTTCTGATTAATTATAATAATATTTGTTAATTGTTAAGTTTGTTAATAATACAATAAATACTACAAGATTTTTTGTAATTTTTTGGGAATGAAAGTATATACACGAATATAAAAATATAATAATATGCTGCTAAAATAAATCATTTGATTGGCAAAAATATCTACGCCATACGTTTTTTCTCACCTGAATGACGTAACTACAAATGGGTATAATTTCGACTTTAACTTCCTTCCATTTCCTTTTGGTCCTAAGACAATTCAGGAAAAAATAAAAGTTCTTCCATGTTATACTTAAGGCATGCAAGCATACTCAATGAAATTAGGACAATTCTAGTAACATACGGGATAATTTTAAAAATTAATAGATAAATGAAGTTTTGATTTTAATGCAGCTCAGAAAAAAAACTCCTTCCTAAGATTTCTAAGTTTTATAACTTAAAAGAAAAATTTGTCTCTTCACTAGAAATTGGAGTTTTTTGTATTTTTTCCAGATATTTACAGGTGTTTCTTTTCTAATTCAACTTTTAATCAACTGCAGTTAAAATGTTTTTTGTGGTTTCAAATATTTTGATTTTCCTTTATCTATTTTTTTTAATGTTGTTAGAGTGTTTTTTTATTTGTTCCTTAAACGCCAAGAATAAAATGAAAATAATTTCTTTAGGACGTTTTTTTAATAATTTGATAGGTGAAAGGAAAGATTATTGAAAATATACAGGGTGATTTATTAAGAATGGGCAATCTTTGAACTGGAGATACTACACACCAAAATATGGCGATTGAGCTTAACATGTCTTATATAAATGTTGCAGGTTTACGAGATACAGGATATTTAAAGTTGGAATTTGAAATTTCTTAATAATTTTGTGATTTTAAGCAGTATCGTCTTGAAAATTGGCGACTTTATGTGTTTGGACATGAAAATTGCGAATTTTGTGGTGAATTTAGCATTAATTATACAAGGCGTTAGTTACACCCTGTTACTTAGGTAAATTACAACATATCTTTTTTTGCCTAATCAGTTAGTAACACGACTAGAAAATCTAAAAGGCAGTTCAATTTTGAATAAAAAAGGTACTCTTGTTTATTTCATGTAACTCTATCAGTTTTTAAGTTATTTGCATTTTTAAGATTTAGCGTAAAGAATCCTAAGCCGCCGTTATTACATTGACTTTTTTTCAAGTAGGCTTGTGTCAGAACTTCGTTTTCGTGTAAAGAAATTATATCATAATTTTACTGTCACTAACTAAGAGTGTATTATTTGTAGTAAAACTTCTAAAAAAGAAAATGCCACGTCATAATAAATATTCTAACAGTGAAATGCGTGATATGATTTGCGTTTTTGCTCAGTCAAATTATAGTGGACTTGGTGCAGCCAGAAGGTATTTAGAGTTATATCCAAATCGAAGACAATCCAATCACAAACTATTCAGATGTATTTATACCCGCGTAGGCGAAACAGGGTGTTTTCGTCTTAAAACCTTAAATAGTACTCCAAAAAATATCAACGTCCATGATGAAGAAGAGGTTTTAGATCGTATTTCGGAAATTCCAGATCTCAGTACTCGTTGGTTATGTACGGCAACAGGAATAAACCCATCGTCTATCTGGAGAATTTTAAAGAAAGAGAATCTCCGTCCATATCATTATACTCCTGTCCAAAATTTGCTACCTCAAGATTTACCAGTTCGCCTACAGTTTGCTCAATTTATGCTAGATAAACAATCCAAAACCAGGAATTTCTTAATGACCCTCATTTCACCGATGAGGCGACGCGACGTTTACTAGACGGAGTGTTTTTAATTCATTAATCATTTGTGGGACTCCGAAAATCCACATGCTCTAAAGGAACGACATTTTCAGCATGAATTCAAGGTAAATATTTGGTGTGGTGTGATATCTGGTTTTTTTTATTGGTCAATTTGAATTTCCTCCTAATCTGAACGGGCCCATCTATTTAAACTTCCTTGAACAACAGTTAAACCCACTACTAAAAGATGTACCACCAGCCATAAGGCGGAACATGTGGTATATGCAAGACGGGGCGCCGCTATATTTTCCTCTGCCAGTACGGCGATACCTGAATGAACATTTTCCTCACCGGTGGATTGGGCATGGCAGTGAATTTGTTTGGCCATCTAGAAGTCCAGACTTAAACCCTCTAGAGTCCTCAATATGGTCACACATGAAGGTCATGGTTTACAAAGTTTTACATACAATTAATTCCATCGAAGAATTACGACAGAAAATTCAAGAAGCTGCTAATATTATCAAAAATAATCGACAAAATGTTATTTAATATTCAAATATCTTTAAGGAGACGCCTTACAAAGTGTATTGAATTGGAAGGCGGGCATTTTGAGCATTTACTTTGAAGTTTTCTTTTAATATTGTTACTTATTATTATTTGTTGTCTTTACTGTTGTTACCCAACATAATAGTAATTTAAAAGAGTAAAGTAATTTAAATTCCTATTAAGGCAATGTAATAACGGTGGCTTAGGATTTTTTACGCTGAATGTTTAAAATGAAAATAACTTAAAAACTCATAGAGTTGCATGAAATAAACAGGAAATTGAACTGCCTTTTAGATTTTCTAGTCGTTTTAGCCATAACTGGTTAGGAAAAAAGATATGTTGTAATTTATCTAAGTAACAGGGTGTAACTAGCGCCCTGTGTAAATAATGCTAGCTTCACCAAAAAATTCGTAATTTTCAGGTTTTCATAAAGTCGCCAATTTTCAAGACGATACTGCTTAAAATCACAAAATTATTAGGAACTTTCAAATTAAAATTTCAACTTTAAATACCCCGTATCTCGTAAACCTGCAACATTTGTATCAGACATGTTAAGCTCAATTGCCATATTTTGGTGTGTAGTATTTCCAGTTCAGAGATTGCCCATTCTTAATGAATCACTTAAAAGCTTAAAAAAATTTTTTTGGCTTTTTCTTAAAAAGAAAGAAAAAATTACTCAATGGGTAACTAAACTTTAAAAAATAACTGCCTGAATGAGAACATCTAATAAAATAAAATATTCTTGAGAATTGCTGCATTTAGAAGTCTATACCACCGGAACGAATCAGTGGGTGAGGGATAGTATCGATTTGCCTACACTAGAGTCAAGAAGAATTCTATTAGATTTATGTTTTATACATAAAAGAGTAATAAATGCTGCTATAGACTATAGACCCGGTATTGTCACTTTTCCAACTTAGAATTCCTTCTCGAAATATCAAGACAGTTGGAGCATTTACTGAGAGCAAAAGATACAAAATTTAGCAGGGTAGTTAAAAGTATCTTGGATTATATTTTTGCGATGCTAAACACGAAATTAATAATTATATTTAATCAGATTAATTAACAAGAAGTCATAAACAATGTAATTGTTTAAATTCAAATAACTCGAAAAGTATCGGTCGATTCGATAAAAATATATTTTAAAAAAAATGTTGTCCGTAAAATGCTGAAAATATTTATTCGTAAAGATTTAAACAATAGGACGGTAGCCATTTTTTTTTTCGAATTGATCCAAAAACAAAATAAACCATTTTGCATGCTTTAGTTGTGCTAATCGCAATCAATTCAACGATATGTCCAAACACTTGTCATCGCCTAAATAGTAAACATTAAATTAGAACTTTAGAATTATACCACGTAAGAACATTATACTAGTACACTATAGAAATAGCGATTATGCAGTTATTTCTTATTTATTTCATTTAAGCGTTTCATTTCAGTATATGCCTGACTACCTTTTTTTTTGCTAAATTCTATGAGCAACATTTTTTAATTCAAATTACGAGAGAGTTTTACCACTAACCAAAACTCTTCTCCTTATATACTAATGATGTAACTAATAAAGCGGAAAAAGCAATAAAGCATGGCCAAACAAATATTAAACACTAACTAAACAAACTGGACCTTTATCTCTGTTAAGAATGTTTTTTTGATTTTTGAATATTGCTAAACTTTCGTATGGATCTAATTTTCTATTGTTATTAACTGGTTTAAGTAATTTTAAGTTGTCTATCCCTATAAAGTGACCAGTATTTAAAACATGTTCAGCCACACTTGACTTTTCAACTTTTCCATATTTCACATGAGCTACATGTTCTTTAAATCTGACATTAATTGATCTTTTGGTTTGTCCTATGTACTTTTTATCACAATTGTTGCAATTAATCTCATAGATCCTAAACTTTTAATTGGTCTTTATTTTATCTTTTGGGTTAACTAAAAGATTTCGTAACTTGGCCGAACTTTGATAGACCACTCTTAGACCTAAGTCTTTGAAAACTCTATCAAAGCCTCTCGTCAAGATAGGATCGTATGGGATTGCAACAAAAGTTTGCTTATTTTAATTTTTTTCACTTTTTGAAATGTAGTAGAGTTTTTAAGATTAACTTTAAACCTATGTCTTCTAATCAGCTTAACAATAATCTTATCGTCATAACCATTGACCCTAGCAATTGTTTTAATTGTTGCTTTTTCTTTATTAAAGCTGCTATTACTTAAAAGAAATGAGACCAAACGATATACCAAGAAATGCATGCTAGCCATTTTATATTGAAAACAATAGTTAAAGTCACTAGTTGTATCTAAAAGTATTTGTTTCTTTTCTATAAATATCAAATTCTAACTTATTATTATTTTTGATCACAAGAGTATCTAAAAATGGAAGTTGGTTATTTGTTTCTTGTTCGAAGGTAAATTTAATAGATGGAAAACAGTTATTGAGTTATTCTACAAAATTATCAATATTGCATTTGCTTTTATCAAACGCAGCTAATACATCATGAGCATATCTTAACCAAACTCTTGGGAAGTAATGGAATATATTTTTGCATTTAACTCAAAACCTGTTCATAAAGAGCTCTGCTAGAAAGAAAAAGAGGCAATTACCCATAGCTGTACCTTCCAGTTGTTCATAGTATGAGTTGTTATATTGAAAAATATTTTGTGACATACAAAGTTTTGTTAATTTAATTATTTCTTGGATATTATCGAAACCATTACTTTCCAGAAGTTCAATCAAATATTCTAAAGTTTCTGATATGGTAATGCTTGGGAACAAAAAAGATACATCGACAGAAACAAGAATTTAATTTTCACTTAGAATGAAATTATTGACTTTTGAAATAAACTGTTGGCTGTTTTTGACTGAAAAACATTCATAAGGTAATTTTAATGTCTCAAACTGCTTTACTAAAAACTTTGAAATATTGTAAGTTGGAGATCCTATAGTGGAGACAATTGGTCTCATTTTATTGTCAGGTTTAGGAATTTTTGGTAAACAATTTTAAAATTAATGGAGTTTAGTTTAAATCTTCTCCCGAAGATGCTAAGATCGTTAGCGAAACACGTGTCGCGATTAAAAATAAAGAGTTTTGGTTAGTGGTAAAACTGTCTCGTAATTTGAGCATCACACCAATGGTTCCAACCATAGGACTAACATTTTTTTTTCAATACGACCAATATTTTATGAGTTATTTGCAATGAAAAAGTTCATTCTTTAGAAAAAAATGCCAATTCGAAGTAATGCATTTGGACAAGTCTTGCCATCATCAAGATCTAAAATATATTACAAACAAAACATTTTTTTTGAGATAGATAATTTCAAAAAATATAAATTAACATGGTAAAAAACTTACAGAAAGTTACTAATTGTCATTCAAAGTGTTATTGTTTATGTTTTGTAAACATATGAGAACTAGTAACTTTGTGTAAGTTTTTTACAATTTTATTCTATATTTTGTGAAATTATCAGAAAAACATTTTTGTAAATGTTTTTTAAACTATTTGTAATATATTTTAGAGTCTGATGATGGCAAGAACTGGTTTAGACACTTCTAACATGACAATAATTGGCATTTTATATGTAGAGAAAAAACTTCCTCTACAATTTTTTTCAAAATTAAATTGTTTATAACTTTCTGTTGCCTGTTCTGATTAATAAATAATTATCAAAAATCTTTTGCTCTAAGCGAATGGACTAAGTATGAAACTAATGTAATACCATTTCATCACTCAACTAAGGCATGAACGAACTTACTACATGACTGATTCGCAGCGCTAGTGGCCTGCTGGGAGAAATACATCTGTTTAAATTTATATTTAGTACTTTTAAGCAAAAACTAAACCAAATTTAGTAAATTATTATTTTTTCAATCGTAATCTTATTAGTAAATTGTATATTAAGTGATATAGTGTGTGATAGTTTTTACTAAACTTGGATATAACTTATTATATTTTTTATAAATAATATATGAATGTTGAAATGATATATGATGCATGAATAAACAAATAAACCTACCAGTTGACAGGGAAGAACAAAATGCTCGGATATTCTTCCATGGTATATTCCCATGGTAAAATGTTCTCATCCCCATCGATCCTAGTGAATCTTATATTGTCCACATACGACAGTTTTCTGGCCAATGTTAAAAATGTATAGGAAATCCCATTGCAAAATGAGCATTGCTTGCTATAGTATAGCACCACTACTGCCTAAAAACATATTTTGAAATATAATCATGATTTAACCAGGTTTTTACTTACATTTCTATTGTCTAATACCACATCCAAGAAATTTTTGCTATTCAACTCATCCAAATTAATCACAGAGGTGTCATTTATAGCAACAAAATTGTACGCAGGAGTATTTTTAGCAGGAGTATCAACGATTGATTTTTTAGATCTTATTAGGGCACTTTCATTGTACTTTTGCAGGAATAACTTTACATTTCTGCTCGTTATTGGAGTGTCCATAATATAGTGGGATTCCGCCTAAAAAGTGTAATTTTCCTTAACTAATTCTTATGCTTTGCTCCATTTAACTTACTTGTTCATCTACAATAACTACAGCACTCATATCTTTCCTGTTAAACAGATTAACACCAAGTCTCTCAGCAAAAACATAATATCTCAGGCTATCCATCACTATAAACTTAACACTATTATTAGAACAAGCGAAATCAGAGACATTTATATCTTCGCTGTCCACAGGGTCATCAGGTACAAAAACTTCTGGATAAACTTTCTGGGCTGCTAGAAAAGTCTTGCAGTTCTCATATTTTTGTCTCTTCTTTAAGTTTTCCATAGATTTTGGGTCTTTATCTACAAAAACTTACTACAAATCTCTTCAAAAAAAAAACTCCTGATAATTCTTACTCGGCTTCCATAAAGAAGTTTCATAAACCTTATAGTCATCAGCAATTAAATCCTCATCCAGCTCTTTTCCCTTTTTTCCAAAATTGTCTTCATGATGAGGGAATATTTCAAAGCACTGCTCTGCTTTGAAATTTTGACAGATACTTGGCAGTTTTAAGTTTGAACTTAAGCCACAATTCAACTCAAGTTTTCCCAAGGGTTTTGACAGTTTAGCAGATGTAGAGTTTAAAAATGGAGTTGCACTAGTAGTCACAGCTATTTGGGTCAAAGAAGTTTCCGTTTTGCTTCCCAGACATGTACTTTTTAGATTTTTATATGTCAATAAGTGATCTATAATGAAATTAAATCTAATTAGGCTAGTTAAATCTTAAGGTACAATTATCAGTTATTCTTAATATGTACACAAAAAATATGTAATGATAATCCTAAAAATACTTATCTACTAAACCAGTAAATACATTAATTTTTGATGATGATTTTATGTTTGTTGGCAAATCATTGAAAAGGCGAGAAAAATCCCTCATGCAATTTTCAAAGTTTTGTTGTATTTACCTATATAATTTTTGTTTGACCTTATGTAAATAAGTATCGGCTCTCTTTTTTAAATATGGCTTAAAATATGAACTGAAAGCCAATTAAGCATAGTCAGCATATATTTTATAAGGGTATATTTAATACAGCCTAAAAGTATTTGCATAACTTTATTCTGCTGTACCTGGAGATTCTGGAACTAAAAACTGAACTAACCTAAACTGGACCGGAACTGAAAATATTTTAGTTCTATGTTTGTTTCTGATATGTCCATTAACCAGCTCAAGTCTCCACTTAAAAATTATTTTTGCAATAAATTATTTGATGAAAAGAAAAGCTCAGATGCCATTAAAAAACTTAAATATCATAAGTAAATAAATCTATATGATCTGATGGACTGCCTGGCTAGGTTATTAAGGGCTGCAATGATATATTGCTAAAATCTCTTATTCATAGTTTTAATCTTAGTCTACAATCTTCAACATATTCAAAAGTTTGGCGTTGAAACAAAGTAATACCATTATTTAAAAAAGGTGCCAAGAATTATATAACAAATAAATTATCATCCATTTTTGCAATGCGTTGAGAATCGATAATTTTTATATCGATCCTCAATGCAATGTCAAGTTTTTGAATTGGTCTTATTTAATAGACTGTATGATGAAATCAAGATATCTGAGTATTAACATTATAATGAAATCAACATGTCTGAGCATTATTAACATGGATTTTTATCTAAGAAGTCTACATTGAAAAATCTTATAAGATTTGGTCAGTTTTTTCAGAATGCCCTAAATGAAACGAAATAAGTAGATGTTATTTATAGTGAAATGGACAAGGCATTTGATAAAGTAAAGCACAGCAATACTATAAAATCTCTTTATGAAAACAACGTCATCATTAACTTAATTTATCTATTTCAATCATATATAAAAAATAGGCAAATAGGCAACAAATTGTTGAAGTCAGGGGTGCCAAGTCTGATTTTTACTGTAGTTAATACTGTAGTACATCTGAAGTCCCCCAGGGCTTCAATTTGGGACCTTTATTATTTTTGATTGCCATTAATAACCTGTGCATTGCAAGAAGCGCTCTGAAGCTTTGCTTTTTGCCGATGATTTTAAGTCATACATGGGGATTGGGTCTGTCGAGGACTGCTCAAGTCTGCAGAGAAACTTTGATAATGTTATAAACTGGGGTATGACACTCTTCTTCAATAACAAAAATTGGTTCACTAAGTCTATAACCCAGAATCGGGATATTGTAGAATATCGTTACAATATTAATGATACTTTTTGCAGAAATTTACAAATGAAAGAAATTTGGGTGTTGTCAATATGGTGAATGAGGCACATAAAACAATGGGCTTCATTGTCAGGTCTAGTAAGAATTTGTGGAGTGTTGTCTGAAGTTGTTTGCCAGTCTAGTGAAAGTTGGAATGCACTTGTATAATTTGATCCCCTCAATATGAAATTTGGATTAAAACCATTGAGCGCGTACAAAGAAAATTTGTGAAGTACATGTTTTTTAAAAAGTTTGGGTATTATCCAAAGTAGAGCTATGACCACTATTTACTTTTACAGAAAATGCATAGATTAACTTTCAAAAATCGGCGCATCAGAACTGCTATTATATACCTTTTTAAAATTGTAACCAATAAAATTGATTCCACTGAAATTCTTTCAATGCTGCTGTTCCTTGTAGCGGTACCTTTGTAAGTATATAGAATAGATGTGATTTATTTGTTGCATACAATAAAGATTATTTGATTTGATTGGATTATATTTTACGCCATTAAATTTTAATTTCATGTTTTGTTTTTTGTCTAGTTATTTTATATATTTTATTTATATCTGATATATGTATGTGAGTTAAGTCTACTTTTATAGTTTGTAAGTAGTGCTATTTCTGTAAAATTAAGCTTTTGAACTAGGATAATTTATATTAGCTTTGTCAGGAAGATTCATATCTTATGATAATTAAGTTGTTTTTGACTTGACTTGATGCCACCCTAGAACTAATACTTATAATAACTGACCCATTTACAAAATATTCAATCATTTTAATATTTATATGTATGATTTGGATTTAGACCTTTTAGATTTAAATACATTTACCTAGATTATTGACAATAAACCTAATACTTCTTAGACTGCGGTCTATACATTTTAATTTGAAGTTACCCCTAGTTATTAGCATAAGGAGACAACTTGTTATTATTTTTTCTGTAGTGTTAGGTTTAATTGTTTTTTGTTGCATTTGAATGTACATATTGTCTACATACATATTGTACATATTGTCTTTTATATATAGTGGTGCCTGTAATTGAATCGGTGAGTTCGAAAACCGTACAAGTCCAAAATTTGACATTTGTAAGTAAGATAGCCATTTTGTTTAAAATTTGTCTTTTCATCAATTGAGCTTAAAAACCGTACTAGATACTTAGTCGTTAACGTAGCACGACTGCTAGTGAGGAGAAAAACCGTACATGTCCATGTCGTACGGTTTTTCATCTCAACAACAAAATAGTGGCCAGTTGCTTATTTGCACGCACAGCGTTCACTTCGTGTGTATGTTTATCATAAAAAATTGCTTAGTTTATTAACAATTTAAAGTAAAATTATGTCATCCAGTGATAATGAAGAAGTTAGTGAAACTAGTAGTGCCAGCAGAAAAAGGAAAAGGAATGTTCATAGTTGGAAATATAATGCAATAAAAACAGCACATTTGCAAGGTCAGGCATATGTTTCTAAGATGGGTAAACATGTCAATGCAAAGACTGTAGGCCCTGCGTGTAGATAAGTTAATAAGTTTAACACTTTGACTAGCAGCAATTCGGAAGAACGCATTATACGTATATCGTTGGATAACCTAGTGGACTTAATTTTTTTTTATCTTAATTTATTTATTTTTTTTTTTTTTGAACAAATAAATATTTTTGTATAGGAATTTGGGTTAGTATGGTTAGTTTTTTTTAGCGCATAATAAGTACACTCAAAGTACTTATAATAACAACGCGCTTACACCCGAAGTAATGCTAGTCAGGGATAAGTCAGGCTAGTAAATTTTAGCAACAAGTTGGGTTTAAATCAAAATAGCTGTTTTAATTTTTAGTTGTACAAAGAAATGCATGGAACAGTTTACTGAGGAAGAAAGAAAAATGTGTTAACTAATCTACTCAGCCGTACGACAAAAAATGAACAAGATACTTATTTACAAGGACTAATGGAAGCTCAACAAATCGAGAGAAATCGCGTGAGAAGTGCGGAACACAAACAAGAAAGAAAATCAAACTTTTCGTACTTTGTCTTAAAAGGCTCAAATAGAATTTCCGTATGCAAACAGGCATTTATAAGTCTTCATGCCATATCACACTGGCAAGTTCAGCACCTGAACACCCTACTTTTGGCAGGTAAATCACCAAACGATCTTAGAGTTAGGCATAATAATAGACCATTATGCGATGAATGGACTCAAAAAACTAAAGAGCACATTCAGGCGTTTCCAGTCAAAGTTTCACCTTATTCGTCCAAAACCGTACGTTATTTAGATGCATCTTTGACTGTAAAGAAAATGCATACCCTTTTTGTCGAAAAATATCCAAAGTTGGAAAACTTAATTAAATACGAATTCTATTTAAAGTATTTCAACGAAAACTTCAATTTGAAGTTCGGAAGACCCCAGGTTGATGTATGTTCGGAATGCGAAAGACATGGAAAACTTAAAGATGTTAACCTTAACGATAAAGTAAAGAGAGTGGTTGCAGCTGAACTAATAGTTCATAAAAGGCGGGCGAAAAAGTTTTGTAACAAAATTAAAGAAGTGCAAACCCTTTGTACTGAACGACCAGAAGTGATGGACCTAGCCTTTGATTATATGCAAAGCATGCCACTCCCGCATATTCCGGTCCAGGAAATATTTTATTTCAGGCAGCTCTGGGTATTTGCATTCCAAATACACAACCTTAAGGATAATACTGGCCATTCTTATACTTACCATGAAGGTCAAGGTCAAAAGGGACCTAATGAAGTGTGTACATTTCTTAATGATTACATAATGAAACATATACCCCCTGATATCACTGAACTGCATTTATTTTCCGATGGATGTGCAGGGCAGAACCGAAACCAAACAATGGTTCGTTTCCTCTCAGCATTACAGGCAACCAAGAGATTTAACAAAATTTATCATTATTTTCCAGTAAGAGGCCATTCGTTTTTGCCGTGTGATCGGGATTTTGGCTGTGCAAAATGGAATTTTAAAAAACATGATCGAATTTACACTCCAGAAGAATATGAGGACTTAATATTGACCTCCAGGAACCAGCAGCCATTTACTGTCAAGCAGATCCGATACACTGATATTACTAATTTTAAGAACTGGTGGCCTGATTACTATAAAAAAACATGTAGTACTCGAGGTACCGGTGCTAAGAAGGAAAGGTTGCTGTGTCAAAGTATAGGCAGTTCCTGTAGGAAAGTTTAAATCCAGGATATGTTAAAACGTGGGAATATACAGGGTGTTCGCTAATTAATGGTACATGGAAAAACCACAGACTTCTGATGTAAAAATATTACGATTTAACTATATTTACCTATATCCAAAAGTTGATAATAACTGAGATACAGGGTATTAAACTTAAAACTTTTTTTTTGTTTTTCCCCAATAACTTTAACAAAAGTTAACTTTTTTTCACAAAAATTTGTAGTTAGGGGTTTTTTAGGTCGAGAAATTAATTTTTTTAACAAATTGAGTGTACAATGTAGGGGGCGCTGTCTGCGACATCTTTTTCTCTTTCATAAGGTCATAACTTTTTTGTGCTTAACTGTATTTAAGTTTTTATTGAAAATAATACTTTTTTCATATTTTTTACGTAAAAAAGGTATACTAAGTTGAAGTCGCTCAGAGTTACCGTTTTGGAGATATTTGTATTTAAATTATTTAGTGCACCATGCACTCGACCCCGGCTGAATAATTAATATAATCGGGAAATAATTCGCTTTTTTAAAGTAAGCTATGAGAAAGCAAATGAACTTTAGAGACGCAGTTGTTAGGAAACCGCCATGTTGCTGTTGTTTGTTGATTAGTATAAAGTTGTCAGAAAATATTTTACTAGTGTTTTCTGTGATTTTGCATCCAGTTCACTGTTTTGTTGAATTTTTAAATTTTTCGTAAGTTGAGAAACAATGCCGAGACACAATCTTTTTTCAAATGCCGAAATGAGGGATATGTTGTGTGTATATGCGCAGGCAAATTTTAATGGACGCGAAGCCTATAGACGATATTCAGAACTCTATCCAAATCGAAGACAACCTGATTTCGAAATCTTCAAAAATCTTTACGATCGATTAGGAGAAACAGGTACATTTCGTCCTAAACGGATTCCGCAGGGCGCCCGAAGGTTATAACTCCAGAACAAGAAGAAGAAATCCTGGTCCGCGTGGGTGAAAATTCGGAAATAAGTGCAAGACATGCTGCTGCGGCAACTGGAGTAGGCAAGTCATCCATTTGTAAAATATTTCACGAAGAGGGTCTTTATCCGTATCATTTCACTCCTGTGCAAAATTTATTAGAAAATGATTTTGCGCCCAGGATAGAATTTGCCCGTTTTTGCCGTGCCCAAATAAATGCCGACCCCATGTTTCTGAATAAGATACTATTTACTGATGAAGCAACGTTTACACGTAGAGGCATTTTCAATTTTAGAAAAACACACATGGGCATTACAAAATCCACATTCAGTACACGAACGTCATTTCCAACATGAATTCAAAATTAATGTATGGTGTGGTATAATCGATAATCATTTATTGGGCCCTTTCGAACTACTGCCCAATTTAAACGGGGAACTCTACCTTGAGTTCCTAGAAACACATTTACCAGATTTTCTCGATGATATTCCGCTGGACATAAGGCAACATATGTATTTCATGCAAGACGGAGCGCCAGCACACTTCTGGTTTTTTGTGTATGGGGCTATATGAAGTCGCTCGTTTACAAAGAAATAGTGAATTCCAAAGAAGAACTATGGCAGAGAATTTTATATGCTGCACAAAAGCTACGAAACGAACAATTATTTTTTTTAAATTAGGAGATCTTTCAGCAAAAGAACTGTTAAATGTATTGAAGTGAATGGTAGACATTTTGAACAGTTTTTGTCAAAAGCAGATCTATTTTTTTACTAAAACTCGTCACAGTTTCAAAATGGAAAAGTTATCAGTCGCATAGTTAAGTTTGTTTTCGTTAATGTTATTTTCTTTCAATAGATTTTCTAGTGTCATAGTTATTTTAAATAAAGTTAATTAAATGATAATCCAATTTTTGTCTGCATTATTCTCAATGACTTATACTAAAATATTATTTATGATGTAAAAAATGATTGGTAAAGAGTAACAAGACATTATTGCTGCTTGAGCTGCTGTACTAAATTTGAAGGCAGATATCTCGAAAACGGCGACTCTGAGCGACCCGAAAGTAGTATACCTTTTTTACGTAAAAAATATGAAAAAAGTATTATTTTCAATAAAAACTTAAATACAGTTAAGCACAAAAAAGTTATGACCTTATGAAAGAGAAAAAGATGTCGCAGACAGCGCCCCCTACATTGTACACTCAATTTGTTAAAAAAATTAATTTCTCGACCTAAAAAACCCCTAACTACAAATTTTTGTGAAAAAAAGTTAACTTTTGTTAAAGTTATTGGGGAAAAACAAAAAAAAAGTTTTAAGTTTAACACCCTGTATCTCAGTTAATATCAACTTTTGGATATAGGTAAATATAGTTAAATCGTAACTATATTTACCTACTGTTGGATATAGGTAAATATAGTAAAATGTATAGATGGTTTACACTCCCAAACTTTTAAATTGCTCAAAGAACATAAGAATAGCCCACCTCTGCCCAATAAAAAATCCAGAGTCCAGAAAAAAAAATTCTGGACATCAAGAAGGTAATGACTTATACCCAAGGTGAAGCATTGGAATTTTATTACCACATCACTTCATGGAAAACTACAAACGCTGAAAATGATGATTAAAGTTATTGAGATATTAGTTTTCAAGTTGTATTTTTCCTCTGTATTGAATAAATATATAAAAAATCAATAAATGTTTACCTATATCTTTTTATATACAGAATTGAGTTTAAAAACCGTACAAGTCCGTCCCCCCTTTTGATCTGTCATTGGTAGTTAATTTTTTTTTCTGAAAAACTACCCTTAAAAACACATTACCAACCACGAGATCTACAACTTTTCTATGCATGCCGATAGTCTATGCTAAGTAGTTTTAGCTTTAAAAGGTTTTTATTGATTTTCTCGAAACGCGAATTTTGGACATGTATGGTTTTCGAACTCACCGATTCAATTGGCACTTAGGCTGCTAATACGTGGAAAAATAATTGTGGTAAATAATCTTTCTGGTTCAAAAAGAAATATGGATATTCTTAAAAAAAAAAAGAATTTTTTCCCTTTAGAAAGACAGAGCTACTACTTAATTTCTAAAATTAAAAGATCGATCTCTGAGAGTATGCAAAACACTACATCAACAATGTAATATTTCCAATTTAATAATAAACTTACCTAATCTTTTGGCCTCAATATCGAAATTAAGCAACCAATTTTCACAGTTTTGATACTGCTGAGCTATGTCTTGAAGCTAAAAACTGAAATTATTAACTATTGATAAAAGAATACACAAACATACCATCATAAAATAATCATACTGAAGACTCAAAGGGTTCTTGGGGGTGAACATGATTAATGTGGGCCCTGTTTGCAGCTTATGGGCCAAAGTGACACTCTTGACTTCAGGTGGTGAAATCCATGTAATTGGAGTTTTTATTACTTTAAAAATCCATTGCAAAAGGACTTCAGGCTTCCAATCTGAAGGCTCTATTTCTAGTATCTACAGTTCATTTGATTATTATTAGTACACTCGGTTTAGGATTTTCTCAAGGGTGTATCAAAACAATTCAATATTACATTTTCAATTTTTATCTTATAGATACCCTGGATATGCTTACACTTTAGGGACGTTTGTAGTATCTATTTAATGAATGCACTTAAATATTTACATTTTTTTAAATAAATAATTTTAATTTTCTTAAAGGTATTACTTAAAAACTTAGTTTTGCATTGGCACCTTCTCAGTCTTTAAGTTCTAATGTAATGAAATTAAAGTATTAGTTTTTGAATAGGTACATTCAAAGAGTTCATTTTTCACATACCCTTTGTTGCTCCCACATATACACAGATAATGTGTTTTTAGTAACCTGCACTGGTTTAAGATAAAATGAAATTCTGCCAAATGGTTCAGACTCAAGGCATTTTATAGCTGTTTTATAATAAACTGAATATTCTGCACTATTTGGTGATGCATTTATTTCAGCCACAACATAAGCCTATAAACAGAAAAATAATTTTTGAATTATTATCAGTAAATGAATAAAGTACCTCTTCAAAATTGAAAATTGGTGGATCTGCTCTCCTTATTGGAACCATAATTTTTTTTAAGAAACTTATCATATGAGGTGCCAACAATGGTCCATTGTATTGAATAGCATTGTTGACAGAAAGATATATTACCATTACAGGCCATCTAGAAAACACATTTTAGCAATTTTTGTACAAGAAATAGCCAAATTATTACCTAACAATCTTAGCAAAACTCCCTTTACAATCACTCTCAGGTTGCCAGCAGTTAACAGCAATAAAAGCAACAGAATCCTGCAAATGCTCTGCTGCAAGAAGAAATTCTTTTCTAGCAGCCTGACTTTGGGCATCCCAAGGGGCATAATACATAATAAAAGAAATATCTGGTGTAATCTTTTTTGCTAAACTTAGGGCCTTGGTTAGGTCTCCATAGTAGAAGTCTGTTACTGCCGAATTGGTTGGAAAGAATGGGTAGGCTTTTGGAGGTTTTGAAATTTTTGGAGGTCTAATGAGAAAAAAATTTAACTACAGTTATACACGTAAAAATAGATAAACCAAATGTAGAAATTATAACACAATTATTGCTAAACTTACTCTTTATAAACAGCGCCATAAGCCAATAAAAAAACACAAAATAAAGCTAGTTCCCTCAAGAAATTTTTCATTTTCACCATATACTTATTCCTCTTTTTCTTTTTTAAATTGTTATTGACGTTATCGGGTCGAAAATCTACGTTTTTATTAACAATATCGCGCTCATTGTCGCCAGATTCGTGGCTAAGCGGAGCGGTCTTTTTAGCCCCGCAGAGGCGCCTTTTTAGCCAACTCATGCCCGGAACGAATCATTAGACTGCCGAGACCCGTTTACATGCCCTCCAGACCAAATTTTCGCGATATGTTCACCGATTTTTGAGCTTTTTCAGCTTTATTATGAGTTTTTCACTTTTTTTCAAGTATGGTAACCTCAAAATACACGTCATTTAAACAAACGTCAAAATATTTACACGGGACCAATTGGAACTTTGACATTACGTCAGCGATTACCAATCAGAGTTGGGAATCTGTTCATTATTGTTGTTAGCCAAGAAACGTCATGTGGGCATTGTCGCTCTCTTTCTATCTTGTCTTAGTTTGGTAAAAGGGAGACAAAGACGGAATTAGCTGGGATATCTAAAGGTTAAGTATGCAGTTTGTCTTGGTTATTTTATAGAATGGACAGGGCCGTAGTAGAAAAAATATTATTATAAAATATAAACTAGAGATATTTAGGAAAAAAAATCATTGTGAATTGTATTATAGAAATTAAATCTCCCTTCTTGAGGATTTTATTTGCATTTGTTTACTATGAGAAATTGCGATAAAAATTTGAGTAAAATATATTTTGGTAAATATGTCGTAATTCATAAATCTCCTAAGAAATTTCGAGAAAAAAGTTCAATCCGAGAGAGCAGAAATGATTACTTTGTAACAGATAATTGTTCTCGATAATCCCTAATTTTTGAATACCCCACATTAATATTTAAAATGATTATAGCTTAATATGCTATTTAATATAATTTTTTCTAACTTCTGTATTCATACGATCATACGACTATCATAGTCGTATTATTATTGACCTATTGTTAATTATGTAGTTTTGAGATTTTGTAAATCCAAGTTATGTCCCTTTTTCATGTGTTTAAATGTATTTTAACCTTTTAACCTTGTCTGAGGCACTAGAACTTATAAGATGAATTGACGGAGCCTCTTAATTTGTTATCCCTGATGATTTTTTTTTTTATGGTAAACACAAGCACAAGAGGAAAGTCCTACGTCACTCTTGGAGTGGTGCTTGCTCGAAGATATTTGTGGGCATTTATCTTGAATCGCTGTAGGTTGTATGCCTCGAGAAATATGTGAGGTGGAAGCCCGTTCCACAAAGAAGATGTTCTCCAGATGAATGAGTCCCGATAGAGCGACGTCCTTGGGGTAGGCAGGTGGACTCGATGTTGATGAGCCGCAACTGCTAGACGCGTCCTTCTTGCCGGAACAGCCCTGGGTGGAATCAGGCCTGCCAGCTCAAAGGAGCACTTACCGTGATAATAACGGTAGAATAAACAGAGATCAGCCACCTTTCTCCTGTGCTCCAGACTATCCAGACTCTTTGTTAGTTCTGGTTTGTCGATAAGACGAATAGCTCTCTTCTGTATAGAATCCAGCAGGTTTAAACTATGCTTGGGTGCAGAGCTCCAGATATGCGAGCAATACTCGAGGGAAGGGCGTCATACTGGTGATTGGAGAAAAGAATCCGTAATTAGCATGATGGAAAGGCAAACAACACACAGCAGGATTCTGACATCTATTATTGATATTGACCTTGAATAGTAGAATATTCAAAATATCAGGACAATAAAAAATCCCATTTAATATGTTATAAAATGTGAGTAAATCTGATCGAGTTCTCATTGCTTTAAGACTATCGATATTAAATAAATCTTCTGTTATTTTATAATTAATGGGAAAATTCTGGTAAATTTAAATGTCAGCTTTGAAAGCTATGAACGAAAAAATGCTTTTTAAACAATTTCAGTTGCTTCCACACGGTTAAAATAAAATGAAGACCATACAGGTGAGGAATATGCCTCAGCATAAGCCCAGAATGAACAATTGAATAGTAGAGCATCTTAAAACAGCGAAACAGACAATTTACCGGAGTTACGCACAATAAAACCAAGCATGCCCTTATTGACAATCTCAGCATAATAAGGCAGAAATGCCACTTTACTGTCCAGTAACATACCCAAGCCTCTAACAGTAGTAGCAGACTTGAGAAACAAGCCATTTATTGTGGAATGATGCACAGTTAATCTCAGGGAACGAGTAACGACCAAAAGAAATGCTAAAGCATCTTTTAATATTAAGCTCTAAACCATTATTTACTGAGCATAAAAAAACGTCACTATCAACATCAGCTTGTAAAAGTTGCACATCAATTGCGGATTTTATCACCTTGTACAATTTTAGGTCGTCTGCCAATAATAAAAATTCCGAATGATGTATAACACAATAACAAAGGTCATTAATAAATAGAATGAATAAAATAGACCCTGTGTAGGAACCCTAAGGCACACCGGAAAAAATTGAATTTCTTCAGAAATGATGGTATTTATAGGCACCAATTGAATAAGATTTGACAAAAATCCATCAATCCACTTCAAGAAACTATCGCCCAGACCCATAGCACGCAACTTCTGAATGAGATATCTATGGCTCACTCTGTCAAACGCCTTCGAGAAGTCAATATATCTTACTATGGTTCTCAAAAGCATCCAACAAGTACTGCTGATACGTAAGCAAAGTAGTTACGGTAGATTTATTCTCAAAAAAACCGTATTGCTGATGTATAATTATATTCCGACTACGCAATGAAACCTCTATGGCAAAAAGGCTATTAATAATTTTGGGTATTTCAGATTGAATGCTTACACCCCTGTAGTTGGCAATGCCATTTCTATCCCCACTCTTATATATCGAAGTCAGGAATCTGGAAAACATCCTGAATCAAACGAAAGGCAAAACAGATAATGTATGGGGTTTGGTTAAAGAACACACACAATTTTTTATAAGATAATGACATACCATAAGGTCCATACAAATATTTAGTTTTGAGATCTTCAGTCGATTTGAAAACATCAGTAAGAGATATGTTAATAGAATCAAAATTAAGAATGTAACCAAAATTATAATTGGGTACTTACTGTACCTTCATGTTTTTTGTAAGTTGCTGAAAAATGATCAGCAATCAAATTAACTATATCCTGACCGCCGTAGGACTTTGATCTTTGTAAATTGCTTACATCTTTCCAAAAGTTATTTAAAGGTATTAATTTTGGGCTATACATCATTATTCATTTTAGCAAAGTAGAATTTATAGCAACCTGTAACCTTTCACCTACTTCTTAAAGTGGAAAATACTATGTAATCTATTTCAAGTATGGAAGTTTTATATTTTTTGTGTGCTCTTTTTTTTGTATAATTAATTTGTGTTTTAAAAAGAGGTTTACAAGAGACTCTTAGACCAACACCACACAGATACCTTAATGCTTTTTTCTGAATAGTAAAAATTATGTTAAGGAGTCCCTTGGAGCACAAACCCCAAAATGGCAACCCATAACGGATATGAGAGTCTATTAGGGCGAAATAAACAGAACGAGCAAACAACCCCCCCAACTCATGCCTGGCAACCCTGACTGCAAAACAACCAGAAGAAAGTTTAGCAGCGAGGCCCAAAACGTGGTTGTCAAACCTTAAACTCTCATCAATGAAGAGGCCGAGAAATCGACAATAATCCCTACCATGTAGTGGGCTCTGCTCATCAAACAAAAAACCCTCTACATTACACTTAAAGCCCAGAACAAAAGTCTTATCGACATTGAATACAAGCTGATTGCCGATGCATCACTCTTTAATTTTGTGAAGGTCCTCTACTATGAGAGATCTGACTACTTTTTGATCTTTGTTATGCCACAGAATTGTAGTATCATCGGCAAACTGAACCACTAGTCCATGCAGTGATAGAGAGCTTAAGTCATTAACGTATAATTAAAATAAAATAGGACCCAACACTGACCCTTGAGGTACACCACATTTAAGATGTGCTATCCCTGACGAAAATTCAGATGCAACCACCCTCTGGGTGCGGCCAGACAGGTATGACTTCAACCACCCAAAGCCACTCCCCTAAATCCGTAAAAATCAAGCTTTCATAGCAGTATTCCATGATCCACACAATCGATCAGATCACAGAACACCGCTGCTGCAGCCTCCTTGGAGTTCATAAATAGATATACACTCTCCAAGAATCTGAAAATGGCATTCTACGTGCCCCAGATGACTGAAATCCATACTGATTAGGGGACAGCACATTGTATTTGGTCAAAAAAGAGACAATTCTATTTTTTGCAAGCTGCTTAAGAACCTTGGAGAGGGTAGACAAAATTGATATGGGACGAAAGTTAGAGGGTCGGTCCAAGCTACCACCTTTATGAAGAGGGATAATCATAGCTTCCTTTAAACAGGATGGGAACTCGCCCTAAGGAAATGACTGATTGATTGCCCAAACCAAAGCACCTAAAGCGCTCGCAGGTAGAAGTGACAGCAGACGTGAAGAGATACCATCGGAACCCGAAGACCTATGATTATTCAAGCACTGAATTGTTTCAAGGACCTCGGTGGCATCTACAGGGTGCAAAAATCTCATCCATTATTCTCTAAGAGACCAACATAAAAAATTGACGAAAAACAAAGAAAAACACAAAGTCACGGTCTCACAACATGTAATTAAACGGGCTACACGTGTTTCGCTCTAGTTAGAGCATCATCAGGCCTTTAGAAGCCATCCACACACTTCACAGTACATGATCTTCTTACTTCACATACTATGTAATCTATGTAATCTTCTTACTTCACATACTATGTACTGTGAAGTGTGTGGATGGCTTCTAAAGGCCTGATGATGCTCTAACTAGAGCGAAACACGTGTAGCCCATTTACTTACATTTTGTGAGACCGTGACTTTGTGTTTTTCTTTGTTTTTCATCTACAGAGTGGAAAAAGAATGATTGGTTGATAGCATTCCGATTAAGATACTTGTGAGAGTTGTTTTTCGCTCATTATGATTGAGTAATGTAATTGTTTTTACGTGTTTTTTAGATGTAAATATTTAGTTTTATATATGTAAGGTCCATTTAACTTTAAGTAAACAAATTTATCTTGTTATTGTTAAGTCATTTATTTTTTTGTTAACATTGTTTCACGCCCTTACGGGCTTTTGTATTTTGAAAGGAATTTAATAAATATTATTATTATTTACAGCCAGTTAAGGCTCGCACTCCCTCTCAGGGGGGGGGGGAGGATCATTTACTTATCCCAGATACCTCCGATATCAAAAGGATTAAGCTCTGTGGTCTATGGGGGGCCTTTTCGGTACCCTTAAGTGACCTGAAATGTAGAGTTATCTCCTAGGAATTTTCGGGTGCTGCGAGCAGTTGCCAGTAGTACTGCCTTTTGCATGTGCTTATATAGATGTTCGCCAGTTCCTAGTTGTTTAAGGTATTCCAGTAGACTCTTTGGTATTACACCCGTTGTCGATATAACAATTGGGATGGTCTGAACATTATCCATTCTCCATTGCCTTCCGATTTGAATTTCTAGATCTCTGTATTTGGCGGTTTTCTCAGTGTGTTTCTCTTGCAGATTATTGTTGTTCGGTATGGCTACGTCAATTAGAGTTGTTTTCATGATTTTGGCTGATCTCATTAGGATGCCGCCCATGAAGGGGCTTCTCCATCCAGATGCGGAGTTTTTCCTGGTCCGTATGATGGTAGCTGCGCGCTTCCTCGCTCTTAAGTTGTAGAGGAGTAGAATCGTCTATTTGATTTATTGCGCGATGCAGCGTGGAATTTTCTCCTTGCCTGTAAAAATAGGATCTTAAGTTAGTGATTTGTTTTTCAAGTTGTTTACCCAGATCTATTAATCCTCTTCCTCCAAGGTGGCGAAGAAGCATTGTTCTTTCAGTGGCACTTCGAGGGTGGTGGTTGTGCGTTTTAGTAAGTAGGGTCCTCACTTTTCTTTGTAGCCTTTCTATGTCTGTCATACTCCAATTAATTACCCCAAAAGAATAACGAAGAGCTGAACATGCGTAGGAGTTAAGTGCCTTAAATATAATTTTGCTGTTGAGATTGGTTCTCAAAACTTGTCTTACCCTTTTTACAAACTCGTTAGTCAGTTTGCATTTCATTGTTTGTTGTTCAATCGTTTGTGATTGTTTCATCCCCAAGTATTTGTAAATTTCGTGTTCGCCCATGGCCTCGATGGTCTGGAAATTCTGCATCTGATATTCTCCTGGCTGAATTTTTCCTCGGATTATATTGAGAGTACGGCATTTATCTAGTCCAAATTGCATGCCGATGTCGTTGGAGAACTCTTCTACTATATGCAGCATTTGGTTTAGCTGGTTCCTAGTTGCAGCCATTATTTTTAAATCATCCATATACAGTAAGTGATTTAACTTTGCAATCTCGGTGTTATTATCTCGGATGCTAAACCCATAGTTGGTAGAGTTAAGACGGTTCGAAAGAGGGTTCATAGCAAGGCAGAATCATAATGGGCTCAGTGAGTCCCCTTGGAAGATTCCTGTTCGAATTGGAATGTTGTTTGTACTTACTGCGCTTTTACCCTGTACTTTGAGCTGGATCGTTGTTCTCTAACTTGTCATAGCACTCTCTAGAAAAGACAACGTATTACCATCAACTTTATACACTTTTAAAATGTTTATAAGCCATTCGTGTGGTACTGAGTCGAAGGCTTTCTTATAGTCGACGTAGGCAGTAAAAATATTTCTCTTGTTGTGATATGCCTGGTTGTTGATGACAGAGTCGATAATAAGTTGTTCTTTACAGCCCATAGAACCTTTAGCGCATCTTTTTTGTTGTGCGGCTATGATGTTGTTTTCCTCACAGTGTTGATAAATGCGCTGTGTTAAACATGAAGTGATAATTTTATACAAAGTAGGTAGGCACGTTACCGGTCGGTACTTAGACGGATCTTGTGTGTTGTTCTGGTCTTTAGGCAGTAGATAGGTTACTCCTTGCGTGGGTTAAGAATAACGTGGTTAATTAAATCTGAGAGTTTAGGATGCATACTCCGTAGTTTCTTTAGCCAAACGTTATGAACTCCATCTGGTCCAATGATTTCCAATTATGCAGTTTTTGGATAATCTGGTTTACTTCCTCGATAATGAATGGTCGATGTTCCATCTGGCTATATTTATTACTGTTTTGTTTCTCTTCAGTAACCCAGCTTGCGTTGATATTGCATGTTGTTTGAGTTGCAAGTTGTTTGGCCCAAAAATCTTGAATTTGTTCTTTCGTGGGGTATTGCTTATCTGGGTGATCTGATTTTGAATTTAGCTCTCTATAAAATTGTTTTTCGGCCTTTTCAAAACGAAGATTGTCACGTTTTCGGTTATTATTGGTCTTGTATCTTCGTAGGCGCCCTGAAAATAAGGAAAGTTTCTGTTTTAGAGTATCCAGGCATTGTTGAGCTGTATTATTTTCTGGTTCATGCCGAGTGTGGATGTTGTTTCTCTGCAAAATTTCATCAACTTTCTGTTTTAGTCTATTTGTTCGTGTACCCCTCAGATATTCTGTTAGTTGGCCGATATCTTTTCGAAACCTCTGAATTTTTCGTTGAAGTCTGGTCTCCCATGGCGGTATCGGGAGCTCGGTTCTTGCAGAGTCATTGTGGGTCCTTATCTTAATCTTCATGGTTTTAGCAACGGCAGTTGCTGCGCTATATACTAAAAGGTGAAGAGATTGCATGTTATTAATATTTAAAAGATAAGGTGGAAGAATTTTGGCGTTTAAAAGTTCCATAATTTGACCTAGTTTTTTTGAAGAGTTTACTTTTGGAAGTTTGGGTCTTATCAGTGGGTTGGTTTCCTCAAATTCTAGCATCGCACTTGCCATTTCTGCAGATAGTTCGTGATATAGCTCAGAATTGTCCTGTTGGGTGTTTTCAGTAGTGTTAGGTTCCTGTGTGTTATTTAATACGTTTTCTATTACAGGTTGCTCCTCATCTGGTTCATTGTTAGCGGGGTCTTGTTCGTTGTTAATTTGCGCATTGTATTTCTTCTTTAATGGTATTGAGTCTTGTCTCTGGAATTAGATGATTACGCATTATTACCCGATACTAGTCTGCTACTCTCTGTTCGGTGACTTGGAGATGTGGATAGATTCTCCTAAATTCGGCATGTAAAGGTTGTCTGTAGCCGATCATTTCTCGTCCCAGGTTGGTCACTTTATAAAAGCTGCGCATGACGGTTTCATTCATCGCAGATGTCCATTTCATGCGCTGTCTTTATGGTCCCGCCTGGGTGAGCGCTGGCTGAATTTCCTGCGTAGCACCTTCAGCGAGGGGGGCTCGTGATGGTGTTGGGCCCTTCTGGTCGTTTTGTTGTTGAAGAGAAGGAACTGTAGTTTCTTGAATGACCGGTTAACTCCTTGCCACCAGGCAGCGACCTTTCTCCGAGGCATCTTCCGCTTCGTGTCTCCATTTCCATAGGTGTACCACCATTTAACCCTGGTGGTCCAGGTTGTTCTTTTAGTCGCCTTTTACGACAGGTAGAACGTACCAGGAGGCTATTCTACCCCCGGTAGAATAAAAATTCTGTTAAAATTTTTGGTAGCATTTATAGCCTAAGATAATAAGAAAGTTTTACGTAAATTTTGAAGAATGTAGCATAATTTTCTTTCAAAAAATATCCACTAGAAAGTGTAGTATTTTATTTAAGAAAAAAAAATTACACTTTGCATCGAGAATTTACCTATGGTTACAACTATTTGCGGGACTTTTGCCATTACAAACGTAACACTATTGTGTTGAGCATGTATTTTGCCTAAAAAGTTAAAAAAATATACAGCGGATTTTCTGGAAACTGCCTTTTAAACCACTAAGGTCTACATTTTGAAGAAAAACAGAAAAAATTAAATATGTCGAAAACTATCAACTTTTGCATAATACATATTAGGGTTCAATTTACTTCTTACCCCTCCCCTATCACATCTCCAAAGGAATGTATCGAATTACCAGTAACCCTGTATATATATATTATATATTATTATTATTATTATTATTATTATTATTATTATTATTATTATTATTATTACTATTATTATTATTATTATTATTATTATTATTATTATTATTATTATTATTATTATTATTATTATTATTAATTACAGTTTTTAAAATCAGTTTCAATCATCAATAAGAATGATTATATTTGAGATTACTGATTATTAACAGGAAGTAATAATAAAATTCATAAGCTAGGTGACGCTGTATAACATTCATGTGCTACGGACGTAATTGAGACTTCTACAATGTTTGTAAAAACATTTTTATTTTCATATTTTCCTCCTTATTACATATTGTTAAAGTCTCTTTGAGCATAATGGGTGATATTATTTTTAAATCATTATATGATTAATACGAAGTAGTCAATGAAATTTGATTTTGAAAATAAAAGTAATACAATTTTCACCATTTCAGAACAGCAAAACGAAAATTAAAAAAAAACAGTCCGATCCTGTAAGCCGAAGCTTAACCGTCGGTTTGAAAAGGTGGCCTAAGAAAAGTCCCGTTTGTTTTCTACGGTGGCGCCGCCTGGCGTCGTTAAGATCAAGCCCGATAAGAGGCAAGAAATTGTATTTACACTACAGAAAAGTGCTTTTCCTAATCGAATAACTTCGGAAAAGGCCAGTGCCTTATTTTTTCCACATTGTATAATATAATTTGACGTTTGGTACGTAAAAATGAATGGAACGAGTGTGGTGCAGTGATTTTGCGTGCGTAAACAATCGGGAAATTCGGAATGTGTACGTAAAGGGGTTTAAACCCACGATAGTAGGCTGTGAAACCGAACATTAAATGTATCGTGTATGCTTTTGTTTTGTTTTTCGTTTGTTTTAAACATGTCCAATGTACCGCCAAAGTTTTATCGGTTGTGTCGATTGTGCTTATCCTGCGATAAAACTTGCGTGCCCAATACGAACGAACAGATAACCAGGAAAATCCTCTATTGCTTGTCAATATCGGTAAGAGATGATTCATCTTTGTGATAAGTCATGATTCTGTTTTTAGTTCTTATCTTAACCTAAAATCAGCCATGTAGTCTTTTGTTTTCTTGTCGCTCGTCTTGTCAGTCGGGTTAACTCGAGCTGCATGGCCGACTATTTTTAAACCATTTTATAAATAATTCCTTGTGTGTTATTTTTTTTTTTGTTTTTAAAACATCTGCCTGGCGTGGGCCCCCCTTTGTAATCTCTGATTACAGCCGTCCAGTTATAAAATTGATAATGATTCTTTTGACTGGCGTCGCACATAAATCAACTGGTTTACTGGGAATAGAAAGTTTGGCAAGATACATTACGAGATAAGATGGTTCTAAAATGATAACAGGGCCGTTCTTTGTGTTATGGCAAGGAGCGAGTTCGGTCTCCGTTGGTTGCCGCTCACCTCGCTTGAATGTAAAATTCCCAGGACCGGTTTCTTATCAGTTTTTATTTATAATTATGTTATGCTGAGGTTGTTATTATAAAAGCGGATTTTGATTTTAATTCGGGTTATTGTTGCTTAATAATATCTATAAAAAATTCCACCTTGGCAATCGTTTTCCTATGAAGCTATATTTTTGCTTGATTGACTTGATATTTACAACTTATTAATTATTAACTGAGAACATTATGATTCAATTGTTTTTTTTTACAAGTCAGACGTAATCGTAAAATAATGACAGTTAACTGTCAAAAATATTTTTGAATTCTCACACTATTGTCCCTTTAATGTAAATTTGGCATCATCTAACTAGTTTTTATAACACCAATAAGATTTTCTGAGAAGATATTTGTATAGATTTTAAATTGATGATTTCATGGTTTAAATAGCTACGTTTACAACGCAAGGATGTATTAGGTCCACGGATTAAATGATAGACTATTTTTATTTAGTACAGCAAACAGGGCTGTACAAGGATTGATTTTGAGGGTTAAATTAGTGCAGGATTAGCTCTAGGATCAAAATGTCAGTTGAAGGGAGTTTATCAGTTTAGACAAAGAATTATAGGACATAACCTCTAAATATTTAAAAGTGTTATTGTTTAAAAATAAAAATAAATTAATAAATTTTTTTCAAGGCTTAAGCTTGTCCTTTTCTTCATCTTCTTCATTTATTTTTGTGTTCAAAAATAAGAGCCTCCTAAGCTAACATCCAATAAAATGTCAAACTTGTCATTTTGTTACTTCTGTAAAATTTGGGTATTTTTAAAATTAAACTTACATGAGTATTGACAATGCATTTCATTCAGCGAGCTCCACCATGTATACAGCAAGAGATTGAGAGTACCATGAAACAAAAATGTTTACGATTTACTGTATTGACCCATCTAATAAAGATTAAGTTTACTCACCGGGGAACCTCGGTCCAAGGTGTTTACACCGAAAAAAAAAAAAATTTAATCTACCTTGTTTGGGTAGCATCAAGATCGCTCGTCAAATTTTACTGAGCTGCCATTTACACCTTAGTCCTTGTGGCCTCATTTGATCCAAGTATTAAATATTTGGTTATTATTCCCCAACAGGAAACAAATCCTAATAATAGGACAAATATTAAAACATTGACATATATTAGTAAAATTATAATGTAGGTAACAAATAACAAACTTTGATAGGCTAATCTGATGCTTCCCAAACAGGGTACATGACATTTATTTTTTTCTCATTTAAAAACATCTTATTATTTACGGGATCAACCCCATTACAACAGTAAATTAAATACAAAATCAATTGAACCTAACCAACTTAACAGTAAAATACTAACTATTAAGCAGTAATAAAGCCTACTTATAAATGTAAAATGCCGAAAATAGTTTTATAACTTAAATCAATATAACAGAATTCTAAAAATACTAAAAACATACCCTACTAAAGTATAATATTCAGTATTGCACTAAAAAAAAAAAAAAAAAAAAAAATTAAGCAATTTCTCTTATTTGACTCTTAAATCTAGATAAGGAAATGCCCAAAATTTCAACCTCCCTAGTATTGACAATTCTTAGAGTTCTTTCAATAGGAGCATGTAATGCATAATTGGCGCTATGAAATGGTAATGAAAAGACACGATACTGCCTTAAATTCCTAGATGGAATATTAAATTGTATTGTCATCAGAAGTTCTGGACAAATTATATGACCATTCAATAATTTATACAAAAAAATTAAATCTGCATATATCCGTCTTTGTCTCAATGTCTTCATATCAAGCATTTCTAAAACAATATCATAAACATGATCATCCGGAATTCTTATTCAAAGTTTATAGAGACAAAACCTAATAAATTTGTTCTGAACTCTTTCCAAGGACAAGCAATTATTCATGTAAAAGGGCGACCATATCACTGAGCCATATTCCAGCAATGAAACAACCAATGACATGTATAACCTCTTACAGGTCTCTATAGAAAATTCTTTACAGTTCCTTAGTACAAAACCCAGATTCTTAGAGGATTTGAGAACAATATTGTTTATGTGTGCATTAAAGTTTAAATGAACATCAAAAGAGATACCAAGATCTTTAACTATGCTGCAATATTGAAGTGTACTTCCTTGAATGTTATATGAAGTGACAACCTTTTTAGTTCGCTTGAGAAAACTTATATAATTGCATTTGCTTACATTCAAAAACAAATTGTTGTTAACACACCACTCATTCAATCTATCCAAATCACTTTGCAACAAAATCTGATCAAGTATTGATAAAATCTCTCTAAAAAACTTCAAATCATCAGCAAATAAAAGGAAGTCACTGTTCTCAAAACAGGCACCAATATCATTCACAAAAATATTAAAGAGCAAAGGTGAACAGTGCCCACCTTGTGGAACACCTGAAGTGACATTAATATAGCTTGATCTTGCATTACCTATTCGTGCCTGCTGGGTCCTCCCTGACAGGGAATTTACAAACCAATTCACCATAAGATTAGAAAATCCAAAAATATCCAATTTTTTTGCCAAAATACTATGGTCAACTCTGTCGAACGCCTTGGAGAAGTAGGTGTAGATTACATCCATCTGACATCCCCTCTCCAAGGCATTCAACAGATTCTGCTGAAACACTAACAAATTAGTCACAGTAGACTTTCCAGCAATAAATCCATGTTGTTCACTAAGTAACAACTCTTTAAAATAAAAATATAATTGATCATAGATAAGACTGTCCAGGAGCTTCGGAATGGCTGATTGTATACAAACACTTCTGTAATTCTCGATTTTGCTATTGTCGCCAGATTTAAAAATTGGCATTACAAAACTATGTTTCCACAAGGTTGGAAAAATTGCAGAATCTAAAGATCTTTTAAAAATTATAAAAAAAGGGTATGAAATAGTACATACACACTTTATTAGAAAAAAATTCGGAATGCCATTGGGTCCTGCTGAACTAACTTTGGGTGGCAACTTGGTCATTTTATCAAAAATCAACCCAACGGAAAGGGTGGAATTAGGAATGGTCATATTTAACTTTGCTTGCTGATTGATAAAAGCACCATTATTGTTTATATTATTAATAGGACTATAGACTGTTGAAAAAAACTGGGCCTTCAGCTATCTGTTCACAGCCAAAGAAGTCATTATCATTATAATACATTAAATTAGGAAGTGTGCAAGCAGTGTAAATTTGTGTCCAATTTTCTTTTGCCTAACTAAATATCTTAATTCAGCTGAAAACCAACTAGGAAACTTTGAAGTTTTGTATCTCTTTAGGGGAACAAAAAGTGCTATAGCCATATCCAGTATATGATAAAAATGTGAGACTGCTATATTAATGTCTGCTGAGCTTAAAACCAAGTCCCAATTAATTCCACATAAGTAATTATTAATACCAATATAATCACCGATTTTAAAATCATAATAAAACTCTACATAGTTTAAATTCGACTGAGTTTCACAACTAAAATCAATTTCAAAATTATACCCTTTGTGATTTAATGACCCCTCAAAAAGACAATCAACTGCTTCCATTACAGCAAGAGTTTGCTTGCTTGAAAAAATTAGATCTAAATAAACAAGCCTATCATTTGGAATTGTAATATTCTGATAAAAACTCAAACAAGCATAATGCTGACCTAAAACTAGACCCGCCGAGTTTAAAGGACAAGTCACCACCACACCATTGTCGTCATTCCCCCAACTTAAATCAGGTACATTAAAATCACCAAAAATTTAAAAATCACAGCTTGAATATTCTTGCCTGAGAATGTCAACAGTATGGCAGTGACTGGTGAATTTCTGATAAATTTAAATATAAATCTGATGTGCAAACAAGAAATAAAAGAGGCCCAAGGATAGATCCTTGAGGTACCCCTGATACTATATGTTTTGACTACTATACTAATTCAACAATGTTTTTTGATATAACATCTTCATTACAATTTCTGTAAAAAATTTTATCCTGACTACTATTATTGCATCATAATTCTACCCCAATGATTTCATGATCACTAATGGCAGTCAAATTCCTAGGGATCTCAATAACATCATAGTCATTCGTGATAATGTGATCAAAGTTGAAGAAATGCTGGTGATCCTTGTTTCCTTTTTTACAATTTGTCCAAATCCCGCTGCGTTAATAAGGGCTTTTGAGTTTGTTGCCTTGGCCTAATTTTTCAGTAAATCAATGTTTAATTTTTTTTTGTTACCAATTTTTGTTGTATATATTTGAGCTTCTAATAAACTATCTATTAAGTCTTTCATTTTATTTAATTGATACTAGTATTGAAAATATTGATTTCATTTGATTATACTCAATACTCAATAATTTATTTATGCTATCAAATATACAGTTTACATATTATGTCAAAAATGATGAAATAATATTAATTAAAAAGAAATTATTTAAAAGGGCTTATTAATTTTTAAAAGAAACAAACAAATTGAAAATAATGATCAGCTGCCTCCATTGCACAATTTATTGCATTATACTGACTATAAAGTATACAGTGGGATACTAAGTTAAATGTTTGCTGTTCTGTCCTTTGACCGGAACATTTATTTATTTAATTATTTACAAACTCTACAGTAAAAAACCAATAGGTTACAAAGCAAGTAAATAATTTACAGTATTCCTATTATACTATTTACCTTAAATAAGTAATTGATGAATTAAAAATATCAAATTCACTTTCCAAATTATTATAGAGGCGACACATGGTTATTACAGGAGAATTTAGGTAATAGTTGGTTCAAGCACGCTCCACAGTAAATAGCAATGGTCATCTTGTCCGGTACACAACTTTCTTCGCCTTTCCAGGCTCACTAAATTAAATTAATTCATTATCTCCAATTTGGAAATATGCAGCTCATACATACCTGTATCCTTGTAGTTAATATATCTTAATAGTTTATTCTGCACTCTCTCATTATTTAAAATATGCAGGTTGTAACAAGGGCACCAAACCATGGAACAATACTCCAAGATGTTTCTTAAGTATCAAACATAGACAGCTCTAACACAGTTAGTATTGGTAAAACTCACATTACAACTTCTTACATTATACTAACTGAAGCCAACAATTCTGGTAAATAAGTTTGATTGCTACAAAGTTTACAAACAAAGACGTGCTCATAAGTTTTATGTCTAGCACTCAACATTTAATTGGAGATTCAGAACATTTCAGATATCCAAGCACAATACAAGCACATTTATGAGAATATTGAGCTTATAACTTATATAACATAATAACTTATGTTAAACTAGTTCTATAAGGAATTAATGCGCCCTACACAATATGGGGACGTGTGTCGTCACACAGCTAAACAATTACTGTGATTCTACTGATTATTTTAAGACAATTTATTAATGTTCAAAAATTATAATGTATATAAATAAGTCAATAAAGAAACATATAAATAAAACTTGAAAACCAGAAGACTATTATATACAATTATTAAAAATATATATATGAAGATCTGTTATATATGACACATACTAAGTAATTTAAAAAGAATATCGTTGTACTACAAAATGCACACAACTTAAAAAAAAGGATTGAGACAGGTGTTTATAAAGCAATAAAATACCAGCATATATTTAAAAAACATATTATAGGATTACGCTCAACAAACTCTTGCTCGGAAAAGAATATATTGTTTCAAAAGAAGACAGGTAGCCTATTAAAAAGTTTGACTGATAAGAATTCTGGTCTAGATTGAGATTTTGAGAGGTGACAGAGGACCACCCTCAAATGATTTCCATGTCGCGTTGGGTAGTTATCTATATCATGGTGGCTCTCAAAGTGGTTCAAATTTTCCCTGACATAGGTGAGGTACTCAAAGATATAAATTGATGGAAAACTTAAAATTTGAAAAATAATAAAAAGCTTGTCTATAGTTTTCCCTCTAACCTAATCCTACTATAATTCTTATTGCCCTTTTTTGTAGTGCAAATATCCTTGTTGCATTACTATGGAAACATACATAGTGTACTCCAAGTTTTCTTAATAAGTATTTCTTTGTGTTAAGTTAAAAAGAATTTCCAGGGTGCATTTTTTTTTTATAAAGCTTTTCCACCTTTTTCATCCTCCTTTTCATTTTTCCGGTAGATAAAAAGGGTGATATTAAAAAAAATTATATGTTATATTTGATGGCGACATTTTGGTTTTTCGAGCCGGGAAATATTCTGTCGACTTGTAATTTTTTTATTATCAATTTTGGTTTTATATATTTGAGCTTCTAATAAATTATCTATTAAGTCTCGCATTCACAGAAATATTTTTCAGCCCAACAAAACACTAGTCATTAAAAAGAGCGAACCTTCCAGCCTGTGTAATTCAGCTGATTGTGTGGCCATCATGCGCAATTTTCTTTTTAAACAAATCAACAAAAAAATATCAATCAAGACGTTTCGTGTAACTTATATTTAAATAAAGAACTTTTAATAGTGGCAGGTATCGCGCTATTAAAAAAGAGTTAAAAATAGCCGCACAGTAAGTATATCTCCTATAATGATAAGTAAACGAGATAAAATCCAGTGGTACACAGAATATACACAACATATGCAGCAATCAATTTATCGCGTTTATTTTTAGTGGATTATTCCATCCGTTTTCTTATTAGCATCGAAACCGTTCACTTCTAAAATGCGGTACTGAAAACGAAAATTTACTGAACCGTCAACGAAACAATCGATAAACGGATATTAGACGGTAGCGTGCGGCGGTACTACAAACAGGTACCAGAAAGATTGGGTACCTGCGATCTTAAATTTTATGGCCGCCTTAAAATGATGTGTAAGATGATCCTTTATTGATCTTGTACATAAAGGCACCACTTTTACCAACTTTTAAAATGAGATTCTTCATTTTAAAAGTTGGATGGACGTTTACCATAAGTCTAAATATATAAATGTAAGATTAATTTATATTAAAACGCCAAAATAAACTTTCAACATTATGTAAACGACCAAAATTTTATAAATAAGACACGAGTGCTTACAACAAATATATATATTCTAGACTACCCGTCTTTTTCTTTTTAAAATACATTCTAGCAGATCTAAAGTTTGTCCAAACAGTTGGATAACAGAAGTGGGTAGATTTCCACCGTAGTTCGAAGGCTCATTAGTATTCTTATCACGTCCCAGCCTATAGGGTTCCTTTTAGCACCATGTGGTCTCATTTTGGGCCCGGTACTTTTCCGTAGATTACACAATGGACCCCTTTTCTTTGTAAAATCTGCCCATCGATACATTATTTTATTATTTTTGCTACATAAATAATAATCTGATGTGATTTTTTGTCAACCTAAGCTAAACACTGTTAAAAATAAATAATAGTGTTCCATAAAATTTTATTTAAGATTATTTTAAACGGAGTAGGTAAACGCCGCATAGCTTGTCTTAGAAAGTAATAAATAATTTATTCAATATTTTTTCATAATAACTGTTTTTGAAAAGTAAGGAAAGATATACTCATAAAAACTCTAATCAAGAAATAAATTTTGTAATTATCTTACTGATTCAAAAAAAATATAGTAATATCAGTTGTATCGTCGTATCATAACAGTTTTCTGTCCCTATTTTATTAACGACATTAAGAGACAGGTAATAATCATTACAATAATCATACTTCTCAACATTTTAAGCCCATAGATATCTTAGGGAAAGTATTGCATTCACTATGTTAGCACTCATCTTATTTCTATATTTGTTTTTAACAATATTTAAGAAGAACAGAGAACTGAAAATTCATCCGATATCTGCATTAGAAAAGGGCATTACCAAAATTCTCAATGCAAAATCACAAATTTCCTTAAATTTCCTTAAATGGATTTTCTCCACTTGCATTCCGATACTTTTCAACTTCAGCCCAAACTTCAGCAGGGTGAGTTACTTAATATTTATATATTTACTGCAAAATTATTTATAAAATTTATTAAAAATATTATGTATGACATACATACTGATATATTTTTTTTCAATTTCATTATAAAAAATTTATGAAATCTTTGAAAGCCACCTTTTGGAAAGCGCTTGTTTTGGGCCAAGTTGCAGTGTTGTATATAATAGCAATCTGTCATTATATGAAGCTTTCTATAAAAACAGCATTGACCTAAGTCGAATACTTGAATGAAATTATGCTAATTATTTTCCTCATTTGGCTTGTATATTACATGATTACATAAAAAAATATTTTCTAAACCCACTGCATAATTCTAAGCATCTAAAGCTAAATAGATCACCTAATTTTGTGGAAAGTGTGGGAACTGCGCCTGAGGGTGTGACTGGTTCTGACTTATTTTTATAGATGAGACCGCAGAGGTTGAAGCTTCATTCCACTGCATTTTTATTAAATATTTAATCCCTTCGGAATGAGGTGGATAAGCTTCAACTTCTACTTGCTAATTTTAATTTTCCTGACATTGTTATATTAACAGAACATTGACTTAGACCTAATGAATGTTTTTGTATTAATGAGTATGTACCACTGTCAGGTTATTATAGATAAAACTCTCTGCATGGAGGGACTGCTGTTTTAATTAGGAGACGTTTTCCGAACTTTTTCTGTACTGTTGGTCTGTTGATAAGTTTGGTGATGCCTCAATTGAACGGGTTTTTGAGTGTTCAGTGAGTGTTTTTGTAAATTGTTTAATATGTACGTTATTTGTATATACCGCCCGCCCTCTGGGATATCAGTGTGTTTCTTGACAGGTTAGATTGTCTTCTGTCCCAGCTCCCTAGTTACTCGCGTGTTATTTTAGCTGGAGATTTTAATATTAACCCTCTAATGCATAAATTTATTTCTGCATTAAAGAAATTATTTTTGTATAATTTTGTTATTTAAAACATAAATCTAATAATATAAAATTACTTAGACGTCTCTTTCATCCCCTTGCTGTCGGATAAAAACGGGACGCCTTGAGGCGGACCGGTGCATTACCACTATATTGTGTTATGAAATAATATAGAAAAATGCTTTTATTTTTTAACAGGATTTGGTTGGAGAGTTACATAAACTTAAATTACATTTTAGACAAAATGCTTGAGTTTCTGACGTACATTTTGGAAATTTACAATTTTTTTTACCTGATCGATCACGGAATATGCACCAATGTCCTACTTGATCGAATCGAACGTCTTCTGTTGGTAGGTATGCTCGCTTTTTTGGCACAGGTGATGATCTGGGGGACGAACAGGATGGTCGACCAACGCTTCTTTTACGTCCGATTTGTCCATAATTGCAAATCGATTCAGCCACAATCGACCTAAAATCTGGTAACTCGATTTTTTTTTTCAGAGTGAATGCGGTGGTACAATATGTACGAATTTACCATTTGCGAGTTTTCATCCGAATGTGATATCTCCCTATTAGTCCATCCATTAAATCCACACCTCCCATGTGTCTATTGTATTCTTTGATAATTTTTGGACAATCAATTTCGTAGTCTCTTTTCTATCCCAGCGAGCTGACTTTAGAACTTCATTTACGTACGTAGAGGCAAAATTTGTTGTCCCAGCGTAAGAAGATATAAGTCGAACAGTCTTGGTGTCATGCCACAAAACAGAGGTTATATCAATACCAAATGCATTTCCTACATATTCTTCCGAATAACTTCTTTCCACTTTTTTTTTGCTATTTCAGCATCACTTGATAACTTACAATTGGGTACACGATTTGGGCGTACAGTGCTTAATGAGTAAATACCTCTACTTCTGAGATAAACAACTAGGCCCAGAGACGTGTAAAAATTATCGAAATAAACGATGTGGTTTACAAAATTTGGAATATGCTGTGATAAACGGACCACCACATTAGAGGATGCCCCCAGATTTGGAGAGTTTGGAGGAATTATATTCCATTGCTATTCTCCTGCACCAGTATATATTTCAAAAGCATACGAAAAGCCTGAAGAATCACAAAGGGGAAAAAATTTAAAACCCCACTTATGCGGTTTATTAGGTAAATATTGCCTAAGAGGGCTTCCAGTCATTTTTGTTGCGCACGTTTGTTCCATAAAACCAGAATAGACCAGAATATACAAACTGTCATATTCTGGTCTACCTTTGCCAGGCATCGTTAAGTTATCGTTGAAATGAAGATACCGTCGAAGTCTCAAATCGCAACACCGGCATCGTCGGACGAATCCCTTCAAAAGAATGTCTTCCCCAATATGATCTTACATTTGGATAACGATAAACCGACATATACAGGGTGTCAATTTGAAAACTTCCCACCCCTATTATCTCGAAACGGGTTAGGTTTTTATAAAATCGCTAGGACACGTCGATTTTATTATCGAGGGGGAACAATTTTTATGCAGAAATCACTTCGCCTCTTTCAACTCCCAACCCACCAGAACCTCCCTCTCAAAAATCTTAAATGGCAATAGGGCACCTTATTTTTTAAATTTGAGTGCTGCGTTGCCAAGTTAGGGTTATTTAAACATTGTTAAATTACTTATTATTAAACATTATTCCTGTAAGTGTTTTAATTACGTTGAAGCTATGATTTGCATTGAAACATGTTATTTAGGTTAATATTACATTGAAACATGTTATTTAGGTTAATATTATTTTTACTAAACATTTGCATAGCCGTTACAATTATGGTCTTTACAAAAGCACGCCTAAAATTTATTTTATTAACACATCTACTTTAAGAGGTGTTCAAAGTGTTCTCCATTGTTCTCCAAACAAAAATAAAGTCTATTCTCAAATTCTTCCCGAACATTCTGAAATACCTCTTCTGGAATAGCCCTACTTGCCTCTGTAATTCTTCTTTTTAAATCTTCGATATCATCAGGCTGAGTTTTGTAAACAACCGATTTTATGTGCCCCCATAAAAAAAAATCTAACGGCGTTAAGTCTGGTGACCTAGCAGGCCATTCTATCGGTCCCCTTCTACCAATCCATTGGTTAGGGAATCTGTTATTCAACCACTCCCGCACTGGCCGAAAATAATGCGGCGTAGCTCCATCTTGCTGAAAGTGTAGTTCGTTTTCTTGCAAAATGTTACTAACTTGATTTTCCAGTTCAGTTGTTATCAAAGGATCAATTACATCTTCAAGTAGGTGTAAGTAGAGCTCTCCAGTTAAGTTTTGTTCAATAAACAACGGTCCTATAACAGCATTTCCAAGAATACCGGCCCAAACATTAATTTTTTGTGGCCGCTGTGTAGCACCCTTTCTGAAAATGTGGGGATTGTCCTCACTCCAGTATCGACAATTCTGTCTATTGACATGGCCGTTTAGGATAAAGGTACATTCATCACTGAAGCAAATGTTGCTTACCACAATTGCACGAGTGTTAGGATTTCTATTATTAAAAACTTCTGCCGTTCTTCTTGCGCATCTTCCTTGCTCGCCATAAATAAAAATCATTTCAATTCTTTGCCTAAGCGTGTATACCATAGTAACTAACAATAACACACAAATTATCGAAATAAATTTTAACTGATTTAAATACCTAGTGACATTGACTGGTAGGAAAGTTCACTAAATACTATTTTAAATTTCGGATCATATCATCGAACTGTATTGAGACGAATTCCATTGCAAACGAAAATAAACAAAAAAGAAAAAAAATTAAATGTTTATCTTTCATGACCAAAAGAATTTGTCGGATTGATAAACACTTTCAGTGAGAAATGCACCGGTTCGCTTTATGGTCAAACACGTTCCAATAGAAATCATAGCTTCAACGTATTTAAAACACTTACAGGAATAATGTTTAATAATAAGTAATTTAACAATGTTTAAATAACCCTAACTTGGCAACGCAGCACTCAAATTTAAAAAATAAGGTGCCAAAATGTAGAGAATAAAAAGTTCTTTCAAATGAGGTATCACTCAACCCCTCTATTGCCATTTAAGATTTTTGAGAAGGAGGTTCTGGGGGGTAGGGGGTTGAAAGAGGCGAAGTGATTTCTGCATAAAAATTGTTCCCCCTCGATAATAAAATCGACGTGTCCTAGCGATTTTATAAAAACCTAACCCGTTTCGAGATAATAGGGGTGGGAAGTTTTCAAATTGACACCCTGTATATAAGTATTCCAATATATTGTCGTAGTTCAGTTGCATCTGTAGTGAACCTCGTGGAAATATTTTTTTGGCGTGCATATAAATTATTCTGTTCGGTCAGATGCTGAAAAAAATCGTCATTCAAAAAGTACCGAACGCAATTAAAGGGAGTGTTTAGATCCTTGAAAGCAGCTGGAAGTTGTTTTTCTCTTCGAAATACGACTTCATTTATGTGTAATTGAAGATGTTTTTTCCTCCAAATAATAGATTTGAATTCTGGCGAATTGTTGGTTATGCCAGTAATATCCCCCGAAAACGTTCCTGTGGTAGGAACTTCTGGCCCATCTTCTTCTTCAGCAGGTTCAGGCGGTCGGACACGATTAGAACGCTTATAAGTTGATTTACGCTTTGAACTATTAGCACTAGCAAGAGGTTCATCTTCTTCAGTGGGTGGTTTAGTACTTGGTTTCGTGCTTGGTTCACTTATTGACGAATTATCAGATGATTGGGCTGGTTGCTCTGGCTCTATTTCTTCAAAGTTGTCTACAACTTCAAAAGATGTTTCATTATGATCGAGTTTTAACTCATTTTCGGTAGTAACCAACTTGCTAAGAGGCTCATCGCTGTCGTAGCTAGCGTCACTGTCGTCACTGTCTATATCACCGTCGTCATCAGTGTCGTCAGGAAGACCCTCAATTATGTCAAACGCCACAAAAATTTTTTAAAACAATAAGGTACAAATAACTTACCGATAATTTTCTTAACACCAAAATCCGTTTGAAAACAATTTAAAACTTTCCACCAAAATAACAATCACGTACGGACTCGCTTTTTGACCCGTTTTCAAATGAAAATTATTTGAACAAGGCGTTGTTTACGTCGATGCAAAAAGTAGGCAACCAAATATACATTAGAATATTGAGTAGAATTTGCCGAAAGGCAAGCATATGCAGTAGCGTTAATAAAAGACATATTTTGGTTTTAAATGGAATTTGAATGAAGTCCGCCTTAAGGCGGGCAGGTGCATTAGAGGGTTAATTATTCAGAGGTTTCCTTACGGCAAAGAATTTCGCTTGATGGAATCTTCAAATCATTTGCACTCACGCATGTAAATGCACCCACTCGTCCTCTTCATCGACCACTTGATTATTTCTGCAGTAATTTGGACGGTGTTATCTGTTCAGTGCACCCAGTGGGTATATCGGATCATGAGGGTGTATATGTCCAATTCTGGTGACTTTAAAAACAAATCTGGGTGCCGCATTGGAAGAGTATTTAGCGGGAACAATTTGAATTTATTTTCTCAATCCATTTCGTCTGTCAACTGGAATACAGTTCGGCCTGCTCCACAACCATTTTCTTCCTTTTATTATACATTGCGTGATAAAATAAATTTCTGCTTTCCCTTGGTTAGACTTAAATCCAAGAGACGAAAATCATGGATTATTGTCGATTTCTCGGCCTCTTCATTGATGAGAGTTAATAAGGTTTGACAACCATGTTTTGGGCCTCTCTGCTAAACTTTCGTCTGGTTGTTTTGCAGTCAGGGTTGCCAGGCATGAGTTGAGGAGGTTGTTTGCTCTTTCAGTTTATTTTGCCTTAATAGACTCTCATATCCGATACGGGTTGCCATTTTGGAGTTTGTGCTCCAAGGGACTCCTTAGCATCATTTTTACTATTCAGAAAAAAGCATTAAGGTATCTGTGTGGTGTTGGTCTGAGAATCTCTTGTAAACCTCTTTTTGTAGCTGAAAGAATTTTAACAGTTTTCTCACTCCTTATATTGGAAACTGCTACACTAATACATAAGTCCGTTAGTCCACCATTCTGCAGCAGTCATAATTCTCTTCAAGTAAACAACTTATCTCTTCTAATCCCCACCTCCTCATTTACGAGAAACTCTCCTATATTTATTAGTCGTAAAATATTTAATAATGTTCCTTTTTTGATTAAGACTGTTACAGGCTTTAAAAAGTTTAAGAGGGAACTAAAGAAATTAATCTTTCCAAAAGTTTACTACAGCATTGAAGATTATTTTAACGACACATTTTAATATCTAAAATTATTATAAATCTGTTGATTAGATTTTTTTATTATTCTTGTTTTATGTTGGATCTTGTCTTTTCTTTTCTTCTCTTTTAGTTTTTTCTTTGAATATATAAAATATGCTCCTATGTAAAATCAAAATCGATTCTGTATCCTGTTTTTATACTGTATCCTGTATAACCAAATCACTACTAGTATGATAAATTCTAGGATTAGGAAGCTTTTAGCACAAGTTTGTAAACTTGACTTTTCTATATTTCTATGTGCTATGCTATGTTCTCCAATATTTTAAACCTGTATATATTGTTAGTCCTATGGTTGGAACCTTTGGTGTGACACTCAAATTATGAGACAGTTTTACCACTAATCCAAACCTTTTATTTTTACTCAGCTTAGGTCGATAGCAGTTTAAGTCAGTCTTGTCAACAACATTTTTTATGTTATCTGAAAATAAAGTAGGGTAACACACCCAACGTTGGCACTCAGCCTATTGTTGGCACCCCGTCTAATTTTTTGCAGAAATTAAAATGAATCTGATAATATTATTGTCAACTTATTAATTAAGGTAATTTTGGCAACATCGCCGCGACTAGTGAACCGCCAACGCGGTATTATTTATTATTCCTTAAGTTTAAGTAAAATTGCGAATCGAATTTGACGTGTCGTGCGTGAAACTGAAACAAGGAATTTATGATTTTGTTAAGGGTTTGGTACTCATAACTAATGTGAAAACTTAATGACTTCTTAATCAAATAGTTATTTTTCTTGTTGATGATATTGTTAACTATCTTTAAAATGCTTTTCGTTTAAAAAAATACATATTTTTTAATATAAATTAAAATTTGTAGGATGCCAATGATAGGCAGAGAAAAATGTTATATTACCAGTGGTTGGCACCTATGCCAATTATTGGATTATTGCTGCTAATAATATTCTCCCAATCATTGGCACCCTATTCTATCTTTTAATTTTTTTGGCTAAGATTAGTGAATCATCCATTCATGAAACTACGAAAGGAAGATTTTGCTCCTATTTTGTACACGGCAGTGGAAAAAACTTGATGCAACAACTATATCAAACGGCTTCAAAGCATGTGGATTATTTCCTTGGGACTCCAATGCAATAGACTATACCAAGTGCCTAGGAAAAAATACCCATATTATTGATAGTGTAGGAGAACCAGACGCAAATATTAGTGAAAGCCAATCAGAAAAACAAATAAGTTTGAATTTGTTCAAAAAGCTAATAGGTGATAGAAAATTTATGGAACTGGGACAGGCGGGAATGACATCGGACAACGAGAATTTTGCAGCCTTAAAAAGATTATTTAACTTCCATAATGAAATAAGTGAAGAAGATCTTTTTTCAACATTCTTTAGGCAAATGGCAGAAGGCGATTTTGAAACAAATTATACAGAAGAGGAAATAGCAGATATGTCTATTGTTTTAGAAGGGAAAAATTATAATATCCTAAGACTTTCAGACCTAAATAAAGAATAGTTCACCATTGAACCTACAGTTATTGAGGTAATCGACACAAATATAGAAGAAAAGCAGAAGAATAACGCCAATTAAAAGATTAATACTGATGCGAAATTCTAACACCAGTTGATAATGTGTCGTCCGTAGAATTATTTTTACCTAAACCACAAACACCTGAGGGGAAGGACTAGAGCAGTAAGCAAAATGCCTTATGTTATTTCGTCGTCGGGTTTCAAAAAGATTGTTGAGGAAAAAGAACAACTTCAGAGAGAAGAGGAAGAGCAGAAGAATCAAAGAAAAGAAGAGAGACTCAAGCGGCAGGCTGCAAAAAAGACAGAAGAGGAAAACAAAGGCAAGACTAACTGCAAGGAAGGATGATCATCAAAGCCATGTTAGAAAAATTTTCAGTTCCCCGCCAAAAAAGCGTCTTTCTCTCTACACACCTTTGACGGCATCCACTTCATCAATGGAGAATTTGTTACAAAATAAAGTTTGCTATGTTTGCGTGAAAAATATAAACAGGTCGAAACCAGGACTTAGGTGTAAAAATTGTACAAGAACATAATATCATGTAGAATGTTTGGAAAAGAAAGGTCTATATAAAAAAGAATTTTTTTGTGCCTCTTGTTCATCTAAGTCTTAGGCTGCTTTTTGTAAATATTTTTATAAGACATTATATTATTAATCCTACTTTTAAGTGTAACTATTCGTTTTGTAAACCTTTGAATATTCGCTCGTTATATTTATAAACAATATTATTTTGATATTACTTTTAGTGCTATTACATGTTATAATCAAGATCAATTGTTGTTTTTTTAACAAACCGATATTATATTAATAATATCATAACATTTTTAGTCATTAATATTTGAGGTGCATAGTGGACAATGTGCCAATAACTGGTGAGACAACTACTGGGGGGGTGCCAATAACTGGAATAATTTCGGATGCCAATGACTGGGAAAGCGTGCCAACAATTAAGCTCTAAACTTTTTTTTACCTTTTATTATTTTGTTATTATAATTAAAAAAAATTTTTTTTGTCATTTGAGAATAAAGTAGAATTATCAAAGAACATAAACTAGTCACCAGCTGACTAATATCAATTTTCTGAAAACTAGTGGATATGTGAAACCTAAGAAGTCCTTAAGGTGCCAATAACTGGGTGGTTTACCCTATATTTAATTTAAAGAAAAAATGATTTTCTAAAGAAATTCTGGCCTCCCTGTTGTTATTGTAGGCCCGCAATATAATCTGGTGACCGAGGCGGGCCTATATGGTACCCTCCAGGCCGTTGTCTTCGCCAATTAATCAAATAATATTCAACGCGCTAAACGTCTTACAATGTCTGTTTTAAAAATAATGAGTGACGTGTGGCAATTACTCTCTAAATCGGTAAAAGATCTCATTGAATAACACCCATAAGCGTGATTAAAAAGAAGAAAAAATCGGTGAGTTCCCACGAACTAGAAGGTTTCAGTGGGATTGCTATCGCTTTAAGACCGCGTTGTGTAACCGTAATATCTGGTGCATTAACGAGCGATAGGTATAGAGGCAAATGCGATTTTAAATGCGACTTTACGCCGTTTCCTCTTATGTATTAAATTGTAGATATTTTATATACGACTAGATTTTATATGTTAGGTGCTCAGTAAAAAGTGATATATGATCCAATCCGCTGACAGCACAATGAGTCACATATCAATTATATGCAAAACCGTTTTACAAGAGTGATACAAAAATGGGAGCCGCCTCATTAAAATGCAACGAGAGTGACGCCATCTATTAATCTATGTTCTTTGACCATTTAATTCCATAGAATAGGAAGTTCTTAGTTGTGCAATTTCAAACGGCATCTGTCTAATTTCCAGATTAAGGTCTTATATATCATAGCAGTTCAATATCCTACCTATAAATTTGATTTAGCTGAGTCTAAGAGATGGCGCTAAGCTTATTAATAATGGTATTTTTTTTAGGTTAAAGATGAAGACTCTCTACCAAAATCCCTATGTAGTAAGTGCATGGAGCAACTAGATTCGTACTCAAAGTTCAAAGAAGTAGCAACGAAAAGTGAGGAACTTTTGCAAAATTTTATTTCTTACACCAAACAGCTGAACGGAACTGAAGAGGTAAGAATTGATTACTAGAATCCTCGTCATTACATTATAATAACGTAGTTCGAAATTTCGCATTATTCTAATTTTATTTACCCGTTGGTGTCGTAAACAGGACGATCGCAGCATAAAAGTGGGAATTTTTCAGAATAACTAAAATTATTATTATGAAACTGGTTTAATGAGAGCCAACAGTAATAAAAGTTTAAACAGAAAATAAAACATGTCATGCGTGTAATATTTTATATTATTACGTCGTTATCTGTTAATCTATTATAAGATCAAAAGTAATCGTATACTGGACGAATGTCGAAATCTCTGAATAAAAGCGCCATTATATTAAATATACTAGGAAATACGGAAATTAGAGGCATGTTGGCAACGTCGCAGTAACAGGCAATATTATCATAGTCTCCTTGATTGTTGATTTCCTGTCAACGCTTGTCCATCTTTTAACCTAAAAATCGATCGCTCTGAAATCTGTAAATGACAATGCTATGGCATTAATGGTGATTGATAGTTAATACATATATAATACAAACTAAATACATCCCAGGCAGCAATGTGTTAAATAAGCGTTAAATGTCCAAAATTTACCGACGTTGATTTACGTTTTAACAGCTGAATCAACGTTGACGGGACGGTACAATGTCATAATTGAGACAACGCTGTTTCTGTTTGCTTTATCTTTTAAAAATGGTTATTATAAGGCAAAATAAACCACTTTATTTTGACTACAAAATTACTTTTAATGGTTAACATAAAAACCACAGAACACAAATATATAGAAAGTGCAGGTTGCCGTGTTAACGCGAAGAAATTTTGGCCCTCTACTAAAGGTGCAATAATTCGAACTAATCTTGACATTTGTAAGCCATAACTATTGGCAACCCCTCTTAATCAGTTTTGGAAGAAGGCGTGATCAAATCTGCCACCAAATTTGAATATAGTGCGGGAAATTCTAAGACGGGCCCAACTTAAGAAAACTACTAAATGTCACAACCTGCGGGTACTGCACTCGATTAAAACAGATTGTCATCAACACTTGTTCTTTCACATTTGAAGGGCACAGGGGTAAAAGGGGCTCATTGCAATTTTACTCAAAACTGTGATATTTTCAGGATTATTAGTATTTCATATGTACTTTTACCATATTCCAAACTAGGTAAAACGTGCTCATTGAAGAGAAAATCTGCTTTAAAAAAAAAAGCTATACACGGGTAGAACGAGCTCATTTATCGTGTAAACCGAGCAAAAACGGGCTCATTGTAGAACTGAGCGCGTTTTTGCATGCAATGCGTTTCAACCATGCTATTATTACAATTAATTTGTTCCAATGTTTAGTATTATTGCGTCAGTTGGTCGGTCTACTAGACGAGAGCGTGCTTGTTTGTTTTCTTTTTTTTTTGTTTTATCCTTAAAACTCAAAAAGTTCTCATTATGGAAAGTGGTGGACATAGCAGTGATGAAGAATTAAACCTGAAAAATAGTGTAATGGAGCCTAGGAGCAAAAAAAGAAAATCTTACGGCAGATTAAGGGACGTTAATAAGAAAATGAGACTCCAAAGTCATGAAATGGGCCCTGATTGCAATTGTTTAAAAAGTGTTTTGATGTTGTACCCAGTGATACAAAATGTAACATATTAAAGCATTTTAACATGCTTAGTTCGACTAATGCTCAAAATTCATACCTTAGTGACTTAATATCAGTACTTCCGGTTCAACGTAAGACATTGAGAGAAGGTGCTAAGCACTACAGTGCATCCTACAAGTACAGGGTGACAGCTCGCACCGCGGTAGCAGGTAGCACGGAGGAATTTGACGTGTGCCGTAAAGCATTTATTGCTATACATGGCATATCAAGAAAAAAAGTGGAAATTTTGATAGCAAGCTTGAAGGAAACAGGATATGCTCCTGAAGATAAACGAGGTAGGCACCCAAACCATTCTAATAAGCTTCCAGTAGAAACTATAAGCCTAGTCAGGCAGTATATCAATTCATTTAAAGGTCGTGGAAGTCATTATGGCCTGAAGGACTCTTCAAAAATATACCTTTCCGAAGAGCTAAACATCAAGAAAATGCATAAAATGTTTAAGGAACTTCACCCTGGCAATAAAATATCGTACTAGTCGTACAGGCAGGTGTTTTGCCGTGATTTCAATATCTCCTTTGGTTATCCACGAACGGATAACTTGTAGCAGCTGTGATGAGTTCACAATAAAAATTAAAAACTTAGAATCTGAAAAACTGGTGAAAAACTCATCTGAGGAGATCTTACGGATATCTAGGGAGATGGAGAGATTAACTACAGAAAACGCGTTATATAAGAAAAAAGCGGAAACTTTTTATAGTAGGAAGAGGATGGCTAAGATAAACAGTAAAAAAAATCTAATTTAGAGGCCTAGTCTAATTTTGATTTTGCCAAGATCTTCCAGCGCCAAATATACCAACAAATGATACTTATTACAAAAGGCAGCTATCAACATAGGCATTTAATGTTCACGTATTGTCTACCTCTGAGAGCTATTTTTACGTCTATCCAGAAACCCAACGGAAAAAGGGTTCAGATGATGTGTGCTCACTGCTTCATAATTTCATATATAACCATCTAGATCGAGAAGTAAAGCACCTACAAATATTTTGTGATTCATGCAGTGGCCAACAAAAAAATTTTACCTTTTTTCGTTTTCTTCATAACTTAGTCAACAACGAGAAAAGGTTTGAATCAGCTTTTATCACGTTCCCCATTCGAGGACATTCCTATATGGAATGTGATAAGAATTTTGGCCCCGTAAACCAAAAAAGCAGAGCAGATCTTCCCAAAGACTGGTTGAAAATATTGGAAGAAGCCCGCCATTCCCCAACTCCATTTACGGTTATCGAGGTCAATCACACCTTTTTCCGCAGCTGGGGAAAATTTCTTGACAATAGTTACGCAAAAAAGTCGCCATTCCCATCTAGACCAATCAGAGAAATTAAGATAAATAGAGGACCTTTGATACAGTATCGCACTACATATAATGGATGTTGGGAGTCAGCTTCGCTGCAAGGAAAAAACCGAAAGTCTTCGCGATTAGCTGTTCGTCATCTTCAAGACAACGAATTTATGCTACCTGAGTTAAGTTATGAAGGTACACATTTTTTTATTATTATTAAATCTGTTTTTTACGTATTTTATTTATATATTTAGGGCAGCTTCCAATATCTGCTGAGAAGTTTCGGGACCTGCAGCATTTAAAAAAGTTTTGCAACAAAGCAGCGCAAGACTTTTTTTCAAACCTGCCGCATCACTAATTAACGAATTGATAAATTTTAAGGATAAGGTCGGTTTTATAGATCTACAACAGTAATATCTGTTATGTTTTTAGGAATATTGTTTGGAGCCTTTGGCACTAACGACGATCGAGGTTATGATTACTGTGAAAGAACAGGCTCATTTCAATAAAATGGACCCCTTTTTCCCCTGTCACTTTTGTACCTGTATGCGATTTTATTATTTTTTTTTGTACTGAACAAACAGTCTCAAAACACATAGGGAGTTTGTTTATTGTTTTATCTTCACAAAAAAAAAGTTAATTGATTGAAAAAAGCAACATAGCGTTCGTAAGCTAGAATTTCAACCTTAAAATCGCCCTGCTGAAAAATCACAAAAATGCTCATGAGCTCCTTTTACCCCTGTGCCCTTCATTTCCTTTTTATATTTCTTATTTTACAAAGAATTTGCATAAAAAGAAACAAATTTCTCATACACAAATCTATTTTAACCAAAAGAACACCAGCTGACTGCAATTTAATGTAGTTTTCTAAATTGGACAAAAATGTATAGAAGAAAACCTGCAAATTTAACTTTTGAAACCAAAAGAACTAAAAAAACCTTCGTTCCGTTAAACAACTTTTTCTACTACAAAAAATAATATTTCTTCAGTAATAATGCATATTTAAATTACAGGTATAAAAATAAAACACAACTGTATGATTTTATGTACACAAAAATATATTTTTTAATCATCTGGAAAATAATAATTCAAGATTTCAAGTATTCTAAGACAATATATAATTAACATTGCTAATTTATTAAACAATATTAATAGTCTGCGACATATTCTGTATGTGTACCAAAAACTGTAATAAATAAATAATTAGTTCAATAATAACAATAAATTTGAAAATAGTAAATTTGTCTAAACTTCTAAATAGAGCAAAGAATGAACATGATGAATATGATAAGAACTGCAACTGGAAAGCTAATTATATCATATTTAATTTTATTTTCTTAAATTAAACATAGAAAAAGTATTAAGTGAAATGCAGTTTAATAATATAAAATAAAATAATAATATATAAAACAAAACCTAAAGTTGCTTAAAAAATAAACATATAGAATAGCAAATAACAAAAAATATAATTGTTATACTAATGCAGATGAGTGAGACTGATGCAATGAAGATGCTAATACAGAAAAACAAAGTACATATACATACATAAAGTTCTCTAACTGAAGAAAAGTCATATTCACAGTGCACAAAAGAAAAGATACAAATATTATTAAAACATCTTGCATTAATATACATACATATACATATAAATTATTTAAAAATCCAATTTACAAATACAACTAAGTATCTGCTTCCAGAAAATTGCCCACCAATACGACGGCATTTCTTATATTATGGTGCAAGTGATTATAAATCTTACAAGCAATATATGCTCTAAAAATCAACAATAATTAATATAAAAATCCCTAGATAGGTCATGTACACCGATTAATAAATTGCCGGTATAGTTCAGTTCAGAGATCTAGCCGAGTTTACATTGGTATAGTAAACGGGTTAGTTACTTGTACCAGTAGCTTGTAGGACAACAACTAACCCAATGTCAACCTATCAGGCAAGTACTTGTGCAAGTAGCCAGGACAGGCAAGTGAATAGCCAGCCCATCTATTTACTTGCTTACTAGCCTTCCCCTTCCACCAGATTTCGCACTAGCCAGGCAAGTAGTTTAGTAACTAGTCGAGTGTAGACGGGTCTGGACGCGCTTTGGCAAGTGAAAAAGCGAGATCAGTGCGGTAGGTAATTTTGTTAATTTTTATTTGGTATTAAAATGAAGTGGTCCGAGGGGGAAACCGTTAAATTTGTGGAACTTTATCGGGAATACGAGTGTCTCTGGAATGTTACCAAACTCAGTTACAGAAACCATCAAATGAGATCGGCAGCTTTGGAGAAATTAGTGCGAGATATGGGCGTTGATGGATTCACCGTAGCCGATGCTAGGCAAAAAATAAAAAGTCTGAGAAATACTTACAGCCAAGAGTTGCAAAAAATAGAAAAATCTATTAAATCGGGAATGGGAGCTGATGATGTATACACCCCAACATTAAAATGGTTCCATATTATGCACGCATTTATGAAAGAGACAAAAGAAAAAAGACCAACTCAAAGCAACATGGTAAGTTTACTTTCAAATTACAGATAAATTAATTAGTAATAATATTAACATAACTGAATTTTTTTCGGACAAATCTTTCATAATATTATTTAGTAGGTAGAAATTCTGAGGTTAGATTTCGTGTTCTAATTTTCATTGTACCGCAGTGTAAGGGATTATTCATTTATCTTGGAGTATTAACTAATTTCATAAAAACGTAGCACTATTTTTTTAATGGGACATTCAGCCTATTAAATGTTTGGATTTTCTGAACAGTTCTACGTTTTTTTTTAAATTACGGTTTACTTTAGGACTATTTTAAATTTCTATGTACAAAAAACTAAAAAAAGAAGTGTATTCTAGCTCTTTTATTTGTTTATTTACATAATAGTGTTACCTAATGTAGCTATTAAAATATAGGCCCTACAATTAAAAGTTATTTTGATTTCAACAAAATGCGTACTAAATAATAATAATAATAATAATAATTAACAGCGTAACTCATATTAGTAGATATAGGTATTTGTTTTTTGATAACACTAATAAAATTAGTAAATTCTTGCTTCTTGCCATGGTACTGCTCCTTCGTTGTTAACGTATCTTTTAAGGTAATCCCGGAAATCTCTAGCAAGTCGAGATGATTTGTAACCAGATGTTGGCCTTGCAAGATTTCTCAAATTTGACACCTCAGCTCTCCATTTTCCTGGAATTATTTCTCCCGTGTCTATATTTTCTTCATCAAAACAGCCTGGTGTAAAATAAGTATTTGAATCTGTTTTACGTAGCCAATTATGTAGGGCACAACAAGCTTTTACTATTTTGTCAACAGTTGCTTGGAGGCAATTTTTTTCTCAAATAATCGAAATCTGCTAACCAGAATACCAAATGCATTCTCAATGATACGCCTTGCGCGATACTCAGGCGATAATTGAAAATTTTTTCTTCTTTTGATAATAGCACAGAATTTAATGGTTTAGTTAAATACGTTTTTAGAGGGAAGGCATCGTCACCAAGTTCAAACAAGTTCCTTCTGAAAGTATGCCTTTTTCTAAAGCTTCGTACATCGAGCAGTTTTGAAAAACCCCTCCATCGGATACAATACCATTACATCCAACATCGATATAGGAAAAACAGTAATTGTGGTCTGCAATTGCCATGAAGACAATACTATTATGTCCTTTATAGTTGAAAAACTCTGTTCCACAGTTTGGAGGAGCTTGAATTAATATGTGCTTACCGTCGATAGCCCCGCAGCACCTGGGAAAATTCCATCTTTCTTGGAAACCCCTCTCTATCTGTTTGCAAGCTTCTAAAGTAGAAGGGACCTGAAAATAATAATCATTCTCAATAGACAGAAGAACAATGTTTGATTATAATATTTTAATTTTCGCTTTTTTTTCTTTTCAGATCTCGCAGCCAATTAGACAAAGTGAAGAAAATACGAAGAACGAACTGGAATCGGAACCTGGTACTTCTAAAGAAACATCAAATGCAACTTCTCAAACTACTACAACATCTGTAGTTTCTGAAGTTCGAAACCTTAAAACAGCTTCTCAGAAAGCAATAGCACGCAGTTCCCTAGCGGGATCAAAAAGGCGATACCAGGATTTATAAACCGCACTTTCAGAGCTTCGTGACATTAATTGTTCCTTACTGCAATCTGGTAATGAAGAAGATGAATTTGAGGCTTTTGGAAGATATATGACCATCGCTTTAAAGAAGCTTCCGTTACACTTGGCCCTACAATGTCAAAATGAGGTGCAGACTACACTGACCCGATATAGGTGCATGAGTCTTACTCCATCACCCTTTACGTCACAAAATCTACCAAGTCCTACTGATCTTCCCATTCTTCTGGTAAAACCTATTGGGGTTATCTCCAACAATTTACGATTTACCACCGGCACCTCTTGACCAACAACAGCAATCATTCTCGGCTCCTGGATACCAACTATTGCAATCAACTTCAGAACAGAATGTATCATTATCGTCTACCACATCAACAAATAATAATTTGCAATTTGAAAATGTAACCTTTGAAAATATTAATTATTCCGTCTCGAATATTTAAAAAAAAAGGTCGAAACGAACTTTAAGTTGTACACTTTCGTTCTGTATTCTTGATTTCATTTTACTCACGTAATAATGTGTTCATTAATTTCATATGTTTCTATGTTTAAATATATACATACATTTATAAGAAAAAAATTATGTTTAACTTACCTTTATATACTTATTCAGTGCATAATAAATTGCGTCGCAAACTTCTGGTACAGTACGATATTGACGTCTTTGGAACTCGAAAAAAATGTTGAAGGGTTCTATAGCTATTTCCAGTTGCCAAAAATTAAGGGTAACTTCTAATTTAACATGTGCTGGTAAAGCGTCTCTTAAAAGTGTATCGTTTCTTTGAATTCTATGCAGAACCATATTCAGCAAGTCATTAAATTTACTCGGTGTCAACCGAAGGCATAATTTATATTCTTCAGGATCTTCCATACGAAGTACTTTTAAAAGAAGAGCGGATGCACCTCTTGTCTCTATCTATCCACCTTCCAACCCATATCCTTTTCGGACGACATTCTTCTTCTTCAATCAAACTAATAGTTTTTTCAATTAAAATTATATTTTCAACATTATTCTTTTAACGCGATTTTTAATTATTAATTTTGAAATGCCCAAAGCATGACGCCGGCAATGAAAAGGAGTCATCTCATCTACTGCACGTTGGGAACTGGCTAGCGAATAATTACTTTTATGTGTAAACACCTACTAGCTTGTCCACTAGCGAATGTGAACTGTCCTGGATATACTTGTACAAGTAACTGGTACAACTAACTATACCAATGTAAACTCGGATTTAAAGGTGATAGACCCATCCTTAAAGATCTCGTTAAAAACACGTCGAAAGTAATACAAAAACTGCCCAAACATTTATTTGGGTACGGCCCCGTAATTCTTAAAATCAGTGGGATAGAGAGAGATACACAATCACTTGCACAGCCTAAAGTAGGAATCGCCAGAACGCACGTGTTTTATCTTTGTTTAATAGATTGGCTAAAAAGAGGTGACAAGTCTGTGAGTGCTAGAAGTGTTTAAAATATTTTGTAAGATGCTTGGATTTTAGTCCGGGGTCAATTTTTTTATATTATTTTCTTGTGATATTATTTTCTTTCTAAAAATTGACATTTTCGAAAGAAAAATAAAAAATAGTATAAAACATGGGGTTTTACGTTATTTAAAATGATTTCATAGATATAGACAATATAAAATGTTGCCATTTAAACATGTATATCATGCGACAATAAATATGACATTGGCGCACGGACTAGTTAGTGCGGCATCTGCGACACATCAAAGATTCTAATAGATCTCTGAACTGGACTTTATAGTCTGCTTTGGTTTGGGTCAAAACATTGAAGATAAGCTGAAATAAAAACCGACAAGTGGTACATGAAATAATAAAAAAAACAGAACAGTATAAAAGAAACTATACATATGTAAATGGAATATGTTCAACTAGTTGATACACAGCATATTTTATAGTAATAAATTGCCCATTAACAACAACATGATATAGAGTTGGCTTGTTTTCAGTGTACCTATTAGTTAACTCTTTTATAATGCCTATATTAGTACTACCTTGATAACAAATAGTTGCACAGATCTTCCTAATCGAGTGCAAGTCTTGCAGTTAATTATAAGATTTTTTACAACCTCCGCCTAAACTGTATGTTGTGTAAAAAATAGGACACTGGCATTTTATACATTTTTTAAAGATCTTGAATCATGAATACAAGAGCATTATATGTTTGGTTGGAGTTTTTACTCCGAGAAAGTTCCTTCACTGAATTTATCATAGCAATTGAGAGCTAATGAATTCTTTAGTTACTTGATTAAGATCACTTTCCATCATTATGAAGGGACATTAAAGAAGCAATATACACTGTTTCATTTTTCAGAAGTAACCTCAATTTAGATAACTTGCTCGTGGTGGATTTATGGACATTATATATTGCTTTTGTATAACAATAATTTCCTGTTCAGGAGTTAAGCTATCTTTTGAAAGACCAACAATAGTAAGAATGCCTTTTCTATTCCCTAGGAGAAAAGTATATTTATCAATAAGATTTGTTCAAATATTGGAGCAAACCGTGATAGTATTGATGGTGAACTAAGGAATATTTGATGGTAAATGAATACGTATATAACGTATTGCGAAAAAAGGTAGCAACATTGAACTTTCTTGTTATATATCTTTTAGTATTTATTTTATAAGTAAGGTTTATATATTATTTACAAGAATAGTTAGAGCCTGTTTATATTTTCATATTATCATATTTTTTGTATCATAATAAATAAAACACCAAATTATTTATGCAAATTTATTATTCAAAAATATAGCAACAAAAAATAGTTTTGATTCTAAATATAGTCTATTGTTCACTTCTTTCCAAGCCTTTTCCACTATTTCAAAGAGAATATTTGTATTAGAGCATGTTAGGTGCCTGATTTTGGTGTCAATGTAATGCCATAAATTCTCTATAGGGTTTAGGTCTGGCGATTGAGATGGCCAGACCATTACATTTATTTTTTCATCGGATAGCCACCTCTTAACAAATTGAGAAGCATGTTTTGGATCGTTGTCATGCAGAAATATGGCTGTTACTGGCATGACGTCATCCATATATGGCACTAAATGTGTTTGCAGAATGTCTTTGTACATGAAATGATCCATTTTGCCCACTATTCTTACTATGGGTCCCATGCCACGAGCCGAGAAACATCCCCATACAAGAATATTTCTCCCTCCATGTTTAACTGTGGGGCAAATGTACTTTTTTTTAATCTTTGTTCACTGGGGCGTCTGACGTACATCACTCCATCAGTCCTGAATAAATTATATTTAGATTCATCACTAAATACGACTTTCTTCCAATCAGCTACAGACCAGTGGACATGAGATTGGGCAAAGTGAAAACGAGCCTTGACGATCTTCTTTGAGAGTAACGGTTTTTTTGGCGGGGCGACGAGCAGGTAAGTTGGCATCAAGTAATCTTCTCCTTGCGGTACTGGAACTGAGGGTTACTCCTCCACCCTCTTTTAATTTTGCCAAAATTTGGGAAGAAGACAAAAAAGGATTTTCTTTGGAAATTCGTTTCCTATTTTTCGCTGCCTATCCATCCTCAAATTTGTTTTTCTGGGTCTACCAGGAATGGGCGCCGGTGCAGCTGTTCCAGTAAGGCGAAATTTTTTGCAAACTCTGGATACGATTGACCTATGAAGCCGTAAGCTTCTTGCAATGTCACTCTGCCTAACACCATTTTCGTAATGCTCCACAATAATTTTTCTTACATCACCAGAGACGGTTTTTGAGCGACCCATTTTAAGTTAATTCTGAGATTCAAAAATAACAACTTTACAGCAGGTAAATCGATATTTAACTGATAAAATAAATGCGAAACAAGAATGTTGCTATATTTATGCACATTGTCTAAATAAACAAACATGAAGTTCCTTACTCTGAATTGGCATTCTTATGATATCTCGGTATATTTATAAAAAATACAGAGGCGTGTACTTAAAAGTAAAGAAATAATATGGAATAAATAAAGGAGCAAATAATATTTTTGAAAACATCGCTTGTTGCTATATTTATGCACAATACTGTATGTGTAGAAAACTTATAATTCTATTCACAATTCTACACAAAATATAACTTGAAACTAGAAATTACGGTAAATAGACAGCCATTAATTTCTGCAAATTTTCCTTAACCCACGAAGCGGCTCCTTCGCAAAATAAAAATAAAAAAAGTCAACGTCAAAACTGTCACTAACATCACTACTGTCAAATTTTTCTAATGTCAAGTCACCCTAAGATGGCCGCCGTCCGAAATTCAGTTTTGGCGAATCAAGTTTCATGGGGCTGATAAAAACGTTTTCCGGCATGCTTGCAACAACTCGAAGACAACAAAAACATAACTAACCTTAAAAACTACATAACCACACAAAACTCATGGAGTGGGGTCATGCCATAAACTAGTGGCTTCACATGAAAGATCATCTAAAGGTGTGTTTATATCTATAGTCAAATCATAAATAATTACCAGTATCAACGTCGTATTTTACGTTGATCTCAATCCTCAATTCAACGTTAAATAGATGTGTTATTGAGGTCAGATGATCTACATATACAGAATGTTTCGTGACTCATCAGGATTCTGTTTTTAAGCAATAAGGGATATAGTGAGGTTATCAAATTGAAGCAAAGTTACGCCTGCACAAGAGTAAGTCTCATTTTGAGTATAGAAAATTATGCAAGTAATTAAGTTACTCCACTGCATTAACACCATTCTTATTTATATGGTAACTTATGAGTTATCTTTTTACAATATCATTTGCTATCTGAAAATAGATTACTATTTCTTTTAAAAATTCCAGCCTGCATGCTTGGGCTGTTGGCAACGTCGCAGTAAAAGGTAATATTATCATAGTATCTTTGACTTTTCCGAATGTGTCAAATATTCTTGATTTTTTTGTAAAAGCTTGTCCATCTTTTAATGTAAAAATGACAGTTTCCATACAGATCGCATTGAAATCTGTGAATGAGAGCGCCATTACATTAATGGCGGACATTTGTTATTATTTGTTTGTTAACTAGTCTATAGTAACTTTGCATGTAATTACTGTTATATGGTGTTTGTGAAGTATTCAATAAATAGAATAAATAAACTGTTAACAAATAATTTACTAGTCGCTATAAAATTATAAATTTGACAAACGTTTGACTCATATGTTATTGGTTAAACTTACATACCCTATCCATAGCTGCCAAGTTTTAACGAAAAATAAACAATTTTAAACATAACCTCACACTATTTTAATAATTAAAAAATTACAAATTTTTCCAGCTTAATAACACTATAAATAATCTTACATCTAAAGTTTATTCAATAACCTCCTGTGACTTAACCTAAAACTACATAAAATTCGAACTGGGGTTCCTCAAAGGGTTATACATCACTTGTGTGACAAACGGATAGTTTCTATTCATGTTATACCTCCGATACCTCAAATAAAGCACCCCCACAGCCACCAAGCTGGTTATCGTAAATACCCCGGCAGTTACCACCAGAACCAGCTTGAGAATCCTAAAATGACGCTCCATTCTGTGGCTCGGATGCGTGTAGGGCTAAAACATTAATCCATAAGGCCCCAAAACCCATATGGCGTCTATTACTTACCCCATACTCGCATGCCAACTGTCCGAGCTCGTATATGGACTCGCTTTGGTCGTTTGAGGGATTTATACAATAAGGCCCGTCTCTGTTTTCTTTAATATCCTTCGACAAATCTAGTGATATTTTGTATAAATCACAATCGCAAACCAGATCGTTCCCTGTGAGGGTGAAGACACGCAGTGAGGACCATTTTGTGAGGTTATAGTGCAGGTCTTGCAGAGAGTTGTTGTGTAAATACAACTGAAATTAGACAATTTTGTTTCAGTCATGTTAAGAGAAGAGTTTTAATGGCCATTTAGGTGGTCGTTTACCTGTTCTAATGCCTGACCTGGTCCAAAAGCATCTCTGTCAATATCTGTCAAACTGGGATTGTCAGACATGAATAGAATTGTCAAATTCTTTAGTGGTGTAAATGAGTTGGCCTTGACGTACTGCAGCCTGGGCATGTTGGTTAGAGATAAAGTTATTATCCCCTTCACCCCTTTTAGATTTTATATTAATGTTAATTTTTAAATTATATTTGATGGCCTTACCCAAAAAGGTCTCGTCGGTTATTTCGAAAATCGGATTCTGGTCGAGGTAGAGGGCCTCCAAGTGGTCGCCGAGGAGCGTTAAAGTTTGTGGCACAAAGTCCAACTTGTTCACAGCCAGATTGAGGATCCGGAGGTTTTTGAGGTTCCTTACGGCGTCTCCCACTAGTTCGGTGAGGTCGTTATTAGCCAAATTGAGGACCTGTTTAATTAGTGTAGATGATTCTTTTTTATAAATAGATAAATCAGATCTCCTTTAATATGAATGTAGAATATAGTACACTACCGCTCAAAAGTATTTGCCCACATATGACTGTTTTAAAGTTATAACTAAAAATAATAAACCCATCAGTTATTCTTATGAAACGGTTTATTTATAACAAAATGAATATAAACAATACATTTTTCAATTAATTAAATTTAAGAAAATGAAATTTTTGATTCATCTACATGTCCGCCTCGATTTTTAATAACGCAGCTTCACAGAGTTTCGGTAGTCTTCTAATTAAATTGTTCAAAGTTTCCTGAGGTATCTTGTGCCACTCTTCTTGGATGATCCACCACAAGTCTTCTTTTGATGTGGGGCATGATTTTCGCACTTGTCTATCCAGTTCATCCCACAGTAATTCGATAGGATTGAGGTCCGGTGATTGTGAGGGCCTTACCATAACTTTCAGAAGATGTTGCCTCTGTAATTGCCCTAAATATTGATTGCACAATTTCGACGTGTGCTTGGGGTCATTTTCATGTTGAAAGATGAAGTTTTTCCCAATTATTCGAGTACCAGAAGGAAGTACATTGTCACTTAAAATTGTTTTAAACCCTCTTTTCATAGAATTCCCTCTATTCTAATTAGATCGCCCACTGCAGATCCTCCGAAACAACCCCACACCATCACCGAACCACCACCGTGTTAAACTGAGGCCACCGTACAGTTCTCAGCGACCCTTTCATTGGCATAACGGCGAACAAAAACTCGCCTCTTCGTTCCAAAAACCATAGTTGATAGGTATGCTGTTTAAGCATATATGCAATTTACAAAAGAGATACAATCTAAATATAGGTATAAAGATAAGATTTTTGTATCTAATTTAAAATATTAAAAAGAATACATGGTGGGCAAATACTTTTGAGCAGTAGTGTACATAGGTTAATCTACTTAACATAAAAATAGTTTTAATTTGATTTTCCAAGAAGGCATCCCTCTACCATTTTGGAGAATTCGAGCTGTCATTTTTAGATGCCACATTTTTTTAACAGTTCTTAAGTGGTTTTTGTTATTTACCGATTCATTATTTTCTAGGTAGTCAAGTCATTAATTTTCAATTCCGGGTAGTTATCTACGAATTAATTTTTCTTGTAATTCAAGCAGTTAAGCCATGAATTAATTTTTTTGGGTCAAAACATTAATTTTGATTTAATTCCAATCCAGTAGAGCCATGATAAGGTCAGGTGGAATTCTGAACCACCGACGTCTCCGTCTAGGCCTAATTAATTATTTTAAGGAAAAAGCGAACGTTCAGTGCCATCTTTTGTCGAATCGGGCCTACGTTCAAACTTGCCGAGAATTTAGTTCAATATTTTATAATAAAATCTTACCTGTAAACTCTTTAAACTGGCCATAGCAAGTTGCGTGGGTGGATCCAGCACTCTTAGCCTGTTCCCTTCTAGATTAAGCTCCCTCAAGCTCAATAAATGCTCGAAGAAATTATGGGGTAAACTGTGAATTTGATTGTAGGAAAGATCCAAGTGTTCCAGCATTAAGGGCTCGTAAACTGTCTTGTTGTAGAGCCCTTTAAAGTTTTCCGGCCCAATTTCTTCAGCTAGAAACCCTCACCATTAAAACAATTTAAGTTATTAGTTAGAATAGTTACCAGTTAAAAAATTATAACTCAAGTCCAAATAAGTGGTCATACGTATATCCTTGAAAGCCCCATTGGCCAGAGTGCGAATCCCACAGTGAGATAAGACAACTTTTCTTACCAAGTCGCTGTATGGTAAGATTGCCAGGTTAGTAATGTTATTATAGCTGAAAAATGTTTGTACATTATTGTGTATATGGAATTATTGTTTACGTACCTAAAAGTTGCTATGAGGTCTGTTTTATGTTCCGGCCAATCATCTATCATATGATGAAATCCCTGATATGAGCAATCCAATATGAAGTCAGACCCTGATATGCATTTGCACTTATTGCATAAACCGGTAGAGTTATCGTAATTATTTTCATTTTGCCCTTGGATGATTGTGATAAAAGCAAGCAGAAACACCTGTTTAATTTATTGGATTATAAAGCTAATTGGTTTCAGCAGCAACTTACCAGTTTTAAAGAAGTCCATTTTTCATCCATTTTTTTCGCTTACACTTTCGCCCTCTATTGCCACAATAATTTTTCTATGTAATCAACGAGTTATCTAGACGTTATCACAATGAGGATTTAGTCAGCGTTATCAGAAATTTATCTCTTGTTTATTTTGGTTTATACATGCATAGTTTAATAATTTGGAATTTACGGGAAGTCTTAATAACATTTTGACTCGGACTACACAAGCTTCAAACTAACTACCACAGCCTCTTACCGCGTTAAATCTATAAATGGTTTTATGAATAATATATATGCTTTGAGTTCGTTTACATCTATTAATTTACATTTTAACACCGAAGTTCAGGCAGTTGAGACATTGTTTTCCGTTTATTATGCTAAGTTTTATTATAAATTATCACTTCATTTGAAACCTGCTAAACCTCATTGACATATGTCTAAAATATCAGCTGATATGATGTCACCTAGAAAAAGTTTATTTGACCATTTTGGAATTTTTTAAAATAGTGGCAACATTGCAAGTCATAACCCAGAATGACGTAAGAGTGAATCAAAATGGCGGCCGTTGCATAGATTTTTTTAAATGAAAGTTTTTGCGGTATAAATCAAGCTATCCAACTTTGTTTAGTCTAGAACCATTCCCTAGTAGGTAAAATCCATTATGGTCAGGTCGTACCGCCGTATGCCGTGAAATTGAATTGTTTATTGTTTTTATTTGCAATAAAAAAACTGTTTCTTAATTTACCGTCTTGCGGTTGGGTAATCTTGTCAATTTTTCCATGCAGCAACACTGTTTTATTTAGTTTAGTCATTTGATTTTTTCAAATCTGGCAACTTGGTTCTGTCAAAAACAGATGGCGGTAAAAAACTGTCATTTTTTAACCTCAAAAGTTTAGCTGCCGTTATATGCCACGCCCAAATTTGAGGCAATAAATCATAAATTAATTATTTTTAGGCAGTGTCATTTTGGTGCTCTCATTTTTCGTTCACGGAAATCTCGCAAGGTGGCAGCTGTCATCTATCAAAAATCATGACAGTTATGATCCCTTATCAATCTTAATAAACATTTTCCTTTAATAGTTTACAATTCATTTAGTAGATTTTTTAAACCTGGCAACTGGCACCTTCCAAAAACAAATTGTGTATAATTGTCTCTGCCCGTCAAGTTGTGGATTTTGGTAGCCGAGGAAAACGCTTTGATAACTTAGCTATTAGTTATTATTTAATATAAATAATCACTGGTGGTTCAAAACAGCTCTAACACGGGATGAATATAAAATGAAAAACGTATTTAGTGGTTACGGTAATACAGTTATGCCTAATTTACACGTATCAAGTAGCTTGAGCAAGTTACTAAAGCAAGTAACTAAAAAACTATGTATTTCTATTTAGTTGTGTCTACACACATTTTAGTAATTTGGTTTAGTTCTCGTTTTTAAATATGGCGGCAACACATTCGTGCCTCTGTGAAGAAATGTGTTTTGGATATATGTGGTGAAATATCAAATATAATTAGTGACGAAATTAACAAAAATCATGAAAAGCGTTTTTGGGTACGAAATTGGCTGGGTCGGAGAGAAACTCATGGTGCTTCTTCTACTTTGCTGAGAGAACTTGCTGATGACTGAAATGATGATGACCAAAGAACGATTTGACAATTTGCTAAATAAAATTTCCTCTAAAATTACTAAAAGTGATACCATAATGAGGGCTGCTATTCCACCCAGGATAAAATTAGAGATCACATTGGCTTATTTAGCGACAGGAAACAGTTGCAGAACTTTGCAGAGATTATTTCGTGTGCCAAGGCCTGCAATTTCCAACTTTATACCTGAGGTATGCGATGCCATTTATGAAGCTCTTCAGGAATATATAAAGGTAAGTGGACTTAAAAAAAGGAAACAATCATTCTTTAAAAATTTTAAATATGGTTATATTTTTGCGTACATACAATATATGAGCAACTTAACTTATATGTTGGTGAACGCTTGGCTTATGATATCTGCTTGAGAATAATTTTCGGCGGCATTATATTCATAATGGATTAAGCCATCACTCGTGGTGTTGTCATATTCATTCGGAGATTGTAGAGGTGGAGAGGTGTAAGATGGAACAGTAGTGTGGGTGGTTTCTGATGAAGAATAATAATTATTATTAGACCGCAAGTCATGAAGTTTAAACTTGGTAAGAATAGACCGGATTTGTTCTTGTGCTTTTATTGCTGAAATCGGTTGTAGCGCTATCAGCTGTGCAGCCACACTCTGACCAAAAATTACATATTCATTTACATTTGTGGCAGGCTCCTGTGTTACTGTTTCGCTAATTTTTTTAAGGTCCTTAACAACTAAAGACACTTGCTTCAATTTTGATAATGACCTAGGTTTTTTTGCAGGGTTAGTCGTTTCGTTGAAGGTCAATGTTTCCTGTTCACCTTCTTGCAACTTCTTGCTCACATTCTAATTCCTGAAATAAAAAAATATGTATTTATTATTATTATTATTATTATTATTATTATTATTATTATTATTATTATTATTATTATTATTATTATTATTATTATCGATTGTAATATTTTTATTCTGTATATTTTAGGTTCCTGTGTCTGAAGAAGAATGGAAAGTAATTGAAAATGGATTTCGACAAAGATGGAATTTTCCAAATTGTTACGGTGCACTTGACGGAAAACATTTTGCCATCCATGCACCAGCACACTGTGGAAACTATAAAGGCACTAACAGCATTGTGTTGCTAGCTGTAGTAGACAATAATTATTGTTTCCGTTATATAAATGTTGGATGAAGGCAGTCAGACGGGGGAGTGTTCCAACAATCTTCTTTGTCTCAAGCGCTAGAGAATGGTTTATTACCAGCGGTCGGATTCATCGTAGGTGATGATGCATTCCCGCTGAAGGAATATTTGATGAAACCTTTTTCATAAGTGGTGCTTTCAAAATAGCAAAAAGTGTTCAATTACCGCCTCTCACGTGCAAGAAGAATCGTTGAGAATGGTTTTGGGATTATGGTTAGTAGGTTTCGCATTTTTGAAAAGCCCATAGCATGTTTACCAGAAACTGTTGACAAAATTATCAAAACTTGTTGCGCATTACACAACTATTTGAGGATTACTTCAAGCAATAATTACACTCCGAGTGGATCTTTAGATGAAGAAGACCTAGACAGAGGCAAATGCGATTTGGTTGGAGACTTCTCAATACATACTTTCTTCATTGGTACCCAATGGAGAAAGTACACAGCAATCACTCTGCAAAAGAAAGTGAAGGTGTTGTACCATGGCAGGAAAGAATGATTTTTTTGAATTATTTAAATATGTATTTAATGTGAATATACTTACGTTACCAAAATTATCTTGGGTAGGTCTCTTATTTTCTTCCAAAACACGTAGAAATGCATCAATTTCCTTGAACCACTTTATAGTGGGGACATAAATATAAAAATGCAAATCCTGCTCCTGACTTCATAGAATCTTTCTTTTATCTTTCTTTTCTCTTGTGAATATGTTGATCTTAAGGCCCTTATTTTATTTTGATTTCTCCTGCTCCAAACCCTTCGATTCCCATAGTTTCCTTAATCTCTTTGTATGCTGCATCACGGGCTTGTTTATTTTTATAATTCGCAGACCTTGTGTTTTATAAACATGGTCTATCACGATACTCGTGTACGAATTTTAATGTTGTCTCTTTACTCCAACGAGACGTCATCGTGTTCCAAAAAAAATCACACAAAACAATCCCAGTAAACTCCTACGAACGGCTTAATACACAATCGACCGAATACACTTCGCTAAACTAGTCTGTCTACACGTGTTTATTTGGAATTCAATTGCTGTAAAAAAAGAGTGGGGGAGCTTACTTGCGCAAGTAAATAGAGAGGTGTTCTATTTACTTTACTAAATTGTTAACTAAATGGCCTACTTGCGCAAGTACTAAATCTAGTGGTTTACATGCTGCAAGTAGCTAAAGTTAGCTGCTTGATTTAGTAACCTGCTTTAGCTACTTTACACGTGTAAAGCCCGCTTTACAGAGAGTGCCTCGCGCAAGAGAGCCACACACTGGCCTCTGGTGGCGCTTATCAAAATCAAATGTCGGCGGCGTTGCCATAGTTACCTTAAAGAATAGTTTGAATAGAAATTTACATGAAAGTTCACAAATGGCGTCTGCCATTTAAAATGTAGAATGGTCTTTTTTAACCTCAAAAATTTGTTTAACAGCCGCTACAAGCCACGGTCTAATTTAAGGCAATTAAACCGTAAATTAATTATCTTCATGCAATCAGGCATATATTTTGAATTCACGGCAAAATTAAGTTTGGCGTTCTCATTTTTCATTCAGGGAAAGCTCGTAAGGTGTCATCTGTCAAAAACTATGACAGTTATGAGCTTTGACATTTTTGACGGCTGTCAGATTTTTATTTATTCAAATGTCAAACTATTACTAATCAAACAATCCTTTATCACGTGATGAACCCTAGAAATTGCTCAGTAACTTCAACGCCTATGTTGATCTGTGTATACAGCGACACAAAGCAACTACTAATAAACTACTTAACGTTTAGCGCCGCCAGTGATTGGGCCGGTAACTATCACATACGGCGGGATATTTAAATTTCTCATTGTTTTTTAATTATGATTAAATTTTTAAACTTAGAGGCAAAAAGACACATCAGTTTAAAAACGCGGCCTAATATGAAGAATAAAAGCTTTGTCCAATAAAGTCTAGAACATGCACTGTTTATTTCAGACTTTTTTGGAACAGAGTTCTTGCATAATAGCTTTTAGCAAAGTAAAAGGTTTTAAGATAATTAAATACAATGTCTTTTTACATAGTTATTTAAGGAATAATTTCGTTTTAAGTATAAAACGAAATTATTCCTTTTAGATTATATTATTTATATTAACAAAATAAATAAAAAGAATAAGTTTTATGGCAAGTGACATGTTAATTAATACTATACTTATACTAATGATAAAAATACTTACTTAGTTTTGTTTCTGGAAAAAGTTAAAACTGTTAAATAAATTAGTTAAGGATATTTTTTAAAACAGTATAAACATTTTTATATGGTTACTTGCACCAATATATACAAGGAAGACTTAATCTGGCCCCTAAAAAAACGCCTGTAAGTTCAGACTCCCTTATATATGTCTTAAATATGTTGGCAATAGTGGCCATTAATATAACAAAAAGACCTGCAGAGTTATTAAATATATAAGTTTTCAGGAATGATGCTATGGAAAAAGTAGGGAGTGGGTTTCTTGGTATAAAAATAAAGAAGTATAAATAATAATAATTTTGAGGCAAATAATAATATTAATACATCATTCTTGTGTGTTGCTATTAAGTCGAACTGATTTTTTAAAATTAGAATATATTTTCTGTCATACAATAATTACTTACACCTATAAACTATCCGCTCAATTTGCAAAAGTTGTAAACTCATAAAATGAGTAGACTGATATCAGGTCATTGACAAAATAAATTGTTTTGTTTAGTTGAATGTTTTTGTTACATTAAAAATTCAATTATCTCGAAAACAGTCGCTCTGAGCGACTCGACCAGGGTATACCTTTTTAGGGTAATGTTAATTAAAAAGCTGAGATTTTAAACTGATATACACCGAGACACAAAAAGATTGTACACGTTTTTATCACCTCGGAGTATCGGTGACAGCGCCCTCTAGGCTTTACACAAAAAATACCGTTGAATTCGAATTTCTCACCTCCAAGAACCCTCTACTTCCAAATTTTATACTGATATGTTACTTTTTGAAAGACTTATTAAAAAATGATGAAAATAAAATTCAAACTTTAACACCGTGTATTTTCTAGAAGAATTTGGTCAAATCATGATATTTTTGAGCGAAGAATATGCTGTTGCTCTGTGTCCACGAAGTTATTGGACACCCTGTATAAACATGCCTAAAGTTTAACTCTACCAAACTCTAAAAATATTATACATTATTTTCTTCTATGTCTAATATAAAACCGTTCTTGAAAATATAGACACGTTTAGTGTGTCGGCCCATTCAAATTACCTTCAAGGTATTCCAATCTAGATACTTAAAAATCATAAAAAATTAAATATCTTACAGGATATTCCATTGACAAAAATCATGTTAGATCAAGACACAGGGAAAAGCTACATCAAGCTGCTTTCCTCATTTTGTTTCTGCAATTTTTATATCAAAAAGAACAATTTTGTGAAGGAAAAATGACAAAATTAATACTCCGCCTGACAAACATGTTTTAGGCTTTTTAGTGTTTTTATTAAATTAAATTACATTTTTTGTATTGTTCATATTGCAATCTATAGATAGTGGCTGTAAAAAGCATACAAATTCCTTGAAAAATCGTTATTTTAAAAATCATTTGAGCTTGAGGTCAACATCTAACAGAAAGTAGTTATGCTCATTATCTACCCATTCTTCTTTACTTTATTATTTACTTGGCCTAGTAGTCCTCTGGCTCTGTGTCCCTGGCACGATACCTCTATACTTAAAGTGTCTTTCACAAATATTACTAAAATCGTTTAATTTTACTTTACTTAATACTAATACTATTACGTTTAATTAATACTATTGAAAGCAAGTCATATACCTACAAAGCCAAAAAACCCAATCCTCTAGCAACAAAAATTAAAAGCACTATGTCAATATGTAAATATTGGCATTTAACAATGAGAGTTAAAAAAGCTCAGAAGTTCAGACACAACTTTTTATCCTATTATATACGAAAAAAATGATTATACAAAGTATACATCTTAAATCACGAGCAAAATAGCTAAACGTCTAATCATTATCGTCTGACAAATATCAATAAAAATGGCACGATAAATAACCTTTCACAGTAAATAAACTTTCCGTTTAATAGTTCTTTGTCATTTTAGGAAAACATGCGTCTCTCAGAAGAGCTGTTGGCCAGTATTTTAACCTCAACCATGCCCGACATAAAATCCGAACTCTCCGAGCTCCCTACGCAGGTAAAAGAAGAACCTGAAGTGACGGAACGTATTGTATCACCTCCTCCACCTCCCACCTGCATGGAGGTGGACTCCGTACAGCCGGTCAGTACCGTACTACAAACCGGTCCGTTATTTCCACCCTCCGAGCCCTCCACCTCGGTCGAGGTAAAAAGAGAACCGTCACCCGTCGTTCAGTATACAGAACCTCAACAAACTGAACCCGTGAACCTCCATATGGAATCTCCTCTACCTCTCCAAGTGATTGTGTCCGAAGATAAGGAGGTGGAAAAGGGTGCAGACGAGGTGACGCCGGTGCCCCTGATAAAAGTCAAGCCAACGTGCATGTTACAAGCTCCGCGCATTTTAAATCAGGAGGTCTCGTACGGTTTGGCACCACAACAGCCGGAACCTGCCGACCTAACCACCAATAAGAAACTAGATTCTTCTAATAGCGATCTCGAGTTTAGAGACGAAGATAATATGGACACCCAGTCGGTATCCAGCGCTAGCTCGGATCCGGATCGGCTGGAGGTCGACATGTCGCAGGTAAGTAAACATTTTCGTTTCCATTTAATATTCTTAAAAATGTAATGTTTTTTTTTCCATTAAAGGCGGCAGAAGACCTCAATTCAAACTCGACCAACAGTACCTCACCGACCCCCTCGGACTGGACTAATATGTACAACACCACAAACGGCTTCAATGCCGACATGCCAAACTTATCGGGAGAAGCCTCTCAACTGCTAAGAAAGATCATAATGTGTCGTAAACTGGGAATGACAATCACCCCCCGCTTCCCCAAAAGTGTTAAATTACTCGTTGTTTCAAGGACAACCCCCGCCTGCGCATAACAACGTGAATCCCTTAGAAAAATCGTCCGGACGCAGAAAACAAAGTTATCCTACTAAGGCGAACAATGTTGAAGAGGTAGGTTTTTTTCGTTTGTCTTTTTGTTCCAGAGACGTCATGGATTCAGTATTCTTAAAGCAGTCAAGATTTAATTCCATTAATTTTTGAACTATGGATTCATCATTTTCTTTTAAAGAATTAGAATACTATCAAAAATATCCATTAAAGTAATTGCTAGACTTCCCCAACATATTTGTGTACAACTAAGAGAGGTCGCCGTCCATATCTCAGTAACTAGTCATCCTACAGCGTAGGAAAAAAATATTTCTCCTAAAAGCGGCAAAGAGAAATCGTTGGAAATTATTTACAAGTTCGTACGATGACCGCTGGGGGGCGTAATACAACATTGAAATAGAAAAAAATGGTTTTATTGAAAATATTTGTTTTGATTGCCCTAACCAATTTTAACAAGCTTAAAACTGCAGAACTCAAATTTTTGTAATAAATAAATTGTTTTATATTTTTAACGGTGTTCTAGATGCTCAAACTGTTTTCCTTCATTTTCAATACACAGTCGAAGTTGTTGTGTCGTTGACCGAACCGCTGTCTGGATTTCTGCTGTGGGTAAGGAATTTATTGCATGGCGTATTTGGCCCTGCATGTCGTTCTGTGTTGTGGGTGGGGTGGTAAAACGAAATCTTTAATCCTTCCCCACAGATAAAAATCTAGGACAGTTAGATCTGGGGATCGATCCAAGGAAATATACTTCCTCTTCCTATCCACAAATGATACTGCCTGGTTAAGTATTGACGACTTGAACTGCCAAATGTGCAGGGCAACCATCATGTCGGAAAATTATTTGCGCTCTTGATTCCAAATCAACATCTTCCAGTAACCCCGGGAGATCATTTTGCAAAAAATTTAAATACCCATTACCAGAAAGTGTTTGATTGAAAAACAAAGGACCAATAATTTTTCCGCCAATAATGCCGCACCACACATTTTCTTTTGCCCAATAATGCAGATTATGCAGGTTTACACCACCATCACTGCTAAATGATGCCTCGTCCGTCCATAATATCTTCGAGGTAAATCGGGTATTTTCTCTAACCATGTTCAACAGCCAATAACAGAAATTGAATCTCTCATCAAAGTCTTTCGAGAAGCGCCTGGTGCAGAACCACGTGATATGGATTAAGTCTAAGTAAAAAACAATAAATATAAGATATTAGGATGCTTATTAGTAAAGCGCGGATTTATAAGCATAAAAATATTAAAAATAAGCATTTAAAAAAGCATGAACAATTTCTAAAATAAGTATAAAAAATGGCATAAAAACTAAAAAATGCACTATAGGAATACAATATGAAATACTTCTAAAACTGAAATATGTACTAGGCAAAAAATAAGACAATAAAAATTTTCGGTAGTTTTTATTTAATTTTGGTAATATAAACTAACGCATCATTAATAATGATCTTTTTCACAAAAGAAATATCAGCTCATATTATTCATGCTTGAATGATGCAATAATTAAATGTTTTTCTAAATTATCCACTGAAAATCTCATTCTTCTATCACTCAAAACAAGTTTTAAATGGGAGAAACTTCTTTCAACATCTACGCTGTAATTGGAGCATACTTAAATTTCGGAATTAAAGCAGCATCAGATATAGCAAGGTCTTCAACAAAATCTCCTTTAATCACATATGAAATTTGTTTTAAAATTTCATACCCTGTATTTTTGTTTAAAACTTCATTAGGCTTATTATAAATTATTTTTCCAGGTCCACCATGTACTTTTAGGCAATTATTTTAAAAATTTTCAATTATTTCCATAGATTCGACTAGTGCAAGACCCTTTTCTTCAAGTTGCGTGATGGCCTTGCTTACAAAGTTATTGCTTACAAAGTTAAGTTCTTCAATTTTGACTATCTTTTGGCACTTTAAAATTGATTCGGAGGAGGATTCAGAAAGACCTAATACGATTTCCTTGAAAGATTCAAAATGATGAATGAATGCATAATAGTAAGCAGCGTCCAGCCAAGTACCCCACCTTGTAATAATGGGTTCAGGGGATAGTGGTATACCTGGCATCCTTTCTCGAAATAATTGAGCTCTTAATGGTGCTTTTACAAAAATCTTTTTTCCTGTATTCACCAAACTATTTACCAAAGGGAACTGGGTACGAATAGTTTCAGCTACCCAATTCAATCCATGTGCTAGACATGTACAGTGGTTTAGATGTTGATACAAAATTTTAAATTAGAATAGGCCTTTACCATGTATGCAGCCGCATCAGAGAGCATTAGTAATATTTTTCACTAGGAACAAGGTCTAGCAAAAAGAATTTTGTTAGCTCATCATGAACAAATCTAGTAATGGTATTATTATTTGTTTTGTCCAGCTGCTTTGAGCTAATTAAAAAAGCATTACTTGAGCTATCTTCGCTCAATATTCCAATCATTAAATGACCCATGTATCGACCACACGAATCCGTCGTTTCATCTACGCAAAACCATATGTAGTTGCATCCTATTTTTGTTTTAATTTCTTGTATTATATTATTGTAAACTAGATCAATATAGTTTTTGCGCAAAGTTGATTCGGCTGGAATATGTCTACCAGTGTATTTCTGCAGAAAGGAACTGAATATTTGACTATTTAATTTATAAAGTGGAATATTGCAGGAAACCAGAACTTTACTTAATCTTTTATGAGCTGTTTTTTAAAAACACAAAATAAATAAAAAACTTACCGTTTTTATACAAGCTCTGCAAAACAATTTATTGTTTTCATACTTTAATTCTGAATAGCCTCTTATCCATTCCTTCGCAGTTGGTTTTACTTTTGGCATTATTTTTGTTAAATGTTAATAAATAACTCACTTTAAAACCTAATTCTGCGATTTAATATCTTACATCGGCAAGTAAATTCGCAATACGAACGAAACTCCTACACGATAAACAATATTTACATGCACTGACCTGACTAACAAAATATAAACTATAAATTTCTCGATTGGCCTTTCCTTCAGGGATTCCCGAACTGATCCAAAACAGAACGCGCGATACGATGCGACGTAATGGTCGCAGAAGGATAGCAGGCTCTACTAGATATTTGCGTGCGTTGGGCATTTATTAAGGAAGGAAAATAAGCTTTGAGAAGGGGATTTCTTGCTTAATATTTCCCTGTTATTAAAATAAGATGTCAAATTATTTATCAGGAAAAAAATGTTGGCACATGAAGTGCAAAATATGCATCATATATATCACTTCTGCTCCAAATATGCATGAAAATAAGCACAAATAAAAAATATGCATAAAAACTAAAAAAAGGAAAAATGGCACGAAAAAAAAGTTACCAAAGGGCATTTCTTGTAATTCATATGTATGTATTTTCAAATTAGCTTAGCCATCAGAAATTACGTATGACATTATTTCTATAAATCCGCGCTTTACTTATTAGTGTTATAACAAATAAAAATAGGTACCTGTGCTCTTTTAGAATATTTTCTACTCTACCGGGGGATATTCCCAATTCCCTGGAAATATTTCGGATGGTTATATAAGGATTTATTTCAATATATGCCCAAACCTTTATAATGTTTGCCTCTACGCGCCCTCGCCTTCGTCTTCGATGAATATTGCCTATAATTTCGGAGCAAAATAAGATATCAAGTTGCGGTTTGCGTCAGTTTTTATGTTTTTTCATGCTCTTGTAAACTAAATGAAAAAAATTACATCGTTGTATTTAATATTTGCCAGAATATTAAATACAACGATGAAAAAAAAATCGCTGAAAAAAATCCAAATTAAAACGAACCGCCCTCTAGCGGTCAACAAAACAACTAAAACGGCTAAGTAATTATACCACATAAAAACCTCATACCGCATAAAAGTCAACAGTTATTCTTTAAAACAAAAGTAAGCTAGTTAACATTCATTAGGCCAATCAAAAGTTATCAAGAATTTTAGATATAAATATTCAACCTTTTCCCCACCTATTATTTCACAGATTAGAAAAAAAGTTTGAAATTAAAAATGTTTAGAATTTATCATACTTTAAAATGGCATCATTCTTCTCTAGGATTCACCTTGAATATTTTAATAAAACCAATTTTTTCTATTTCAATGTTGTATTACGCCCCCTAGCGGTCATCGTACCAACTTGTAAATAATTTCCAGCAATTTCTCCTTGCCGCTTTTATAAGAAATAGTTTTTCCCTACGCTGTGGTATGACTAGGTACTCAGATATGGCCGGCGACCTCTCAAATACAAATACTAACGAGTACAGGGTTTTGCCTAATATTTAGACAAGAGCCCAGCTCAGTTATTATATGAGGTGGAAAAAAACTTTAAATATAAAAGTTGTAGAGTTTACCTTGAATTGTCGGGAAATGTTCTAAAATATAATACAGGTATCGCAAAAAAATACAAAGTTGGATCAGCTTGTATATTTGCAAATTAAATGATAAACCTTATTCCTCTGATTTCAAAAATATATAATATGTTTATATTTGGTTTATCTTTTTTGAAATATTTACAATTTTTTAAAAAAAAATCTTAATTGCTCTAAAACGTTTTTTTTTCTTTCAAAATTCACAAACGTCTGTGGCCGTCATTATTTTCAATACAGTTTCTATAATCTTTCTCTAATTTTAACTGTGAGTGATGAAAATAAACTCAGAATGTTCTTCATTTAAGTATTTTATACTTTTTTGGATTCTTAAAACAGATGAAAAATACCAACACACGTGCACCATATCAACATTTGATTTCAAGTAAAGATTTTAAGGATGCATTGTATAAAATTCGACCACTTATACGATGCTCTGCGCGCCACATGTCTTTTGGTTGATATTTTGACTGCACGGATTAAAGAACCTAATATGCTCGTATGTGGTCGAATATCAGCCTTCGCGGCAAATTCTACGGTATATAAATTTAAGTGGTTGATTTTTCAACCAGTACGCCTTAAAGGGTTAAAATCCCATAAGAAATAAGCTCAGACAAAAATAAAACTGATTTTTCAAAATTTTGTTTTTTTTTTTCGAATATCTTCGGAACCATTCGAAATTTTCAATTTGTAACGGCGTATTGCTAAGCTCAAAAACCTCAACTTTGCCCCAATTTAACCATCTTCGTATCAAAATTCGTAATAAAACAGATTATATAAACGTGTTCTACCGAAAAAAACTCCATCAAAACCATTTTTTACTGTTTATTATGTAGTATTGCGAAAACCGCAAGGCTCTATCTTCTATAACAACCTACATGAATGCTCCAGAAATTACACATTTTTTTATGAACAAACCATTTTCCAGGCCGAGTCAATAGACGATGACAGAGAAACGTGCCCTCACCGAACGAGACAGCAACATTCGGAGGAAGAGTCGGTGGACAGTTCGCCGGATTTCACGGGGACGCAGCCCTGGATCAACATAGCCGGGAGACAGTGTAAAGTGTTGGACCGGATCCAGACGCCGCCGCCACCGAAGCGGGTGGACATTTCGTGTACCAACTGTCGTACCCAAACGACCACCATTTGGCGACGGAACGTACGGGGTGAGATGGTGTGTAACGCGTGCGGTTTATACTTTAAGTTGCACGGGGTGGATCGGCCGTTGACCATGCGCAGGGACACCATACACACAAGAAGACGGAGGCCGAAGAAGGAGCTGACCAAGAAAGCGATGGAAGGTTAGTGGGTGATTAACTAATTAATAATAATAATAATAAACGACCTATTTATTTCATATCAAACCATTACACTACTACTTTTCACCTTACAATCTATAATGAAATAAAAGGCTACATCAGCTTGCTTCGGATGAAGCAGCTGCTAGAGCTTAAAAATTGTGAGAAAAATTATGGAAACTACGAACATTACGGTTTTTATAAAATCTTATAACAAAAGTAGGATTTAAGTAAAAAATGGAGTTATAATATTATAACAAAATGGTACAATAAGAATTGTCGAAGAAAACTAAGAGCAGAAAAGAAAAGAAATAATTTAAAGTGTAAATTAGTGTATTAAAGTGTAGACAGGTAAAGGGAAAGTGAAAGAGAAAAAAAAACATAAACGGAATTCATCGGGATATACGTCAGGCGTTTAGAAGCATATCTTTAATTCTTTTATTACAACTAGAAACTGACCGAGACTGATATCAAAAACTTTGTATTTATTTATATGAAAGACAACTGAATAGGCAAATGATTTTTTAAATGCTTTATCTCTATGAACAGTTAGTGTTTAGAAGGTTTAAACTACGAACGTTAACATTATGGACATCTGTTCGAAATGTTATCTTTTGGTAAAGATATGAGGGGCATTTATATTTAATAAATTTATAAAAAAAGACAACAGAGTGCAAGGTACGTCGGTCAGCCATATTTAGCCAATTTATGACATATTCTTTCTCTACGCTTTATACCAAAGATCAGTAGAAGACAAGAATTTTAGGCCTTTTGACTTCCTTTATCCTAATTCAGCGTCTATTTTGGATTATGTGTGTTCAAATTTTAATGGTGTTGTGCTCTGTTCCGTATCAAATCCTTGTTTGTCAGATCCTGAGGCGGTCTATTGTCAATTTGGTTTTCCCGTGAAAGCATCTACCATTGCCTTAAGAGGCGTGGTAGCGTTAAGACATTCTCTCATTATTACTCTAAAATTAATTGGGAAACACTGTGTGATAACGATCAACCTTTAATATCCTTTTATCTTAAACTTATTGAAATCTTTAATAATAAATTTCCTATGGTGCATATTAAACCTGAAAATAAAAAACCTTGGATTACAAGTGTCTTCCAAAAATATGAGATGTTTGCACATGACGTAAATTATTGGTTAGCAATAGAGTTTTTATGCATTATTTTAATAATCACAAGCAAATATATCGCAAAACCATAAAACGGGCCCAGACTAAATATTACAGGGATAGACTGCACTCTGCTAATAACAAACAGAAGGAAAAATGGCGCATTGTTAATTCTCTACGAGGCGTTAACACATCTAAAATGCATGACTCTAAGTTGAATGCCAATAAAATAAATTCATTTTATTACCTCTCAGCTCGCTCAGAGCATTTCGCCCACTTCGACTGATCCGTTATCATTTGTGAATGGTGGGTCTGGCGAGTCTATTTACTTTATCCCAATCACAGCTGATGAAATTATGGAAACTTTAAGAGAGGTTCAATCTAAACGTTCTCCTGGTTGGGACGGAATTTCAATAAAAGTTCTAACAAATATGCCTCCATTAGCACTATTATCATTGGCTAAATGAATTAATGCCCCTTTTTTGAATGGTGACTTTCCGAACTGTTAAAGCAAGCTTTAGTTATTCTGTTCGTCGCCTGCCCTTGCCTTTATCATCCACATTGCGTTTTTAATTGGAAAAGTAAAAAATTTGGGTTCAAATTAAAATATATTTTCTAAGGATGCATCGCATAAGTCCTTTTTTATTTAAAGTGGGTTTATATATCGGTTCTTTTAAAATCGAGATGCATACCTATTTGTTAGGAAATTAACATTTGTGACAATGACATTTTGTTTTTTTCTTCTTTAGCAAATAAATGTTTTTTAAATTTGAATAAACAGTAACCAAAGGATGAATCCATTAGATATTGTATCTCGTTTTTATAAATACACATGTTTCTTTCTTTTTTTCCAATATCTATAAGATACTGCCTTGAAACTAATTTCAAAAAAACCTTTTCAGAAAAGGAAATATGGACGAAGTACGCGTACGACCCACGGACCGGGGAGTCCTGGCGCACCTACAATAAGAAACCGACGGGGGAAAACCCCGCCACCCTCCAGCACACCATGTCCGAAAAAGACGATACGGAAAGTATGCTCTCGGCGCTACGTAAACAGCTACAACCCCATCTGGCGATGGCTTTAAGACAAGGGGGCGGGAACCAGGGTGGAGATATGGCGGCTCAGGTAATAAACCATAAACGCTAAAATATTCAAGGATGGCAAAAATCATCAATCTGTATTAGGAAATAATGATAAGGGAAATTTGCCTATTAAATTGCTGTCGTCAATTTTTCAGGAAATTTCCTCTTACCATCTCTTATCATGTCCATTTTATCTAGAGGAAAGCGGGATTTTTCGTAATTGTCTTTTATGTACTTGGTTTGGATTCAGGCCAAAAATAAAGTACTCTTAGATATATATGTGTGTTTATATTTCGTGAACGTTTCCACCTCTATGAGGTTATCCTCATACCTATAGAAAAGCACAAAGATGAGATGTTAGTGCGTATATGTATATACCTTCTCATGTCAAGTATTAAAAAAATTAGCAAAATATGAAAGAAGAAAACAGAAAAGGGTCTGTGAAATGCCTACCTGGAATTTCTCATGTGTCGCACTGTTAGATATAATGACCAAGTAAACGCTCTATCTAAGAATTAGTTTGTGTATAGCTGCTGATTTTATTGGCAGCTCAGCTCTATTGAAAACACAAAGGTATTATTTATGTATTACCGATTCTTGTTCTTCAGGGTAACTATTAGATAATACAAAAATGCTGTATCATCAATAAATTTAAAGTATTTTTATTTTAGACCCGCATAATTGTCCGTGCTATCTGTTTTACTTTAATTTAGTGTACAATGTGATCTGTTTTGAAATACAGTAGGCTCGCGTTAATGTGAACTCAAAAAATTTCGACTTAGTTTGTATTTATTTATACATTTATTTATTACAGTTAATTAAGCATTATACAAAAGTTTTATTTAAAAAAAGATGTAATTTTTGTTTGTACTTTTTTTTGCGACAGGTTTAAGGCTACAGCCTTTTCTTCTAAACCTTTTATTGTAATAATGTCCTTTATGTCGACATAGTTTTGATTGGCCCATTGTGTGGCAATTTTCAAGGCTGCAAGAGCCTCCAAATGCGTAACTTTTTTTTCTTCAAAAGTTAATACCTCGCAGACACTATCTTCTGAATCATTGCTATCGAGATTTTCCTCCACTGCGTCTGTATTCCATTCCTCAATGTGTTTGTGATTATAATCAATCTAAAAAGAATCATATCTCAATGAAATTCTAAAACTATTACAGACTTTCTCCTTTTAATTTCCAAAAATCGAAAATTAAAAGGAGTAACTAGCACTAAATAATACCTGTTCAATTGTTCGAAGCAATGTAATGGTTTCATTAACTGTAGCTGCTCTAACATCATTTTCCCAGATCTCTTTTAGTCGAGCTAAAGATAGGTCATCCTCCTCCAAATTTTTTCCGAAAATATTATTCCAACATTTTGAAATTACTGAAGGCTCTATTTTTTGCCAGTCCATATGCAATTGCATAATAGCATCTCTTAAAGTTATAACTTTTAGGGCCTCAGCTACTCCTTGACCCTTTGATACAATTGAACTTAATAGGCCTTTTCTGTAAAATAGTTTGGTTATTCGCAAAATATTTTGGTCTAATGGTTGAATTAATGGTGTAACATTTGGGGGCATGTAGACAACAAAAATGTGTCCATCAGAAGTTTTTAATTCTTCTGCCGGTGGATGCGAAGGGGCGTTGTCTAACAAAAGAACGGCTTTTAAAGGAAGGTTTTTGCTTTGTAAAAATGATTTAACCTAAAAACTCAATTTAGTCCTAAAAAAATTAAAAAGCAAACAAAACTTTCACTTACCTCTGGAACAAAATGCTTAAAAAAACAATTTTTAAACATTTCCTGCGTCATCCAGGCATTTTTAGTGCTTTTATAGATGACTGGATTATCAAATCCTTTAAAACATCTGGGTGATTTTGCTTTTTCTAGTACTAAAGGCGTTAGTTTGTGTGATCCTGTAGCATTTGTGCACCCCAAAAGAGTTATTCTTTGTTTAGCTATTTTTAGACCAGGCGCCGTTTTTTCAAAAATTGCAACATAGGTTTTATCTGGCAATAACTTCCAATATATCCCGTCACATCTCCATTATAAATTTGATCTTCACTAATATTAAGCTGCTTCATCTTTTTTCTTAAGCCTTCAATAAAGGGATTTAAAAGGTGAGGCTGCGAGGACAACTTTTCACCTGCAATTTTAAGCAGCCTTATACCATATCGTCATTTAAATTTTTGAAGCCTTCCATCGCTTGCATTAAATTTATCGTTGAGTTTTAATTTTCTATGTAAATCTAGAGCCTTTTTTTTAAGCATATCACCCGTAACTGGGAAATTTCGTTCACGCTGTTTAGTGAACCATTTATACAGCAAAGTTTCCATCTTGTGGTTTTCTGCACTTTTTAAAGTGCATTTTTTTATTTTATTAGGTCTTAAACTCTCTCCAACAACTTTTAGAATTTTTTATTCTTTATTTTTAATTGCAAAAATAGTTGATTTTGCTATTTGATATTTCTTTGCTAGTACAGTAACACTCATACCATTTTTGTGCTCTTTCAAAATTTTTGATTTCTCATGAAGAGTTAAACACTTCTTATTAATTTTAACCATTTTAAAAGGCCACTGCGCAAGATGCGACACTCTCTCTTATCTAATAAACATCAACTAAATGACCAAACAACGTTTCAACAGGATTACTAAAGTTCTATTAAAATTTCTTAATTTATCGAAATATGGGTTTGTTCACACTATAGAATTAACTTAGAAAAATATTGGTGTTCACATTAATGAGTTGTTCATAAAATCGTAAGTTCACGTTACCGCGAGTATACTGTAGGTCTCCATTAAATGCTTCCCAAATCCTCAGGAGCCAATTTTTTTTCCACTGCTTTTTGGAGATCAATGAAAATTACAACCACATATTTACTTTGATTTGAAGTACAAAATATGTATATTGCTTTTAAAAATAAAATACATTTATTTCACCTCTCTTCGTAATTCTTTAAAATGTGGTGAATATTTGGTGACAGCACTCCTCAGTAATTCTTTGATATGCTCTAATTCCAATTCTACAGAATATTTTTGGGTCTACAGAATATTTTGTACTGGAAATAGGAAGTCATCTTCAATTATGTTAATTTCAAATGGATTAAAAAAAATATAGATTAATTCAAATCTTGAAATTTATTTTAGAATTTCATCAATATTCCTTTAAGCTCTTTTATATACTGGTTTTTCTTGTTTAATATTGGAACAATTCTTTTTAATTTAATGAAGATGACAAAATGTGTTTTTAATGTCCTTTTGAAGAAGCTTCAATTTAGGTTGTAAACTAAATATATATACATACAATTTAAGAGGTTAGATATTATTTTCGCGGTAATTTTATTGTAAATTTAGTGTTTGTAAATATATCGTAAAAAAAAAAAGTCTTGTAACTACTCTTCATTGTCTAATCAGGATAATATAAATTATTACATTTTTTTAAATATAGTCATCGGATCAAACAAATCCACAAAAGTATTTAGTACATTGTAGCTAGATAACCATCTAACAATGCAAAAGAAATTAGTGTTGTTTGGAAGTTCTTCGTCCGTCAATTCATCAAGAAAATTTTCGATGATTTTTAGCATTGGTGCAAATGCAATGTACAACGTGTAATATACTTTTCATAACATCAGGATATTTTGTATCGATATGTTCGCGGTGAATTATGCAATGAACTGGTATGAATTGTGGAATTTGGGAATTTCCAGCTCAGCAGAGCTCCATTAGTTGAAATGCTTACAATTTTTTTAAGAAGCACATCAAGTTTTCATTAAGGAATGTATTGCTTTTTGAATATCGACGTCGATGGTTGGCTCTTGATGTGCTACTAAATCTTCTTCAACAACGTCAACTTTAACAAGTCAGTAATATCTGTCAATTCGTCAAGGGCTAAGTTGTGTACAGTACAATTTAGCCTAGCAAAAAAAATTATTTCAGCCCTTAGAACATTGAATGCCTAGAATAAGCCTAACTGCAAAGCATAGGCGAGGTTGTTTGAGTTCCATCTCTCAAACTCAATGATGTCAAATCGACTTGCCAAGTTTTCATCTAATACATGTTTCTTAATCCACTGCATATTTTTTTAATGTGTTAAATAAATAAAATAAAATTTTTGTCATATGTGTAAGCTAGCGTTCGATCGATATCCAGCGACCAAAATCTAGAACGCAACATATGTCGTTTGCCAGTAACCTATTTATAGTCCGCGCTTGCTGTTATTTAATCGATATAATGCCCGTATCTTCTGAAATTCCCAAGTAATTTTAATAATTTTTTGTCCAGATATTAACAATTAATAACTAAATCGATTTATAGTGGTTATAAACCTGTACAAACTAAAGTTTTTTGATAAAAATTTATTGAATTGTTAGATGTTAAAAAATATAAACAGCTATAATTCCTAACGGCTATAAGGAAAAGTTTTATCCATATCCTTTGGCAATTATAGTCGTTTATAACATCTAACTCAATAAGATTTAATCAAAAAACTTTCGTTTGTAGAGGTTGGCAACCATTTCAAAAACTCCTTTGGAATTCCAGGATGTATGGGCATTTATTGGTTAAATAATAATGGGCGCGGACTATAAATATGTTGCTAGCAAACGACATCTGCTGCGTTCTCGATTTGGTTGGTGGATATCTAACAGACACTATCTTAATTTTTGCGGCACTTCGGGTTCTAATAGGCACTAAATTTGTAGATTATAACATTATACTTAATTACACATTTTTGTTATTATTTTCCTAAAAAAAACTTAATTTTGGTATGCTCAATAGATACTTTCACAAATTTGTCCTCTTTTATATAACATATCTAGAAGATCACACCATTGGCACCTCTGAAAGGAACGATTTGAATTTCCTTTTTCCCAAGATATGTGACCCGCTTCAGACTTCTTTATCATTTTTCAGCAAAAATGTTTTTAGTTTTAATATTAATTAAAAAAACGCACTGAAACCATTCAAAACATCCTTTTAATACTAATACTGTAGAAAAGGTGCACCATCCAAAAATAAACAACGAGCGCAGTTGCCAAAAACCTTTATCGCGAGAATATTTCTGGGCGAAATCAACAGCGTTATTATGTTTAGTGTATTTAGTTTAGTTATTATGTTATTGTGTTTAGTGTAAATATAATACAAAATAGTTTTGGTTATTAAACGAATTTAACTCTTTCTTATTCTGTTAAAATTGTGTAATCACTGGCAACATTGAATACCAAGCATGTTTATCAACAAAATATCCCCTCTGCCCGCTGTGTAGATGTTGCGCTCAATCCAAAGCAGCCAATGTTTATTCTAGTATATTCAATGTTCTAAGCTTCAGCCACAATATTACCTTGATTGCTAAAAGTAGTCAAAGGTTATGTGATCCTAATTTGGAATTAAGTCGATACTGATTAGAAAACTGAGGATGATTGATTTCATAATGTCGAAGTAAATTGCTAGCTTTGTAATTTATGACCGTAGAATTACAAATAACACATAATGCTTTTCCGTTATTCTTAATAAAAAAGAAATGCTCCTCCTACTTATTTCTAAAACTTTAATTTTCTTGTTTGTATTTGCCTTTTTATTTTCATTCTCTGGCTTATTTTTAAAGGAACTACAAATAGAAATTTAGAAAATATTAGTTTTATGTTATTAAAACAATAACCACACGTATTACATACTACGAAGCAAAACTAGTTAAATTCCCGAAAATCCCAGATTCCAAATTATATCTGTAGCAAAAGTGGTAGTGAGTCGGTTAATTCCGCCACTATTTGTTAAAAAACTTTGCACTTAGTCTTTTATATTTGTCGTCAGTAATTTCAAAGACATTTTCAAACATGCGGAATGATAAAATTGTTTTTAAATACAATAGCAAAAAAAGACAGGTTTGCTTGTCTAGCGTACATTAATTATTGACAGCAAATAATACTTCAAAGAGCTTCAAGGGTTGGGCTCCCTTGCTCTAATTGCTTTTATTACCCCTGAAAGCAATATTGTTGATGCTAGTCAATACGAAATGAGCTCTGTATAAAATTTGTAAACAAATGATAACCATCGTAGAACAGAACTAAGCCTCTCATTTTTTAATCTTTTGGAATTCCCGTTTTGCAGTAGGGGTAATTCTTATATTTTTAAATTCGTCTGGAAATTATTAATTTCTTGTAAAAACTTCTCTGTAGGATTTTTTTCGGTTTCTCAAATTGTTCTAACAATGCATGGATTTTTTTAATTCAGACATCGCGTTTTAATTTTTTGTTGTAAAGATGGCATGAACGACTTTGCTAAAGCTTTTACAATATTTTTTAATTTATTTATTTTGGACGGACCAGAAAGTAATCGGCAATAGGTAAATTATTTGGTTTATTGTGAGTGGTGGTAAGCCTGGAAATCGCCATTATATCCTGAGGGATCTAACATAAATGGTAGGAGCAGAAGATCTAAAAAGTGTGTAGAAGATGGGATTAAGCTTTGGCTTAGGCGATAAAGTAAATTTCGATGTTTTATACAAAATTTTATGTTGGTTGTTTGAATGAAAAATTCCGGGTAGAGATTGGTGAACAAAATGTACAGGAGCCATTTTTTTTATAGATGCCTCACCCAACGTACTTGCCAACGACACACAATACACCCCAACCGGTTACGGCCCAAGAGGTGGAATCGGACGAGGAGAGTATAGCCGATCTGCCGCTTAATTTGGTGGCCACCCAGATGGCCGAGACCGAAACTCATTGATTTTTTCCAGCTTACGGTATTTTTGAGACTTAAAAACGGCACTAATTTTTGTTGGTGTGTTCATATCTCCTTTTGTTTTAAAGAGTTGTAAGTCACAGATTATACGTACAGTGGATAGTTGAAAGTTGGAACAAATGTATGCTCTAAAAGGACTTTTATTAGGCAGTTGTCTGGCAAGATAATAGTGAGAGAAAAATGCTTAAATAGTAAAAAGGCAATTTTTTTAGGGATATTTTGAAAAAACTTTTTTTTTCAAAATATCTTAATCTTTAACTGGCGTGGAAATCTTAACACGTATTGCGTTGCGGGATTCCGGAGACCCCAAAGTTAAAATGGTGGTTTTTTTAATTGTTAAAATAAATTGAAATTTTTTTGTTATACCGGGTGTTATATCCGGTTACACGGATGAAAAATGGAACACTTAAATACTTGTTTACTTTCCAAGAACAAATGAAATTTGGTATATTGATAGAATAGTTAGAAGAGCATCTTTTGGCATATTCTGTTATTTTTCGTTACTTCCGGTTTAACAGGAAATGACACTACCATTTTTATTTTAAATGGGATAATTGGTATAATATTATCATACTATCACCCATTAGTATTTTGATAGAAAATAATATTCTGAGAATAATGATACCGCATTTGCTAGTTTTTGTTTTATACTCATAGAAAAAATCAATTTTTTACATTTTGAAATAGGGTGCCATGAATGGGTTGAAAGTTTTGATTTTGAATCAAGTAATCACGGAAAAATATAATTCATAATATTTTATTTCTTTCACACGCCTATTTAAAATTTCCAAATCAGTATTTTTGGCATCTATTTTATTTTTTTAAATAGCACGTTAATATGAACAACCATTTTAAAATGCAAAATGCAACTGCATTTTAAAATGCAGCTTTTCAGAAATACAGTTTGAAATGTTTACTATTTCAAATATTAATAAACACTAACATTCTTTGAAAAAACTGCGGCAAATTTATTTAATATACAAACAATAAATTTATATAATAATAAATATATTTTACAATAAATTTATTTAAATAATGATTACACTTAACAAGATGTCATGTATTATTTCAATTGAAAAATAACTAAACGAACACGTCAAAAAGCAGCCTTCTATTCAAGAAATCAAAGCATTTTATTAATTAAATGCGTTTTTTTATGTGACTTAGTTTTTTTCTTCTCTTGGGCTTATTAATCAACCAATTTAAACAATAATCATATCAAATTATTAGGAAAAACAAACGCATTTCAAAAGTGGTTGTTCCCAATAACATGCTTATTAAAAAATGAATTAAATGCCAAAATTACTGGTTTGGACATTTTTAATACGCGTGTAAAAGATTTGAGTCATAAAATGCAATTAAAACTATTTTTCCGTGATTACTTGGTAATTTAAAAATTAAAACTTTCAATGCATTCATGAAACTCTATTTCAAAATTTAAAGAAAATATTTTTTTTATGAGTATAAAACAAAAACTAGCAAATGCAGTATCATTGTTCTCAGAATATTATTTTCTATCGAAATACATATTAATGTACCAAATGTCTCATTTAAAATAAGAAAGTTAGTGTCACTTTCGGTTAAACTGGAAGTGACGGAAAACAACTAAATATATCAAAAAATGCTCTTATGACAATTCCATTGATATACCAAATTTGATTTGTTTATCTTAAAGAGTAAAATAGTTATTAAGTGTTCCTCTTTTCCGGTGTCACCGGGATATCAAATTAAAGATATGTTTATATAAAACATTTATATTTATAATCATTTGAGTAACTTTTTATATTAAAACTAATATTTTGCAATGTCTAAACTAGAAATAAAAAGAATAATGAAAAAAAAAAGAAAATGCTCCAAAAATTACTAAAAAAGAAAAAAAAAGATTCTTCCACATTTTCAATGCATTGAACACCCATTTTCTTTGGAACATTGTAAATATATTGCTTACACATTGTAAATATAAATACATGTTTTCAATTCTCTTGGCAAATTTTGGGATCTTTCACAAAGAAGTGGTTTATACAGAGTACCTGGCTTATTAGATCCACGCTCAAAATTAGATTTTCCTTTCTTATAACACGTCAGTACAAGTGTTAAATAAGTCGCTGAAAAGAAGGGTAACCCTACATGACAATAAAACTATTTTACATTAAAATATGTTTGTTTGCAAAAGTCAGTATTTTGTATAAGCATATTTCGCAAGTAGCCAACAGCTACAACGCGACGAGGCATACTACTTATACGATTTTAAATTTTCATTTTGATCTCTAGGTTATGTTTTCAAGTGTCATGAAGTATATTGATTAGTAAATAATCAATATATTGCTTAGTTGTAGGAGCTTTCATCTTAAGATTTCAAAATCTTACCAGACGTTTGATAGTTCGTTTTTTGCAAGAGATTCTATTGACATTTTGCGTTTTTCTTTTAGATCTTTACCAATGTCTTTCTTTTGTTTTAGACGTTGCACAGAACTTAGAGAAACTCTCACAACTCGTGCTAGTTGACATTGTTACATGTTTTGCATGCTGCTGCTGGCATGCCGCAAATTCGGTCAACTGTTATTGGCGACAAATCAAACACTTCCTTTTCTGAATTTGCTTTTTTCACATATTTATAACTTTAAAATGTGTTAATAAATACTGTAGAATTGAAAAGAGTTAAACCTATTCAAACACGTAAAATTGGCGAATAACATTGACAAACTGAAACTCTGTTTTCTTAGTTTAAAACTCATTTCTGCAAAAATCAGTGACCAACAATACGAGTGTTGCCAAAAAAGGATAAAAAGTGCTCGCGATATTTCAAAACTTAAGGTTTTCCCAACATATCAACAAAAAGACCATAATAGCAACAAGAACCATATAAAAATAGTAGATTTGCAGCATGGATCTAATACTAAAGGGACTGTGTGTAATGCTAAGAGGTAATGGGTTAATTATTATTTTTATACCGGAACATATTAAATATGTGTCCATAGGGGATGAACATTGAAGAACTTGTAATTGGCAACATTTGCCCTTCAAAATCTCAAAAACGAAGAGTTTTCCAGTTGCTGCCGTTTACACTTTTTGGATCAGGCTATACTAAATTTTTAAAGATTGTGAATTCAAAATTAGTTTTTAAAATATCAGAAAATCAATTAATACCTGAGTGTTTAATAAATTTCGTCGACGTTCTGGCAAAAATCACTAAGTCCAAAATGATTTTATAATTAAAAGCAAAATTTCATTTTATAGAAAAGACTCATACTATAGAAAATATTATATTGTTTTATATAGTATGATACAACAAGTAGCGACATGCAGACTTTTTAAAAATGACTAGATTGATTTTTGATGGATTTAGCTTATCACTAATAATAATTGCTCTTAAAAAATCATAGCAAACCCAAAAAAAAACTAATCTTCGCTTTCTCTTTCTATGCTGGGCTCAGTGTTTCTGTTCTGACAAGCTGCCGATGTTGGTAGTGACAGATACCGGTTATGAAATTCCACGGGGATTACTTCACTGGTGCATAACTTCTTCAAGTCGTTATATTTCTGGACAGAAATGGGTAACATCTCAGTATATGCCCTATTTAGCGAAATGGTGGCTGATGAACGCCTGCCTTTGCCACTGATGTTTATAGAGAGATAATCCCCTGTATGACTGTATTGGTATTTAACTATTCCAGGATTAGCTTTTTCGATTCGGAAACATTTTACATGAAGCCACTTTACTTTTTCTCCATTGATATTGACTGCTTTATTTTTTTAAATTGATTACGAAAGGGTCTTGAAATCAAAAAAGTCTCTATACTTCAGTTCTTTGACATGATACGGGTCATTTTTTTTCTTTCCCCTTTTGGACCGGGACATTTTAAAAATGTTTATCCAGTCATTTAGTGTGTAAACTGCCTCATACCTTTTTTCTTTCTCAATAGCACTATGCATACTATCACACTCCATCATCGAGTGGCTAGATTCCAAAAATGTTTGTTCAACTGTAGTAACAAAGGTATTTACGTGGTGAACGAAATAGTACAGCATAGCAAGAACATTCTGATTTCTATTCTGCCCACCACATGTATCGGAAAACAATGAGACCTCTGTAACATGATTGGGAAGACTACTAAGGTATTCGTAAAGGCATGTTGCTATTTCTAAACTACCCCGTGCTCCATTAACTTCAGTCCATGTGTAACAGTATGCGTTGTTGGGTGGAACTCCTTCATACACAGTTAAATTATAAGCGCATAATTTCCTACTGTAATACAATGGCGAAACGTCACTGCTTGGTATTTGGAGGACACTTTGAAGATCAAACGTCGCTGTAACAAAGTGGGGGTCATTGCATGCCTTTTCTTTATCAGACCTTTTCGACTCGTTTGCATCAGCTTCTCGCCTCTTATGTTCAATGTAGGTTGACTCAAGAGTAATCTTTTGTTCCCCATTTGATGATTGGTACTTCATACAAAGCGCACACTGATCTTTTCGTGGTTTGAAAAATGAGTAATTATATTCATTACTAAATACTCGTTTGTATGTTGTCAAACTTTTGGGAATATGGCCTTTCTCCTGACATAGTTCCTTGTAGAAGGAGTGCAATTTAGCTATCGACAATTTTGCATCTAAATATTTTCTATGAGATGACTTTCTGCAATAGTGTGACTCGGTTAAAGGGAAACTCTCGATGTGATTTGTAATAAGTTTTTTTCTTCTTCAGTGATTTTGTTGGAGGGATTATGCTTACCTCGCATGTCATCTCCATCATACAATCCTGTGGACTCACTTTTGTTTGCAAAAGCTTTATTTAGTGGTCCGTTACTTATAGAAAGAGTCTTTAAAAAAAACTTTTGGCAAACTCTCGTTGGTTTATCATTTTTCAAAAAATAAAACTCTTTGCAATTACTTCTTGCCTTGGCGGTCTCTTTTCGAAATCTTTGTATTTGTGGAGTTTTACTTTTAACATTTTGAAGAATAAAATCTTTTTTTCGAGAGTATACTTTTAACTGCCAATAACTAGAACACAACTGAAATTTCTCCTGTTCACTAAATTCTTCGGAACATCTAAATATACATTTACTGCAATCGACAGACTGTGGAATTTTAGCTGACGTTGGTCCTTTTTTGGTAACGTAGGGTTGACCAAGATTTCTACATTTTTTTGTAATATTTCGAGCCCATTTTTGTTTATTTGCTTTCTTCCAACGGCTTTTTTTCTTGCCATTTAGAAACGAATCTAGAAATTAAGACACAAAACTTCAGTATTGCTGTTCACAAAAAAACCGTTCACTTACCTTCAATTTCCTCATCAGTTGCAGAACAGTTTTCATTAAGGCTCCGCATCACGGCCATGCGAAAATATCATTTTAAGGGTTTAGAAATCCGGGTATAATTTGAAAACCGTTAGACTTTTTGACTCAATTTTTTTTTATTTTATGGATAAAGGATCAACACATGTCCGTAATTATATGAAAATCTGAGGATATGCCTAGAAATATATAAATTTGTTAATCAAACATTGTTAATATTCAAACGCCATTTAAGAGTAATTATAAATTTTAAATTAAGTTTAAACATAATTATAGACATCGACCAAACCTTTATCTAAAGGCTAGTCAAATTTTTTTAAAAAAAAGTTAAACCATTGCTGAAATATTCGCGGATTTCGAGAGCCTTACAAGTGCATTTTTACTAGCAGCGACGTGGCGGCCTCTGCTGATTATATGAGTACTTGATACTTGATGAGATGGGTGGTTTTCAGGTTCGTATTCTAAATATTTTATTTAAATTTAAATAAAAGAGTGATATTGGAATCAGATCTATATGTTAGTAAAGGCATATTTCAATCAACTAGGTAACTACTATTTTTTAAGGAAAAAGTTGTGCTCGTGTTTTGATTAATCATTATGATTTTATGAAAATGGCAGTAAATTAATTTAATAAATGTATTAAATTAATTAATTACGCTGAGAATAAAAATTCAGGTTACTAAAGCCTATTAAATTAAATCAACACTATTATTAAAATAGCCTAAAAAATACAGGATTGTTATTATTCCAGTTTTCTATCAATCTCTCTTAAATTCCAAATTTCTTGGATGGTAAAAATTATACGAATTTAAGGGTTTTATTCTCTATTTGGCAATTCTTAAAAAGGAAGTGATTTGAAAAAAAGGAACTTATTGTAGTAATTAGAAATATTTAGGAATGGAATAATATACGGGGTGACAATTTAAAAACTTGAAATGACCATTTATATTAGGAACGAAAAACTGGAATAAGAAAACGCTCAAAACAGCTTCTATAACATGAAGGGGGAACAAAAAGAAGCATATTATCCCACCCTTATTTGCAACCCCTTGGACAGGGTGACATACACCCCTAAAATCTTAAATAGAAAGGGGGGTCGAGTAATAGATCATCTTGAAGCTTTTGAAAAATGCTTTCCAATGATACCATAGAAAGCCACATTTCAGGAAATTGATGTCACTCGACTTCTATTTAGGATTTTAGGGGTGTATCTCACCCTCTCCATAAGGGTGGGATAATATACTTGTTTTTTTCCTCTTTCGTTTTATAGAAACTCTTTTGGGCGTTTTTTTATTCCAGTTTTTCGTTCCTAATATATGGCCATTTCAAGTTTTTAAATTGTCACCCTGTATGTGATACTTTATTATATTTTATTGAGAAAGGGAACTTGCTTTTTAGTTAAAATCACTATTTAATAGTTTGTGTCGATCTACTGTGTATCGCAATTAGGTGGTTCGCCCTTGTATATTTTTTATTTTTTTGTTTCTTTTTTTGTGACAATGGTTCGAAAATTGCTTTAAATGATACCACTAACAATACTTTTCTGCTTATTTTGGTAGAAAATAACATTTGAAGAACAACATTCTTGCGTGTTCTTGATATCTACATTCTTACAAAATTAATACCCACATCATGCTTTTTTTAAATATTTGACTTTTAATCTATGTAAAAAAATAAAAACTATAAGTTGGCATACAATGTTATCTTTGACTGTTCACAATTTTTTTTTCATACCTACCTACCTACTTGCTTGTCTCCATTGCTATACCTTCTTCTTATTTTAATATCCAATTCAGATAGATACTTTGAATAATAGTATAGATATAGAGTTTTTATGGTAAATTTTTTCGATTTGGTATAATTGTAAAATATGATGATAAAAAAATAAAGACCAATAACACATAAATCAAACAAAACAAGACATTTATTACAAAATATACAAAGTTGGCTACATATAAAAAAAACTTATACAATCGTATATTCTTTTAGGGAAATATTTTTAACATGCATATTTCTATTTTTGCGAGGATCTACAAGATCAGGTAAATAACATATCGAATAGAATATAGTTAATTTCTTTTTCATGTTTTCGCAGAATACATCGTTTTTTAAAATAATTTCCTTCTTAATGCCCAAAGGTGTCCAAACTGCAAAGCAGCAGTAGGATCTCCCAGTTACCAACAATTGGCCTTGTATTTGGTAAAACCATTTGTGGTTCTTATTAATTTCTCCGTTTTTCTTCCAAAATTATATTTTTCTTTGCATTATCGCATCTTCAGGGGTGAGATTTTTAGCACTAAAGGGGCATTTGATTTCAACAATCCCCTTCTTCCCAATAAGGCCATCGGGAGTCGCTGCCAAGAATGAAATATTTTCGCTTACAAATAAGCCACATGGTAATATCTTCTCATCAATTAATGTTTCTATAACATTGATTGCCTGTTTTTCATTTTGTTTGCTCCACTCAATGCTAGCAGAATTAATTGTTTTTGGGTACAGAAGTTGTTCCACGAGCTTTTTTGTATCGCCGTTGCTTCTGGCACTAAATTTAGAGCAAATTGCGTAGTAATTTGATGCCGTAAGACGCTTTCTTCGCTCTAAGTGCCACAAATCAGATTGGCTCTGTTCCTTTGTGAGCTCTTCAATTAATTTGATTTCTTCTGCATTTTTTTTAATACTAGCTAGAAAATCTTCTTTATCTTTTTGCAACTCCTCAGGTGTTAGATCAGGCTTTTGACATTGATCACCGTAACTGCTATCAAGTCCAGACTTCTCTTTGGTTTGGAATAATCTTTTCCGTTTAATATATTTTTTCTTTAATTCCCTGTATTTAACTAAGCCAATCGGGCTTTTATGATTAAGGAATTTTTTAATCGTGTATATAGGCTTTTTAGTATTATGAGAAATTACAGAAGCTTAACAGCGAGCCTGATATGATCCTCGTTGGCAATAATTAATGCGTTTTCCGCCAATAAATTTTGCAATGATTGAGTTAAATTGCTCCGATACATTATTGTCAACATCTTGTATTAAACTCACGCTATTTCTTGAAAGATAGCTGACAAAGCTATATAATTTGTCGTATCGGCCTGAAACAACAAAAAATTATAAATATTTATAAGGCAGTCATAAACCGTAATTCTTAACACTTTGGGCTTTTAAAACCTACCTGTAATTTTTAAGTCTGATAATATGCTACCACTGGGTTTATATTGCTCATGACAGAAATATCCCAATTCTGCACAAAGTTTGTGTTCTCCAAAAACGCGGCTAATAGAATTGTCTATGTCTTGTTTTAACAACTTTATTTTTTCTTACATCGGAACACCCTCATTTTTTCTATGTTCGATAACTTTTGTAACTGCATATCGTAATCTTAGCTGTTCTTTCTACAAAAAAAAAACAACGTTATAAATTTACAAATATGTTTTTCTTTACCAGAAACATAAGTATTTTTCCTAAAATAATTTTTCTACGAATAGTAAGTACTTACGCTTATTTGCTTCCGAAGAACTAATGGCCCAGCATTGACGTCTTTACCTAAATCTCGAATTTTCCGGGAGTAATTTCGTAGAAGGTAATTTCTGCACTAATTTTTTTTCACAATGTCATTTTTATATGGATGAGCATCTAAATTTTTTTTCAGAGAATTGCTGTCTCCGTCAGCTATTAATTTATGGTAGATTAATCCATGTTGCTCTAAACTATGGAGAAATCCTTCTTTTAAAATATCGCCTTCCATGCTCGTTGAAGAACCTTCAAAGTTTTTAAAGCATTTATGCCTTTTAGGCATTTGATTGTGTCCTTGATTTTTTGAGAGTTGGCAAATTGTACAATATTTGTTTTTTATGCCAATAAAAAGGACCTGAAAATTACATTTTTGATTTCGCGAAAAACTATAAACCGCTAATTCAATTTTTACCTGTTTAGTTCTACAGCCTATAATTGCTGCAGCTCCTGAAAGAGAATTGTAATTGGATCTATATGATCTTTTGGCTCAAGACCCATCCGCTACGACAGTAATTATAGGAACCCCATCAGGTGAGAGATCACCTGCTTCTATAGCTAAATTCTTTTCCATCTCACCAGCTCGTCTCATAGATTTCAAAGAAATTGTTTCAAAAGTTTCTCCAAGAATATCTTCCTGAATTAGATATGTCCGTTGAGATGGAAAAAGGAGTTTCTAAGCATGTTGAAAGCTGCGCTAGAGCACTGTAACCTGCCCCTATCATTATCACCCCCAGAACAGCATCTTGATTCGGGTTTGTGGCTGTCGTTTGCAGATCGTATGTTCCTCTACACATATCACACTTGACCTTAAATATTGACACATATCCATTTCTAACTTCTTTTATGACATTCATGTTGCTTAAGGTGCACCTTGCAAACTTTGGCTCGTGGTTGTTTAGATTTTTCACACAATCCAAGAAATATTGAATATCCACTAATCTTCTTCCCTCTAATTTAACAGGTTTTTCCTAAAAAAAAGTACAAATTAGAAAACATGTCTATTAATTTTAATAATGAACTTTTAAAGATTAGGTAATATCTAGAGAAAAATAAGTACAATAAAAAAATAATTGTATGAATTCTCGGAATTTGGATAAGGAACTTGAAGAAAAATGGATAAGAGAGATGGGTACCGTACCGTATTTTATTGAGTTCCATTATTACGAACTTACCTCATTTTGATTCTGAACTGTTTTAGGGGTATTTCGTACAATACTTTCATTTTCTTTACCAAGAAATGCTGTTATTGTTTCTTCACTAGCATCAACTGCTATAGTCTTCTAAAAAATAATTAGAATATATAATAATATAGATATAAAAGAGCAATGGTATCTTACCAAAGAGCAATGGTAATTTAACGGACATTAAAAATTATAATTATGAAAACAAAAAACATTGTAATTACATATATACTTACAATCTGTCCTTTTTTCGGACCTGGACGTTTTCTAACGGCATTTAACCTAAGTCGGCCTTTAAATCCTTTTCTTTTAGCATCCATATTTTACAAGTATTTCAAAAAAAATACTAGTGAAAACACAGGAACACTTTTCAGTTTTTTAGTATGTAACCACCAAAATAAAATGCAAAAAATGATCGCAACGAAACCACACGGCTACATCCCGGAACTATCACGCACTAAACAAAAAAAAAACCAAAATGCATATATAATAGCAATATTAGGTAGTAATGCAGGTATATAATTATACTTGCATAACCTGCACCAAATTTATGTAGGCCAACCCTGAAATTACATCGGATCTCGGCGTAAGAGGATGCCTAAAATTTTATCAACCGTTCTAAAATAGACATTTATTACTACCGCGCCTCTCACCGCTGCCCCTCAGCTGTGTGGCTAGAAGATAGGTAGCGGAGCCTTAATTGGCTCGTAATTTTTATCTTCATCATCACTACATGCAAAAGGGTCACTACTTTCATCTTCTTCACTGATAATATTAATGTCAATCAAAATTCTTGTATAAAGTTAAAGGATGTAGGTTTTACGTGATTTTGATCATCAGTTATTTCAATATAGGACAATGATTGGACTGGATCTATCTTGGAATCTATTGCTTTTATTTGCGTTGCCTTGAACAAAAATCAACTGCTAAATCAAAAGTTTCAACATCTGGTAGTTTTTTTACATACCTGATTATCTAAAATAATGTCCAGCTGTGAATTTTGAGGAATTGTTGGTGAACAATGTGGTGAGGGACACTCATTACAGCTCCCGTCGCGGTTTGTAATAATCTAAAAGAACAAATCAATATTTACGAAATAAACTACAGAACTGCTTAAAGTTGCTTACTTGTTGTTTCAGAGTTTCTTCTAAATTTCGGGGTGCTAACGTTACAACTGATTGCACAATTACTTTCGGTTTTTTATTGTTATATGCATCTTTACCAAGTTCTAATATACGCTTGCCCCTACAGTCTTGCATTTTTAAGCTCGTTTTTTGTAAATATAATCAAAACTCACGAATATTTACTAAACAATAACATTATTGTGATTAAAATGATAATCGTAAACTCAAAATCAAATGTCAAATAAATCACTAAGTCCAGGCTTAACAGTTGTTGGAGATAGGCCAAAAGTCATTAAGTCAATTTAACGACTTTTGCCTGTCATAAAAAGGTTCGTATGTGACTTGATGATTAAATCGTAGGTATGAAACCAGCTATACATACTGAAATGGACTTAATTAAGTTTGCCTGTCGAAAATTGTTCTTTTTGAGAATGTTTGGTGTCATTAAGTAAAAAATGTTAAAAATGGACTTAGTGACTTTTGCGTGAACGCCGACGATTTGTTTCAATTGCTTTAGCCATCCACTGTACACAAATTGTTACCCTGGACTTAACTATTTCTTTAACAAAATGTTAAATTGGAGATACACATGAACACACACACAAATTCTTATGGTATTAAATATTTAAAAAGAGAAACTCAAATTGCTTGGACACGATCTGATTTTAAGAGATTTTTTAACGTTTAGGCCTGTTCAAACAATCCCCTTTGTGATTGTGTGATTTATTTTTAAATGTCTCTTTTGAGCTCTCTAATAAGCACAAATGTGTACTTACCAAAAGGAAAAATACTCATCTGTTTTATTAAAGTGGTATTTTTTTTAAATTAGGTTTTCTAGTGCTTAAGCTCCCTTACCCCCCTCCAATAATCCCTTGTACGTCCAGAAACAATCTATGCTCGAATGTGATATTTCGCAAATTAAAATTATCGTACCAATAGCCTGTTCCCAAATAGTAGTACGTGACCAAACTTTTAACGTTTATGCCAGTAGTACCTTTAATTTTTTTTGTTTAAGTAGTAAACACTTTGCCTCCGAACAAAACAAATATTTGCCTTATTTGGATACTCTGTATGATATTTTTATTTATTTGTTTAAATTATTTATGCTCTCTTAATTCAGGCAACTTTTTTACCAGTGTGTGTGATTATTTTTTTTTTAACGATTTTACTGTAAATACGAACGTTCGCAATAATATGTATACCATTTACTACGTGTTAGGTTTTTATAAGGATTTTTTAATTTTACTAAGGGTCTTTCTTTGTAATGCTTTTTAAGATTTAAGCTTGTTTTGCCTTGCCAACAGTATTAACACACACGTTTTAATTGGCATTTTAGGTACAGTATTTATTGATTAACATGGCAGGGCAATTTTACAGTAGCCTACCTATTAGTATTAACCAGTGAGTGATATTCCTTAATTTTAACCTTAAAAATTAACACTACTACTTAACTTATTTCCTTAAAAAATTATCATCAGTATTTTATACCCTTTTTTTAATAATAAATAATTAGATTTGTTATATAATATATTTAGGATTATACCGTTTTGCCTTAGTAATTTAAGTTTTATGGTTAAATTATGTTGGCAGCTATGCCAATTTTTTTGCAATATTTTTGCCAGTTGATTTTGTATGTTAACAGATGATTTTATGCGTGATGATGTTATTGTTATCAACAAATTGCCGCTTGATTATTTTTAAACGAAAAAAAATACAATAAATTGTGATATAGTTGTTGTTGAGAGGTTCTTATGAATGGGAATTTGAATACAAACTTTTCTTTCTTTTGGGAATTTGAATACAAACTTTGTTTTGATAAAATTTATGAACGGAATGATAATTTTTAACTGAAGTTGTATCGATTAGAGTTTAGGATATTTTTTTACCAATAAAACATGGCTGCAAACAAACATTTTATTTTATTTAACACATTTAAGGTACTTTTTTTTAATTTAATTGAATTGTAAGGTAGTGGGCTGCCAAAAGAACTGTTATGAACATAGGTTCCCTAATGGACCTGTTGTGCTCCACCGAGGGTTAGGAAATTTAACCAAATAATTGTTTAGAAAAAAAAAATTAGAGACTCTGGCTTAGAAAACTTAATTTTGCTGGGTAAACCGTAGGTTTTACCCAGATATTTGATCATAACACGTGCCTGCTGGGTACTCCCCGATAACGTGGTCTGCAGTTTCATTCTTCTCTTCCAATACCAGTGGCATTCCAGTCATTCAAGACCTGTCACTAGCCGATTTCGGGTGAGACTTTTTATTTATTATATTTATGAATGGGCTACCACCTAATACAAAGAAAATTCACAAATTAATCCATTAAAGCCTAGCGGTCCCATATCCCTTACGCTACCCGATGTCACAATTGTGACTTCCTTATTTACTAGTGTTATAAGGATCAAAAAATTTTTAATCTGGGTGGAGAACCGTGCGACATGATTGTAAATAGTGCATTTTATAGGTGTGCGCGCGCAAATCGTTTATTTTGCCGGGAGTGCATTCTTGTCATAATCTGAAAAGTTTCAGATTATTTTCAACAATGGCTCGTGCAGGTAAGTTATTATTTATTTATAGAATTTAGGGGAAAAAAGAAGTGCTTAATATTAAATAGGTATAATAAACTTCAATTAAGTGTATTGTTTTTAGAGATTGAAAATATCTTTAAAATTGTTGATTCCAAGAACGGTTTTGTTATGTATAATCACAATTGTGAGCCACGGGAGTTAACGTGGTTTGCTTTTAATTAGGTTGGATACAATTAATTCTTTGTTACAGGAAGAAGTAAGGAAATTATTGATTTGGACCATCTAAGGGATGACGAGGAGGCATTGTTCCAACTTCTAGACGAAGTTGGGTCGGATTTAGAGTCCGAGAATGAAGGAGATGAGTTTGAAATTCACGAAAAGATCCCAATTGTAGCACCAAATGAAGCTGATAGCTCTTCAGATTCAGAAGATGATTTACCCCTCATACATTTCCAGACTCTCCAGTGGAAGCATGGAAACTTTAGAAGCAAGGATTTTCCTGTAAAAGAGGCCTATAGTCCATCCATCGTAAAAACTCCAAACGAATATTTTGCTAAATATTTCGATGATGATTTTTTTGAATCAGCCGCAAATTTCACTTCCCAGTATTTCTTGCAACAAAATGCAAAAGAAAACAACTTTACCTCTCAAGAAATAAAGAAATTTTTCGGAATGAATGCTTTGATGGGATGTATTCATCTTCCAAGGATACATATGTATTGGAATGGAAAATATAAGTTCCCATTAATTGATGGGGTCATGACCCGACAAAGGTTTTACATGATACGTGTAAATTTACATGTTGTTGACAATCTTAGCGTTTCAGAAGAGGAACAAAAAAAGAATAGATTGTGGATAATACAGCCGGTAATTGATTTAGTTCGCAATAGATGTAAAGTCATTGAAAGAAAAGAAAAGGCAGCTTTTTCTATTGACGAACAAATGATTTCTTTTTTGGGAAGATGTCCAGTTCGACAATTTGTTAAAAATAAACCAAGACCAGTGGGACTGAAGAATTTCGTTCTTACGACATCCGACGGACTGGTATTGGATTTTGAAATCTACCAGGGCAATACTACCCCACTAAAAGAGAGGGATTTAGGCTTGGGACCCTCAATAATATTGAGTCTAGCAGAAACATTACCTCAAAATAGTTACCTGTATTTTGACAGATACCTCTCAACTATTGCTTTGATGAACAAATTGACGAGTTTGAATATAGATGCAACTGCTACAATTATGTCCAATAGAGTGAAAGGGTTTGGTTTTAAAAAAGACAGTTTAACGAATAGGGGAAAGTCAGAAGAAGTTGTTAGAACCGATAATAAACTTTGCATTACAAAGTGGAAAGATAATAAATCTGTTTTAATGATATCCACAGCTTTTAGAAGACAGCCGGAAACTGAGGTGCAAAGATGGAATAAAACAGAAAAAAAACGTTCAGGCATGCCCAGCTGTTGTTAAATCATACAACGAAAACATGGGTGGTGTAGATGTTTGCGACCAAATGATGGAATACTATCGATCTTTCTTTCGAACCCGGAAATGGACTCTTAAAACCATCCTACATTTGTTCGACTTAGCAATAGTAAACAGCTGGATGGAGTATCTAAGGGATTGTTATAGTCAAAACCTTCGAAGCAAAGATATTATGAATCTTTTGGAATTTAGACTTACCTAATCTTGGGGAATATCTGATTGCCGATACTAAGAAGCGTGTTTTGGAGGAAACAGAATGCCAAGAAAATATAGAAGAAGAGACTAGCGTTGAAGGAAATGAAATAAAAAAAGAGAAGAATGCCTTCCAGTTTGCCCTGTGCAGACAAACGCTTTGATGGTTTTGAACACTGGCCAAAGAATGAAGAAATGAAGAACCCAGTTAAATGCAGGTTAGAAGGGTGCAAAAGTCGGTCCAGAATGCGTTGCCTAAAATGTAATGCCTAAGTTTTTCTTTGTTTAACCAAAGATAAAAACTGTTTTATTTCATTCCATACAAAGTAATAAATTTTGTTTCACAATTGTGCTTTTCTAATGTTGGCTCCCTAGACACACAATTGTGTACTCCCTAAATCCCTCCCTTATAACCCTTTCGAATATTTTTTAAAATAATATTCCGTACCCTTTGAGCCAACTTTATCGGCGTAAAATAAATATAAACCCCAAACTCAATTTTTTTTTATCTCGGTACTTTAAGGGATATGGCACCAGTAAACACGACCGGCTTTAGAAGGGTGGGGGCGGGGGGTGGTACGATATTTCGCACATTAGATGTATCTTTGCAGTAAGTGCGTGGGTCTAATGTCGTCAACGTTTGTTCGTTTATTTTTTGATGCGTGCAGAAAAAAAGCATACAATATTTCGGGCAAAAAACACGGACTTTACGCTGGTATAAGTATTTATTGATGTGGATTTCTTTATAAGGAAATAATAATTTGTTTTTTTTTTTTTTAAATCATTCATTATACTCTAAGAGACTTTAACAGTATCTTAGAGGAAGGAAAATAAACTCAATGTCTCACAAATGTAGCGTCTCTTAGTTTGATTAAGCTTTTCGCCTTCATCAGTATTTAATGTGTTATTGTACTTAAAATAAGGTCTGATGATGTCGTAAAGCAAAACGCGTTACCAAACTAATAGATAGAGAGTGAGTTTATTTTTCTCTCCTTGTTACATAGCTGACAAGATGTACAAACCTCAAACACTTAATGATTATTTAAAAACAAAATTTATTGAGCATTTCGGTCCAGAAAACGATTCGGTCTTTTGGTCGCAATGAGTGTAAACAATTCATTCTTGACACACGTTTTGGGTATAAGGTTTGGTACCTTAATGCTCACTGGATACCTTACAAACTAGGAAATTTATCAAGGAAAAACTCACAGATCTAACCTAGACTATGAACAGATAGAAAGCCGGCAGCTCCTCTTACAAATGATTGCATAACAAAAAGACATTCAGATACAACTTTTTTGTCGACAATCTTTTTACCACTGCAAGCCTTTGTGGACTTAAAATAGACTGGTTTTAAAAATATAATTTCCATACAGTATTTTTTAATGTTCAGTGTGTGTATTTAGAGGCTGGGCCTAAAGCCTAAAGGTTCCCATATGGGTAAGGGAACACATGTTTTTTTTTTTAATTTTATACACACGTTTTTTAAAAAGCTTCAAATCATACTGTGGATACTTTATGTAACAAGAAAAAAACGTTAAATTGAAAAAAAAATCTATTCTCGGCTTTAATGGGTTAACACAAAAATGTTTGCTTAAATATAATTAATAATTTTTTGTGATACCTAGGTTAGGTTATCACAAAAACAATTTCTAAATATTCCAAATGATTACATATGTATTTAAAAGGATTTATGATTCTGAAAGCAATCCAATTGAGTTGAAAAGTTATTTGCCAATCTAGTTAATTGTGTCAAAAGTTCAGTCTCGAGATGTTAGTTTACTTGGAAGAAATGATTTAATTTACTTCTTGTTGGACTGAAGCAAAAAGACCATTGCATGTTGTAAGCATTTTTGAGGTTTATCTTTATGACTAAAGTTTATGGATAAGAGGTTTTCACTTTTTATCGCCCTGAGGATGGCGAAATTTGTAAGTGCAGGGGCATGAGAGAGTGCACTATAAAACAAAGTAAGATCTCTGTGCATGCGATGGATTTGAAGAGTTATATCACAAGATCGACTGCTTGTCGAATTGCAACGTCCGTTTGAGATTTGAGTGAAACTTGTTGATAACTCTATTCCTGTTCTGCTGGACAAATTGAGACTGTTTCCATTATATCTTACAGTTTTTCTGGCACGTTTTCTATTTGTACTTTGGATTTTTATGTTATAATATACGCCAACCTCTGTCATAGCCACAGAACATCCCCCTTGGCCATAGACTGTGAACCACAAAACATCCCCCTTTAGAAATGAAAGTGAATGGAACAAATGTTTTGAGTTGTTTTAAGTTGTCCGCTCGATCGAGAGATGGCGCGGCACTTCATCGATTTACCATACATTACAGAAGCTGTTTTATTTTATTTATTTTCCGATAAATAGAGGCATTGTATGTTTTATTAATCCAATAAAAAAAATATGTGAATAATTATGTTCAGTAGTACAAAAGAATAATAATTAGAAAATATGGTTACATCCATGTACATTTATGTTACATATTATACAGATTCTGAAATGGCTACCCCATCACACCCTTAATGAATCACTAGATACAACCTTAGCTTCTCCCTGTGCTTTGATACTTAGTGTTTTAGTCTTAAGGACTGAAGGTCTGAAGGTCTGAAGGACTTAAAGTCGCTCGGTGCACTGAAAGTGTTACCCAAGTATTTGAACCTGGCGCGCGTGAGTGCTGGGAACTCCCCGACTACATGGTCAACGGTTTCATCCTCCTCACAGCACGATCGGCATTCCGGGTTGTCCGCAATACCGATAGTATGGAGATGGCTTCTTAAGTGCCAGTGACCGGTTAAAAGACCTGTCACTAGCCGAATTTCGCGTCTTTTTAGGCGTAGTAGATTTTTGGTGAGACAGGCAGAGGGCCCACCTATGTGCGCTTTGGCCTGTCTCATACCAGGGGACTCAGTCCATCTTCAGTGGGTCCACTTGTCCAGCAGACCCTTCATTGACGCGACCGCAACGCATTTGGCTATACCAACTATGGGTTCCGGCCCCATCGGCACATTCGCGGATGCCAGTCTGGCAAGAGAGTCCGCTTCCTCATTACCTGCATGGCCTGCGTGGCCAGGTATCCAGACGAGCTGGAGCCTGCATCCAACCTGTACCAGTTTTTTCAGGACTTTTATGCACTCTAGTACAAACTTGGAGCTTACCTTTGCGGCCGTGATTTTCTGCCCGCATTTTAATACAGCGAATACTTCGGCCTGGAAGACAATGGCATGCTTCCCAGCGAGTATGCCCTACTGGTATGTGGGATCCCACCAATAAGCCCTGATCCAGCTCTGTTATTCATTCTGTAGCCATCTGTGTACCAGATGGTCCCCCTATTTAGCAATGCAGGTCTGTTGGAATGCTGCCACTCCTCTCTGCCTGCAATGTGCGTCACGAATCCCTCGCAGTCCACAGTCACTGGAGCCATGCAGTCACTGCCCATCAGAAGGAGAGGACATTCCTGTATGGCCCGTGACCATATTTTTGCGTGACCGGTCTCGCCAGCACGTAGTTCGCCGAGGACGTATAGCCTGTACGCAGTCCTCATTGCCTCGAATTGCACAACGAGGTCCAGAGGCGGAAGGCTCAGCAGAGTCTCAAGCGCTCTAGTTGGCGTCGTCCGCATGGAACCCGTTATGCTGAGACATGCAAGACGTTGGACTCTGTCCAGTTGAGCACGAATTTTCGCTTTCTCCGTACATGGCCACCAAACGATAGCCCCGTATGTGAGAAGAGGTCTCACAATGCGCGAGTAGATCCAGCGGAGGATCTTAGGAGACAGACCCCAGGTATTGCCGAAAGCCCGCCTGCAGGCCCATAGCGCGCAGATGGCCTTCTTCATTCTGGTGTCTGCATGATCGTGCCAGGAGAGTTTGGGAGGCTGAGGTGTTTTATTCAAGGAAAAGGCAAGCCAAAAAAGCTGCAAAAAAAGCAACAAAAAGAAAGCTTTTACAAAAAGAAAGCTATGTACGCCTTTAATGTACATGTCCTCTCTTCGGGTCAATCTATTTTTTATACCTATCATGAAGGAGAGGCTAAAAAAGGATCAAACGAAGTTGCATCTCTTCTTCTCCATTTTATCAATATTTATTTAGACGACGATGTTGAAGAACTGCAAATCTTCTGTGACTCTGCCGGAGGACAAAATAAAAACTTTACCATTTTTCGATTTATTCATTTTGTAGTAAACAACAAAATTCATAATCTGAATGAAATAAAAATCCCATTCCCTATAAGAGGACACTCCTATTTGGAATGTGACAAAAATGTAGGATTGTGGGATTTGAAGAGCCCCTTTGAGGTCCCGGAAGAGTTCGAAGAAGCCATTAGGCATTCCCGCTCCAAACCATCGCCGTTTGTTGTAGTGAGTGTGTCACAAAATATGATACTGGATTGGAAATCATTTTTAGACACAATGTATTTACAAAAATGCCCATTTAAAATCCAGATTTTGAAGGAAATAGTGGCATCATCTGATCATAGTCGCCTTATCTACTACCGTTCAACATACAATGGACCAGTTTTGTCTGGATTAATACGAAAACGCTTTGACCGAAATTCAGCTTTAAGATGCGGAGAATTTTTGCTGCCCGGTCGATGGTAAGTTATAAGAAAGTTTTAAATAAAAATGAGATGTATTAATTTTTGTAATTTTTTTACAGGTTCATTACCAATTCCAAAGGCTAAGTTTAACGGCCTAATGAGCCTCATGAGGTTTTGCAGTCCAAAAGCCGTGACATTTTTTCAAAACCTGGCTCATCTCTAACTTACTTTATGTTGATAAATAAACATTAAAAATTCCAAAAAAATTAAATCTTCTTTTTTATTTCAAAAATAAAAGCAGCTGGTTTTTGTAGGTTTCAGGTGACATTGCTACTTTTGTTTCTGCAAAACCCTGAGTGATGCAGATTTTTTTGCAATAAAGCCGTATTTAGTTTTTCTAAACCAAAAAACCATAGTCATAATACTTTATAATAATACAGTAGAGCCTTGATAATCTGGACATGCGTTACTCCGGATGTTTCAGTAGTCCGAACACGAATTTTGCCGCTATTATAATTGCTATTGTATGTACGTTGTAGTCCGGATTCGCTTGTACGCGATAATCCGGATCGCGCTGTTTTCAGCCGTTTTGCAGGCTTTGACAAGTTTAAATTGATTGGTAGCTTGCAAGTAGCTAGAAAGTTTAGTTTTTAACGCTTCCTGGCCTTTCTACACCAATTCTGGGGAATATGGCTCCAAGACGAAAGCATAAAACATTATCTTTAAAACAAAAGCTTGATATACTGAACAGATTAGAACGTGGCGTGAGTGGAAAAGCCTTAGCTAGTGAATACGATGTAGGCACATCCACAATTTCGGATATTAAAAAGAACAAATTGAGCATTAAAAGGTATGTGCGGTATGTGCCAAGGTTTATAAAGACGTTTTATTTTTACTAATGTTTTGTATTTTATTTTTAGTTTTATTAGCAGTTGTAATAGCGTACCACAAGCTAGGAAAACACTAAGAAAACCTCAAATCCCAGAATGGAAAAGCGATTGTTCGAATGGTTTTGCAGGCAACGTTCCAGACACATTTCCATATCATATGAAATTTTAGCAGCCAAAGCAAAGCAAATCTACAACGATGTTTATGGAAATAAGAATTTTGCAGCCAGTCGAGGTTGGATCGCAAAGTTCAGAAAAAGACATGGTTTGAGAGCTTAAAAAATTTGTGGTGAGAAATTTTCCAATAACGAAACTGCTGTTGAGCCTTTTAGAAATATGTTGGTACAGAAAATAAAAGACCTGAATTTAATTCCTACGCAGATTTACAATGCTGATGAATCAGCGTTGTACTGGAAAATGTTACCGGAAAAAACATTTGTTCGTGCTCAAGAAAAGACAGCACCGGGACGAAAAATAAGTAAGGAGCGGGTTACTTTCCTGGCATGTGTAAATGAAGATGGTTCTCACAAATTGAGAATTCTCGTCATTGGAAAAGCAAAAAATCAGAGCATTTAAAAATGTACCCATACCCGTAGAGTACAAAAATTCCTGCAATGCTTGGATGATATCTGCAATATTTAAAGAGTGGTTTCATAATTCGTTTATTAGACAAGTAAAAGAGTATTTAAGAAGCCAAAATCTAACTGAACGTGCTCTTTTAATTATTGACAATGCCTCAAGCCATGGATCGCCAAAAGAACTGAGAAGTGAGGATGGCCATTTCCAAACTTTCTTTCTTCCGCCAAATTGCACAGCATTGCTGCAACCCATGGATCAAAATGCCATAAGGTTGACTAAATTGTTTTACCGTAGGAGCCTTTTGGCGTACATTTTATCACAAAATGAAGAAAATGTTATCCAGGTATTAAAGACCTTAAATCTCAAAACTGCAACATACACACTGAGCAATGCATGGTCAAAACTTACTGTAGAGGTTTTACAAAAATGTTGGCAAAAAGTAATTCCAAAAGGAACGGTTTTTGGTAATGATTTAGAATACGAAGCCGATGATCTGATTTCGCTAAAGCAATTACAGGAAAAGCTACGAGCTTTAACGGATGTTTCGGCTATGCTCCAAACACTAAGTGAAAGCGAGATAAATCCTAATGAAGTGAATAACTGGATTGAAAATGATGACAACTTTAGAAATGGCTTTTATGAAAAACCAAGAAAAAGTAAAGCAAGCAAAAATTACAGACTTTTTTAATTAGCTTTATTATTATTATTTTTTTTTTTATGGTAAACACAAGCACAAGAGGGAAGTCCTATGTCACTCTTGGAGTGGTGCTTGCGCGAAGATATTTGTGAGCATTTATCTTGAATCGCTGCAGGTTGTATGCGTCGGAAAATATGTGAGGTGGAAGCCCGTTCCACAAAGAAGATGTTCTCCAGATGAATGAGTCCCGATACAGCGACGTTCTTGGGGTAGGCAGGTGGACTCGATGTTGATGAGCCGCCACTGCTAGACGCGTCCTTCTTGCCGGAACAGCCCTGGGTGGAATCAGGCCCGCCAGCTCAGAGGAGCACTTACCGTGATAATAACGGTAGAATAAACAGAGATCAGCCACCTTTCTCCTGTGCTCCAGACTATCCAGACTCTTTGTCAGTTCTGGTTTGTCGATAAGACGAATAGCTCTCTTCTGTATAGAATCTAGCAGCTTTAAACTATGCTTGGATGCAGAGCTCCAGACATGCGAGCCATACTCGAGGGAAGGGCGTATTTGAGCCTTATAAAGAGTCAGCAGCTGTTCTGGTGTATACAGTTTTTTCGTTTTGAAAAGCACTCCGAGTTTTTTGGAAGCTGCCCTGGCGATCTCGGCAACGTGGTCATGCCAGGACACACTGTTGGTGACTTCGACTCCTAGAAGATGTAAAGATGATTTCATTGGCAATGTTTTCCCTGCCATAATCAGCTCCGGGCCATCAACATTAGTCTTCATCGTAAATACTGCAGCCTGCGTTTTTTTAGCGTTAAAATTGACCAGATTATTACCGCCCACTCCAAGATTGCTCTAATATCGTTGTTGGTTGAAGTTACTTGTTGCTGCCTAAGATTCTGAGAAGTTGCGGCTGTCGTTGGTTTGGCGGACTTAAATGTGGAAATAAGTGTGCTATCGTCCGCAAAGCTGTAAATTGGATTGACAGTGGTTCCTAGCAAATCGTTGATATATATCAAGAAAAGGGTGGGGGATAGAATGCATCCTTGAGGGACTCTAGCGTTAATGTTAAATTTGTCGGAGAGGTGTCCATCGACGGCTACTTGGATTGTTCGTTGTTCAAGAAAACTTTTGATCCAATTCAATAATGAGTTTTGTATGCCGATTGAGGAGAGCTTGGTTAGTAGTCCCTCATGCCACACTCTGTCAAATGCCTTGGAAATGTCAAGAGCGACTGAGCGGGACTCGCCATGCTTCTCCATGGCTTCCGTCCACAAGTGTGTGACGTAAGCCAGAAGATCGCCGGTGGATCTAAGCTTTCGGAAGCCGTATTGATGATCGCTGATTAGTTCAGATGATTCCAGATATCTTAACAGTTGTTGGTTGACTGCTTTCTCCATAATCTTCGATATTACTGGAACTAGAGCAATCGGGCGGTAATTGGACGGCATCGTCCTCTTACCCTTTTTGGGTATAGCTTGCACTTGAGCAGTTTTCCAGCTTGTTGGAAATGAGCCCTGTTTATACGATGCCGTGAACAGTCTACATAAGGGAGGAGTCAATTCGTCTGCACAACGTTTTAGTACTAGGGCTGGAATTCCATCGGGTCCAGAAGCTTTGTTGGTGTCTACGCTTTTAAGAATTTTATTTATAATTCGTTGGGGAAACGAAATTTCTCCCATCGATGAATTCACCCTTGGCAAATATGGCGGTGTTTTGCCTTGCGAGTGCAGAGTAGAATTGGACGCGAAGAGTTTACCCAGTAAGTTGGCTTTTTCCCTTGCTGTTACCGCGATAGAACCATCATCTGCTGTTAGGGGTGGCAAGGCCGACTTAGCAAATCCTTGACTAACGGCTTTCGATACCGACCAGAAAGATCTTGTTCCATTTGGGCAGTTTAGCAATTTGTTTTTGATCCTGTTGTTGTGACTCTCTTTGCATTCATCAATAATTCGCTTGCCGCTATTTCTGGAGGTTAAAAAGTTTCTCCAATTTTCGGAGGAAGGATGTTGACGCCATTTGCGATATGCCACTACATAGCAAACATGTAATTTAGTTTATCCTTTTAATTTGTATGTTTTTCTCGTTTATCACATATTTGTAGGCAATTTTTTAGTTATACATATAATACATATAATATTCCCTAATAAAAAACATATATGTAGGTAAAAAGACATCATGTTTCAGTAATCCGAATTTTTCGTTAATCCGGATCACCGTCGTTTTTATTAGTCCGGACTATCGAGGCTTTACTGCATTAACTTCTGTTTTATGTAAACTACATGTTTATATTCGTTTTGGAAATAAAAATAATTGGTTTTGACCATTAAAATTCAATTTACTCTAATGTGAAAAGAAATGACATATCTGGTTTTTTCCCTGTACCGTTCATATTATTAAAACCGATTCCAAGCGGTCTATTGGTAATTACCGTTCCTAAATGGTATTAACCAAACACGTCCAAGCGGTTATAGTTATAACCGCTTGGACGATAAACCGATTTAACGCTTTGGACGTTAACCCTGCATCCTCGATAAAAGCGGTAATTTAAGTAGTTTTGCATTTTTAGCGCCATCTAAATTTCGAGGAGTAGAAGCTTTTTAATGTTCCGTAAATCGCCCAAGCTTTCAAGGCCTTGATGCAATGCACTCAACTGCTCGTCACTGACTCAAGGTTAGGACACATTTGTTACACTGGGTAAATGTCACCACATAACCTAAAAAAATTATTGTTTATTTTGGTTTTATTTTATTTAATTTGAGATAGACTCCCGTTAATTATTAGCGTATTTCAACACGTTTTTACTTTAAAAACGAAAACCATCATGTTTAAAATACTGTGTTGCACAACATTCTTGTGACCTGAGTTCCAACTCTCACATAATCCGCCTTGCATATTATCTCCAAACATGGATGAATTTTTCGCGGTAAGTCCTCAAAATATCTAATAACAGACTCCGTTATGAAATAAAAATGTAAATTTAAGGCTCTATGGTACAATAGACCACTTACGATCAGTTCGCCAGGTGACAAACTCAAACTAGTTATCCAAAAAGATGTTTTGCAATTTTGTGCAAGACATCACATTTTTGCCCTTGGCTATTTTCAAAATAGTTACAAATCTGAGGTGAATCAAAACAAAACTTACTATTTAACACTGATTGTTAGTAATTTATCGGTTTCAGAGAGGCATTATATTTAACACAATAGAAGATTTCAATCCACAGTTGCCAGTGTCAGTATTCATTGGGGCCCTTAGTGATGCTTTACCAGCTGGTTTTTTAGTTTTAGTTTTATGTCCTGATGAATTATTAGTAAAATGGCATTATTATATGACTTGGTGCAGTCTTTTGGAAATTCATGTGATTACCGATGAAGGTCTGCTAATGATTCAATTAAAAAAAAAAAACTCTGGAAATTTGTATATTTTAGAGGATTTGATTAACATTTGCCCTGAATCGAACACAGTACTATTAATAGGGTTTTCAAATATTAAATTAGCACAATTGCTTATAGAACAAGGTTACATGTTTCAATCAGTGATTATTGATAAAGTTGATGAGGTTGCCACAAAACTGATTACAAGGAAGCTACATGGGAAATTTAATATTGGAATTACTTATAGGAACTTTTATGTGAGTATTTTAGTATCAAATAAAGCAAAATATATTTATTGCTAATTTAAGACATGCCCAGACCAAAAACTTCAGTGGTCCATACTGAACTGGTCTAATCCCGGAAAAGTAGGAAAATTATCTGATTTCTATGAGTAAGTTTGCATGAATCATAAATCAAACAGAAAAATTCATTACAATATGTTTGTTAGAACTTAAAAATTCTTTAATATTTAAAGCAAATATTTTTTAGAGTAGACAATGACAATTTTGCTAACTTTAGGGACAATTACAAAGATTTCTGGGCAAGGATGTGCTGGGACTTTTGTGACACCTTCAAGCAACCTTCTGTGAAAAGAGAGAAGAAGCTTCTACAGCTTTTAAAAAATTGGGCAAAAAAGCATCATTTGCCTCTCCAGTTAACCTCACCTAAACTGGCTTTGAACAAAAAAAGGAAAATAGTTGAGGTTATCTCCTCCTCTGACAGTGGCAGTGAAGAATTAGTGGAAAAATCTGGAAGAAATAATTATGCTTCAGGTGTGGATACCTCTGTAGAGAAATCAGAGGAGCTTGAAGAAAAAGTTGAAGATGTTTCTGTAAAAAGCAGTTCTAGCCTCAAAGCAGAGGTTTCAATTGATACTGACAGCCTGTCAAGCACAGAAGAGGACTTAATGTCGCTAATAGGCATTATACCTAAAAAATCAACCAAAAAATCATCACTTAAACACAACAAAAGCATCATAGATGATCTTTTGGAATCAAGTGACATTTCAGACAAGCCAGGGCTTTCTTATGTCCAACTACAAAAGTCAGAACAAACTATTTTGAGTGCAGAAAATGATTTTTTAAAAGATTTACCTACCCAAGTTGATAAGAATCTTAATAATAATGATGCTAATGTTTCTAGTCATGTATTAGATTTTGATGTGGATAGTTTAGTTTCAGAAGTGATGGAAATTGCCAAAAAGTGATTTAAGTGTTTTTTTAATTTTTATAGTGTAAAACATACAAGTATTTTATATTTTAACATTTTATATTGTTATAGTAATTTAAAATTTAAAAAAATGTTCCTTTTTAACAATATTTTATATCCAGTTTATCTATACCACTGTTATATTTTAAATGTACTACTTATACTATTATTTTATCAGCTAATATAATTCATAATTAAAGAATATTTATTTGTGTATTTTAATACTGTTTTAACAAAATTTTCTCAATATTCCCAAGAATCCCAAGATAATAATTGAGGAGGTAACAATCAAAACGTGTTTTGTCACATTTTTATCATTTTGGAGTTATAAGTGTAAGAAAATTTCATACATCTTGCATTACTATTTTAGCTACAAAAAATCGATCAAAACAATATAGCTCCCATATAAATGGCAATTGAAAACTGCCATACTGTGCAAAAGATGTTTTCTCCTTCGTCAGTTTTCACTCAAGCCGTGTTTTGTCCAACCAACCAATCAGGAGATCGAACGCCATCTTGAACGATGGACAAAACGCGTTCTGTATGAACATGCTGGCACAATGTTATTACATTTCCACGTGTCGTGCAAAGAGGTTTATGTTGTTTGTGTTTGCAAGCTAAACCAATTTAATAACAAGTTTTTGTGTATGTTTGTGTTCAAAAGGTTTCAAATTATCAGCTCATGAACTCCTGCTAAATAACGTAAGTAGAGATCTTCCCTGTGTGTTTATTTCATTATTAAAAAAATTAATAATGAAATAAACAAAAACAAAATTTTTATACATGGTGTTTGGTGCAAACACCATAATCATTTGGCAAATTTAAGCAGCATAGAGAAGGGAGCCTTTTCTATCTCCCAAGCCCCTAAAAGGCATTATTTGCGATATGCATTTTTTTACGGGTACTTTTAGATTTTTTTTTTTGGAAAATCATAAAAGTGAGCATTTAGAGCTAAATTACAAAAAAGGTTATTGGTACAGTCTCTAATTTTTTTATATGTAATGCACTGTTTTATAAAAGATAAAATTGACTTTTGTCATTATTCAAATTAAAATTTAAAAAGTGGCCAATTTAAAAAAATCCGTGTAGCAAAGAATGCTCTTTAGTAACTTGAGGGGTAGAAAAGGGTCCCTTCTAACGCCTACTGTGTAATGCTTAGGATTTTGAATCTGTTATGTTATTATACGTAACCATTTTGTATTAGTACGGTGCCTGCAATTTTTAGGTATTTTTTGTATTACAAATAAAAATTTTATATTACAGAGTACAAGCAAATCAAAGTGAAATTCTAATGTTTTATGAAGAGGACAATGATGGGGCAGATGTTATCATTGGTGAGGCAAGTTCAGGAAGACCGGACGGCGACCGGAGGAGTGAGAACTCAAAAAAAAAGTAAAAATATCTTGTCGCAATGTGAATCCACAAATTGTAAAGGAAGTTCGAGAAAGACTTTACTCTGTTCCAGAGAAACGACGACAAGACACTATAGTGGCTTCGCTTCTACGCACGGTGCCAGTTAAGAGACGCCGACCTAGACCAGCTGACCAAAATAAGAATTATATTTTGTAAAAACTAGTACCATTACTATCTCCATTTGCCAAAAATTGTTCTTAAGTATTACTAAAATAGGGAGAACAAAAGTAAAAAATATTGCTGAGAAACTTCACAGAGGAAGTGCAATCGAAGATAAGCGTGGTGGTAACCGCAAAAGCCATAAAAGCCTGTGAAAAAGAGACAATGTACGAAATTTTATTGTAAAATTAAAAGGAACTGAAAGCCACGACAGCCGTCAAAAATCAAAACGCATCTATCTCAGTTGTCAGCTAAGTAGTATTAAAAAACTGCATGCTATTTATAATAGTAGTGTCCCCGATAATTTAAAAGTGCATGAATCTATGTTCCGTAGAGTGTTTGCGAATAACTTTAATATAGGGTTTAAGTCTCCTGCTTAAGACATTTGCAGTTATTGTTCACTTTTGAGTTTTAAAATTAAAAATGCAGCTCGCAATAATCTTGCAGCTGAGAAAAGCAAATATATGATTGAAAAGAGTCCACAAGCTTAAAGCAAAAGCTTTTAGGGAACATCTATCACGAAACGTACCTGACGCTATTAGTCTTTGTTTTGATTTGCAGCAAATTCAGCCTCTTCCAAAGACTGCAATACAGGAAGCCTTTTATTCGCGGCAAATTCGACTTTACAATTTTTGCATTGTAGACCTACAATCTAAGGACGTCCACTTATATACATGGACGGAAGAAGAAGCAGCCAAAGGGAGTGCAGAAATTTCTTCAGCATTGTATGACTACTTGCAAAATAAAGGCTTCAATGGCAAAAGAAAGCTTAGATTATTTAGCGACGGGTGCGTGGGTCAAAATAAAAATAATATTGTTTTACGTACATTAATGTTATTTTTGGGGCAAAACGAAACTCTTGATGATATAGAGTGCTTTTATCCAGTTCGTGGACACAGCTTTATTCCACCAGATAGTCTTTGGGCAAATAGAATTGCAACTAAAGAAAAAGACCACTATTCTAACCAAAGAAGACTATCACGAGATCTTCCGTAAAGTTGGAGTTGTAAAGGTTACTGGAAAAGACTGGAAGTTGTTAAATACAGTCATTAAGCATGTACTATAAGGATTTGCCAATGATCAGTGATAAGAAAAGAATTCAAATTCAGCGAAAAGGAACCAAGAAAGGCTTTAATGTAGTGGTTAGAGGACTGCAGAACTTTCGTTTTGAGTCTGAAAATAAAGAGTTTCAATCACTGGTAAAAAGAGGAATCAATACTGGTAAAATAAGACGTATGAAGCTTAAGGAACTTCCGCTTAATCATGCAATTAGTGAGGACAAAAAGAAAGACGTCAACAATCTTTTAAAGGCAATGTATGGAGATTGGACAAATCTGGGTGATGAGCAGTTTAACTGGTATAAAAAAAATCCTTTTTAACACTCCTTCAGCAAGTGTGGATGAAGATGAGATAATCTGTGATTGCTTGAAAAAGGATGTGGTAGCAAAAATTTAACTTTTTTTTACGTTTCTCATTTAACTAATACATTATCCTATTTTTATTACAAATAAACTGTATAGCATTCAAAACAAATTTTGTCCATTTAGTTCATTCAAAAACCGATTTGTCCATTTTTTAATTAGCCTTTTCAACTACTTTATTTAAAAAATTATTAGCAGTTCTTTAAATATAACTTAATAATGCAGTGTAGAATGTATTAAGACAATAAACTATTTGCTACTGATACGATTTAGGTAAATAAAACGTTTTCCCGCTTTTACCAAAATTCTGATTAGTGTGACAAAACACAGTTTGATTGTTACATCCTCAATTAAACCACTCAACATAGGCCCTAGAACTACATTTTAGGGACAAAATCAATCTTTGAAGAATACAAACATAATTTATGGATAACTTAGGGATTTACACTAATTGTCCAGTAAACAACCTGGAAATTACTTTTCCAAAGCCCATCCTCTCCCCTTTAATTTGATTTGGGCATTTAGCAAAAGTTTCAATACACTCATTCAAGGGCAGTGGGGCAAGTCTAAGATTGATCTGAGAATTTTCATTATTTAAGCCAATCCACTCAATTTGCAGTGCACCTAAAATAAAACTTTCACCTTTATTTATAAGAATTCATATGAAATCTTACCAGCAACACTAGGAGATTTGGTTATCCATAGCACTGCCAAGTATAATGGCACACTATTAACCACATCTTTAATTTTATATAGTAAAGTATGCATCCCCAATGTAGCCACCCTAAACTGAAATTAAATGACATAAAACACATTTATTGCCTTAATAATATCAGCACTTACAACTGCAAAGACTGTATAATACATGGTGGACGTAGGCAACAAAAACAACAACATAGTAAACCCTAAAGTGCCAATAAATAACTGATTAGAAGAATATTCGCATGAGTCAACCCGGTTCCTTAAGGGATTTGCCTTGCGGCCAATAAATAGCCTCCACAGCGATGTAAGACACCTTACTTGCAAAGAGAATAACCTGAAAAGTCAGCAATAAACTCCAAATCTTAAATAAATATTTATTTAAATAATTACCTTGCAGCATAAACATATATACAATAAACATGAAATGTTGCTAATGAAATGATGTCACATAACAAGGCAATAAGGTAAGAGAGTCCAAGTAAGGCAGGGGCCAATATCAGTTGAAAATAGTTCTCCAAAATAGGTTGCATCACCTGTAAAAACACTTTCCACAAGTTTATGTGGTAAAAAAAGAATTTCCCTAATGAATGATTAAAGGAGTAGTTGAGTTTTAGGCCAATTGGGGATCCCATTAAGTAGATCAATAGGTGATGCAGTAATGTTACAAATTCCTTAAAGAAAACACTTTCTTTTGCAAATACTTAAAAAATATATAATAATGCAATTATTATACCTGTGATGTGTGTTGAAGGTGTGAGACTATAGTACTTTTGTGTCTGATGCATATCATAAAAAATATCAGGCCTAAAATGAAGTCCAACAGTTTTGCTACAGTGAAATTGCTTAATTTAGTTTTTTCATTTCTATCTATTGTGCAAAGCACCCACTTTAATATAACGAAGTTTGACTCAAAATGGGTTAGAATTGTGCAATTTTTTATCACAGGTTTAGTTTTTGAAAATACCTGAAAATGTTTTAATTAAATCTGCTCAGAGCAACCATTGCTTTACTCACATTAACAACTAAATTAACAAAAACCATTAGCCAATGTATTATGTGTAATTTACGGCCATTCATACTAGTTTCAGTTTTACTTTGGTCTATCTTTTTAGTTAATTCTTCAATATGTACTCCATAATTGGAGTCCACAGACTGCAACACACTGCTCTTTCGAAAACCTTCATAGTCATACAACACTTCTGTAACATTCAGCAGTTCAGTGTTGTCCGCACTATTTACGATAATTTCGTTGGTGGTATTTTTAATAAAAATTGTGTTTTTATTAAGAAATTCTTTAGTTAGGATTTGTCCCGTGTAACCAATATAGTTCCCACATTGGTCACTGATTTCGGTATTGGTTATATAATAAGTCTCGGTGTCATCATAATCTTTATAAAATCCTTCGAGAAACCCAGATTTGTATGGTAAGAAGGTTTTCGGGATAAATACGAGAACATTTTTCATTTTATGTTTAAAAAAAACGGAATGTAAACAAAAACAAAGTTATTTGAGGTTATGTCATATTTTGATATGTGACAACCTCTATTTGTCACATGTCATCATTGCCTAACCTGTTAGGCAACCCGATTTCTTCCATTAGTATAAAATAGTATACATATAGTATTAGTATATTATTACTATTATTATAATATTTTTTATTGCTGACAATAGGCGAGTTTTACCGTTAACCAGGTTACAGTGCTGGTAAGGATTATGTCATCCGCCGATGACCATTATGTTACCGGTTTTGTTTACTTTTGTGGTTTAATTCAAATTGTTTTTGTACATATGAAATCTGCAAAACTTTAACAAAAAGCTTTTTAATAAATTTTTTACCATACAAAAATCGTCCTGTGAAACCCTCAAAAATCAACTAAAATAAAAGTGAGACAGCAGACTTGAAAAGGATAAATATATTACCACAATTCAAAGTTGACCAGCCGTGATAGTAACTGCTTTTGTTATTAGGTAATAATTTACACTGCCAGATCGCCTTACCAAAACAAAAAAAGAGTGCTAAAACGCGGTTACTTATTATGAATTTGGTTACCTGGTTTACGCTAAAACTCGCCTAGTCCGACAGGACCGTCTTAAGGTCTTCGTTATTTTTAAAACAGCCAGGAAAATTTCTTTTTTGTAATTTGTAATTAATTAAACAATTACTTATTTAATTAATTACAAATCGCTTACACGACGCGAGAGTAAATAGGAGTGTTGAGTGGGGTAAATATACTATAAAATAGAACGAAACATCATCTGTACTAGTAATAGTACAGATACTGCTTTTTGTATTTAGATATGTACAACCTAAATACAAAAAGCATCTACAGGGTATTTCTAAACAAAATAAAAATCAAAAAATCTTTAAAAAAACAAAATCTTTTGCACATGTTTTAGTGTAATAAATCTTCAATCAACGATAACACTGTCGCTTATTTTGACAGGCGCAAAATAATACTATTCCTCTTTAATAAAATATGAAATAATTTTCCAGTTATTATTGAAAGTTTGATCCGTTTTTCTCCCGATTTTTAAAAGTAATTTCTTCGAGGCTTTAAAGTTTTTTTTTATCTATGTTAGATGCAAAATATAGTATCAAAGACGATAACTGTAGTGATGGCAAATCTATCGAGGCCAGTCACGTTAGCGGTTCCAAAATGCTGAATAGGCCGCCAGACGCCGGGATATGTTTGTTAATTTTTTGGGTCTTGACGTGGTTCAGTCAGTTACATACAGTCATTCTTTGATATTTGCCTTTAATAATGCCTGTTTTATTTTACATAAAATTTGATTTAAGTAAAGTGTGTTAAAACTAATTTTTGTGTTTTTCTTTTAAAACAAAGTAAAATCTACTAAAATCTATCATCTATATTATTTTTTTATACTAAATTTGAAGCGGAGTAGTAATGTGTTGTTTTATTCCAGGCATTTTAATTTTTTTTTCTGTTACTTTTTCTCCTTAATGAAATTTAAACCAAAATAAAAAGACTGATTTTTCGTTATATGTAACGTCATCCGAGTGACGTGTATCGGAATGACTTAGATATACGAACAAATCCGAAGATGAATACGAATCTCATATTGTACTGTCGACTCATACGAATCGTAAAAACTTTTTCGTATTCGTAAAAATTTGTATCGCACCGAACAGTCCTAGTTCTACCGATTACGTTTATGTTGTATTGGCAATCGCAATTCGTATATATCGTATTCGTATATATATTATACTATTGACATTATTTAATATAAATATATTTATACAAATGTACATCAATATGCCGCATGTGAAGGCATATTGTACAGGGTGGCCAAATAAGAATGCGAGGTACTGTATCTGGGAAACTATTCATCGTAGAAGCTTGCGATAAAAAAATTTATTACTAAAATGGCCAAGAGAATGACCTGGAAAATATTTTCAAGTTTCTAAAATGGTCGCTAGGGGGCGCAACTGCAATCTTGAATCTAGAAAACTGATGTTTCTGTAAATTTTGCTGAATTAACCTAACAAAAAAATAGTTGATTATTATAGTAGAGACTAATGCGAACCTTTTTTATTTGAATAGTTTTGCTGTATCTCTAAAAATAAAGTGGTGGGGGGGTGTTCAAAAGTTGGCTTAAAACACACCCTGTATACTAAAAACGCCTTAGCCGATTTTATCAAACTTGGGCTAGTTGAAAAGAGCTATTATTAAGCCACGAATATTATTATATTTCATGTTTTTTTTAGTTTTACATCTCGCCGCTAGAGGGCTTTTTTCGGCTTTCTGACACAAATGACTAATTTTCTCAAAAAACTTAAATGCGTTGATATAATTTTTTTTTCATAGAAAAATAGCTAAATGATGTCTAAATAATCTTGCGAAAACCGCAACTTGATATCTTGTTCCTAACCTAAAATATAGGCCTAAGAATATTTTATACCCTTAAATTTTAATTTTTTTATACTAATTATTTTGGAATTTTTTAAAATTCACTACTTTTGAAAACAAAATTTACCATTTTTGAAAATATTACCTAATATCACTAAAAGGTAAGTATTAATAATGCTTATATCAAAAATCAGACCTATTTTATGTTATATATTCAATATGGGTATAATACGAAAAAAATAATTATTAGAAAGCAGGCCATGGAATGCAACAAAACAAATGTCTACTCAAATTATAAACATTCCTCAAATTGTCAATAGTAAGTTGTCAAAAGTTTTACGTTACTTGAGCATTTTTTGTTTTTGCAAAATGCGTTTTACGAACGATGAAGCTGTTGATATGCTTGCGGTTTATTTTGAATGTCTTCAAAATGCTGCAGTAGCAAAAAGAGTTTATGCTGCTCGATATCCAAATCGAAGTCCTTGCGATGTTAGATTTTTTCCCCGATTAGTGGCGAACTTACGAGCCAATGGTAGTTTTCGGCCTAGGTTTCAACGGCCAAGAATTAGAAGAAATGTGGACAATATTAACAGCGTACTGGGATATATTGAAGGAAATCCTCATGTTAGCACAAAAGCATTATCCCTTGAATTAGGCATATCAAGAACAACGATTCAAAATATTTTGAAGGACAATAGGTAAATTCTAATAGCCATCGCCATATATGGATTTATTTAAGTTCAGCTTTTTTTTAAATATATTTATAGAATGCACCCATATCATGTTAATTTACATCAGGCATTGGAAGAAGCAGACTTTGACCGTAGGTTGGACTATTGCCATTGGATATTAGGCATGATACGCGAGGACAGAGATTTTTTATTTAAAATTCTTTGGACCGATATTGGTCTGCAGAAAATCCGCATTGGTTGCGTGAAGTTCAGCACCAAGGGCGCTGGAGTTTAAATGTGTGGTGTGGTATACTTGGAGGCAACATTATTGGACCATATTTTTTTGAGCAATCTCTAAATGGCAATGTTTTTTTCGACTTTTTGGTAAATCAATTACCGTTGTTGCCGGAAGATGTGCCACTGGAAGTCCGGCAAAATTTGTTTTTGCAGTTGGATGGTTGTCCAGCACATTTTGCTAGGAATGTGCGAGAGCATATTAATAACATTTTTCAACAGCGGTGGATTGGAAGAGGAAGCCTGTTTCCATGGCCTCCGCGATCCCCAGACTTAACCTGTCTTGATTTCTATTTATGGGGGCGGTTAAAGGACATTGTATTTCAGACTCAGCCTACGACTAGAGAAGATATGAAAAACCGCATTCGTAATGCAATACATACCATACCGAGAGCCGAAATTGAAGCTGCAGTTCTATCTACCCATGAGAGGCTTCAGCAATGCATAGAGCGTGATGGTCAGCATTTCGAGCATTTACGGGGGCATTAAAACCTTTTCTTTTTAAAATCGGTCCTTTATAGGGCCACAACTTACATTATAAAAGAAATTCGAAATAAATTATTTTGTAGTTTTTATACATATTAAGGGATTTCCATATAAAATTTTCTTTGGCCTAAATTTTAGGTTAGGATGAAGATATTAAGATGCGGTTTTCGCAAGCATATTTAGGCGTCATTAAGCTATTTTTTTGTATAAAAAAATGTATACCATTGCGTTTAAGTTTTTTGAGAAAATTAGTCATTTGTGTCAGAAAGCCGAAAAAAGCCCTCTAGCGGCGAGATGTAAAACTAAAAAAACATGAAATATAATAATATTCGTAGCTTAATAATAGCTCTTTTCAACTAGCCCAAGTTTGATAAAATCGGCTAAGGCGTTTTTAGTATACAGGGTGTGTTTTAAGCCAACTTTTGAAGGCGTTTTTAGTATACAGGGTGTGTTTTAAGCCAACTTTTGAACACCCCCCCATCACTTTATTTTTAGAAATACAGCAAAACTATTCAAATAAAAAAGGTTCGGATTAGTCTCTACTTTAATAATCAGCTATTTTTTTGTTAGGTTAATTCAGCAAAATTTACAGAAACATCAGTTTTCTAGATTCAAGATTGCAGTTGCGCCCCCTAGCGGCCATTTTAGAAACTTGAAAATATTTTCCAGGTCATTCTCTTGGCCATTTTAGTAATACATTTTTTTATCGTAAGCTTTTACGATGAATAGTTTCCCAGATACAGTACCTCGCATTCTTATTTGGCCACCCTGTACATTTATACAATACGTATGTCAAGGCGTATTGTATATATCTACGATCACATAACACCCAAAAGGGGTTTTTTGGGTGTTACGTGTCTACGATTTAATTTTAGTACGAATAATACGAATCACTAAGTTAGTACGACTCGTATGATTCGAATATTTATAAAGATTCGAATCGCCCAACTATGTTGCCATTCCTAATTACATTGCACTCGCAGTTGCCAAATTGTGTATATTTTCTATAGTAAATATGATTATTAAGCTAAAGCTCAACGTGAGTATTAAGAAACAAACGCGTCTAAGAAGTGTATCTTAAATAAGAAGAGAAAACATGGAAGACATTTGTATCTATCTCCCAAAATGGTGCAGTGTTTTCACATTATATTAGGGTTTCATTATTTGTACACAAGCTTATACCCAGTGCGGAAAAATTCATTTCTTTTGTAGAGATTCCTCGGAATTTTTTCATATTTCCTTTTTTTTTTTATGAAAGTAAGACCTAATATTTTAGGAAAAATCGAGAAAATAGCAATTTGTGCAGGCTGTAGCTCGCAAGGGGGTGCATTTTAGGATACATGTTTATAGGAAAAAAACAGTCTTATTTTAACTCCAACAACACGCTCTTAAAATATTTGCACCGAATTTTGTAACACCCTGTATAATAAAAAAGTATTCTTAGTACACCCCTGTCGAAACTAACCTAATTTTTCATCACAGGACAGAATCCTAAGCCTAACCTAACTTTTCAGTATATTTTATGTATAGGTTATGTATATTATTTTCGTGCTTCGCGGCGATCCTAGTCGTTTTAAGTTAAAAAACGTCGTTTTAAATAAAAATGAGCCAAACTGACCTTAATAACACTGCATCGGAAATCCAAGATCCTCCAGATACCGATAAGGCAACTGTACAAGAAGAAAACCCTTATGCCTACCTAGACAGGGATTTTTCATCAGAAAATTTTAAAATTGAAATCAAAAACTTGCCCAAGTTTTACGGAATAGGCGTAAGTTGTTCTTAAATTAGTATAAGAAAGACTCGTAAATTTCTATTAATTTTGAACGTGTAGGATTATTATCTGTATCATCAAATCAAATATCTACACATAGAATTCAGGGAATGGTCAGCAGAGGCTGTCTGCAGGGAGGGGTACTATCACCTCTACTGTGGAACAAAGTTCTGCATAGTCTCATCATCTGCTTGAATAATAACTCCCACCACACCTATGCAGATGACTTCTTCAGCGATTGCTTTTCAGATCAATTCGAGGGCTTGAATTGACCTTGCTGCTGAGCAAGATCTTTACTTTCACCAAACCCTACACAATCAATACAAATGGCATTGGTACCAATTAGATGGTGGGTATTACTAATATCTCATCAGATGGTTTTAAAATTAAACCAGGGATATTATTTATTTAAGGCTGTAATTCGAACAGGCTACTTGGCTAAATGTTACCTGAAACAATAATTAAGTAAAACAACAATAAAATCAAAACAAAAGATAAGACTCCAACAACAATATAATAAACCTAATGAAATAAAAAATCTAAAAATAATATACATATAAGTTCCAACTGCAATAAACCTTAATCAAAGTCATCATGATATATCAATCATAGCACCAAGAATAACATTTATAGTAGACACAGGCTGCAACTTTATTAAATATATGGCACATTACATATAAAGGTGATTTTTAACAGCATCTATGAGGCCTTGGTAAGAAGAATGTTTATGTGACTTAAGCCTAGGTACCAATAAAAAATACAAGAGAGAAGAACAGGACTGCCCATTAAATCATTAATTAACCCATATAAAAACTTATCAAAAAAAAAGATACTTCTTCTCAGATGTATTGGATGTAGGTTAAGCAGTCTTAAAGTTGGCAGTGGTCAAAACGCCATTATTATCAAGTCTGTAGGCTCAGTACTTAGTAAACTTGTGGTGAACAGGCTGAATCAAATCAATGTGGCACTGCAGCCATATACCAATTTTGTCCTGACAAAGCAGCTTAAAAACAGTTTAAACATAGACTCAGCAGTAAAGCTCTGAGAGTTCCTAATTACAAACTGTATTTAAAATGTTCCTAATATTAATAGCAAATATGATATAGATTCTTAGGTGGAACATAGTGCAAGGCACTTATGTGAGTTAGTAGGTATGGCTTTGTTTTTTTAAAAGAAACTAATTAATTTAACTTTATAATTCTTATTTCAATTCATATAGGGTCTTCTTGCATAACCTCCTTAAAGAGCTACTGTTAGCGGTTTTGTATTCATGGATGAGCTTCATCTTTTGCTGGACACATGTAATTTTCCTGATATTGTACTTCTGACTGAGCACTGGTTGAGGCCTAGTGAATGTTTTTTAATATCTGATTGTGTTCCTATATAAATTTTTTGTCGTCGACAATCTATTTATGGAGGAACCATGATCTTGGCAAACAATTGAAACAATTTTTTGTAATATTGATAAGTATGATAATCTTCGGTTAGAGAATGTTTTTGAATTCTCTCTTTCTTTTTGTAAGCATTTTAATTTATATATTCTTTGTATTTATAGGCCACCTACAGGAGATATTGCTATGTTTTTGGACAAACTTGATTTTCTTTTATCCTAGTTGTCCCTACACTCTAAGGTTATATTGGCTGGTGACTTTAATATCAACTACACCGATGAAACTTTGCCACATACTTCTCTTTTAAGTATTTTAAATTCTTACGACTTGAAAATGCATGTTTTTTCTCCCACACGAATAAGTTCTTCATCTGTAACTACAATTGACTATTTCTGCACAAATTTTGATGACATTTTATGCACAGTACTCCCATCTGGTATTTCCGACCATGAAGCTATTCTTGCTAAAATGCTATATAATACTGTATTATCTTCATCTCATTATATGGGAAGAATTTTCAGCAGGAGAAATTTCAATGCTTTTTCTGCTGCTACAGCTTCGGTAAATTGGAATGCACTTGAAACGGCTTCTGACCCACTTACTTTGTAAGTTCTGTGTGATAAGATCAATCAGTGCTTTCCTAAAATGAGGCTTAAAACTAAGAATTTCAGCTAAAAACCTCAGTTTTTTTGACTAAATAGTGCAAATATACCACAAATGAAAATATCCTTGTATATCATCAGAAATTCCGTAGTCTGTACAGAAAGACAATTAAAGCAACAAAATCTAATTATTATAGGGATCACTTAAATATGTCATCAAATAGGCAAAGAGAGTGTTGGTCGATTATTAATGATTGTAGACATTGCCATAGAAAAGTATCTGTACCGTAGTTAAGGCCTGACATTTTAAACGACTATTATTGTGATATACCTAATATCTTGCTCAAGGGCATTTGTAGTAACATTGATCCCTTACACTATCTTCAACAAGTGTTGGTTAAGCATTCATTTTTCTTTCATCCTCTCGATCTTACCGAAGTAAAAAATTAAATCAAACGCCTAAAAAACCATAAATGATCTGGAGCTGATGAGATATCTTCGAGGTTGTTACTCTTTTTGCCTGATTCAGCCTTAAATGCTTTAGTTTCTGCATTAAACAATTCTTTACATATTGACATTTTTCCTTCATGTTTAAAAGAGGCAGTGGTTATCCCTCTTCATAAGGGTGGAGATTTGGATCAGCCTTGTAATTTCCGTCCCATTTCTATTTTGTCTACCCTCTCTAAGATAGTTGAAAAACTTGCAATTGCAAAAAGCAGAATTTTGTCCTTTTTACATCATAATGGCATTTTGTCTGCAAATCAGTTTGGATTTCAAGCCGGTAAAGGGACTCATGCTGTTTTTAGCTTTTTGGAGAGCGTCTATGTGTCCTTGAATTCTGGAGAGTCATCGGCGGCAGTGTTTTGTGATCTATCCAAAGCATTTGACTCTGTGGATCATGGAATACTGTTATCTAACCTCGATAAATATGGTTTTAGGGGCGTAGCGTTGCGATGGCTTGAGTCCTATCTATCAAATCGTACTCAGAAGGTTACAGTGTCTTGCGGCGTTCCCCAGGGTTCAGTGTTGGGACCACTGTTATTTTTACTGTATGTGGATGACTTGAGTTTATTGAAACTGCAGGGCAAGGTGGTTCAGTTTGCTGATGATACCACCATACTATGGAGCCATAAAAATTCTGATTATATTAAGACTTGTATCCTTGAAGACCTTCAGATTTTATCAGGGTGGTGTGCTTCCAACAGGCTCGTGTTTAATGTAAGAAAGACGTCTATTATGGGGTTTAAGTGCGATGTTCAAGGTCTGATGTTTGACGAAAATTCCCTCTTGCAGAATAAAGAGTGCTGCAAGTTCCTAGGAATTACCATTGATGGTCGCCTTCAGTTTGAAGATCATATTTTACATTTAGCTGGAAAATTATCTTCTGGATGTTTTGCAGTAAGAATGGCAAAACAAGAGCTGGGAGGGGTGGTTGCACGTTCAGTGTACTTTTCACTTATTGAATTTCATATTCGGTATGGCTTGCCTTTTTGGGGTTTAACCAATAAGGGGCTACTTAACATTGTCTTTGTTATTCAAAAAAAAGCAGTTAGATACCTGTGTTCTGCTAAGTTAAGAGATTCTTGCAAACCCCTCTTCATTTCTGAAAAAATCTTAACTCTTTTTTCACTCTTTATCTTAGAAACAGCTGCTCTTATTGACAAAATTCCCAAATTACCCTCTGACACTGGCCATTTGACTCGTCATGTAAATGATGTTCCCCTACCTATTCCTACGTCTTCCCTTACCAAAAACTCATTAACTTACATAAGTAAAAAAATTTACAATCATTTTCCTCTATGTGTTAGACATATATCGGATGTTAAGAAATTTAAAAGAGAATTATAGACGCTTTTATTGGCTTAGGCATATTATAACCTGGATGACTTTTTTAATGATAGGTTTTAACCTTGGACATGTTGTAAAGTTTTTTTTTTCCTTTTTTCTTCTCTGGTTTTGTCAACAAGTTTACCTTTATTTAGTAATTGATTGTTTTATTTAGTTATCTTTGATTCAAGTATGTTCAAAAAGTTTTGTCTCTTGTGTTTAATTTTGTTCATTGTTTTGTCAATTTTTGAAATTGTATTTTTGTTTTGTTTTTTTTAGCTTGTAGGATGCTTGTACACAAGATTATTCTTAGGTAATATAGCACATTTTCTTTCTTTCTTTCTTTCAAGAGATAGTCCTATTTTGTCAAAATATTTTTAAATTTCATTTTTATTATATATTGTAACTTGTATTATGTATTGTTTGATGTATGTTTAATTTGATAATCTGAATAAGCATGCTCAAAATGGTATTATTGATAGAGTCGTTGTAAGTAATGAGGATCTTTGATCTTGAATAACTGACCACACTACACTTTGTTGCATTAAGCGACAAAGCGACGGTTATCAGCACACCAAGTGTCCAAGAATCCAGACAATTCTGAAGGAATGAGCAGTCAATAATACTGTCTATGTTAAAGAACAAGCCATCACCAAAAGCCTGTCTATGGCAGTTGAGTGAGCTAACTAACTTGATAGACAAAATAAATAACAACGGACCTAGGCTTGAAACTTGAAGTATATCCGAGATAGCATTAAACAATTTGGGTAATATAGTCCTGATGTGATCTACCGTGTAGGTACCAATTAACTAAATTAATTAGCCCGGACAAAAAGCGATTCAATTTATTCAACAAAATATCAATGCTTTCAAAAGCTTTTTGAAAATCGGCTTTTAACGTCAAGACTGGGCATCAATAAATTCATAAATATGACTGAAAATACAAGGTAAATTAGTGATATAAGATCGAACCTCTAAACAAACTGTGCTGATCAATGGAAATAAGATCTTTGACATGGTCGAAGAAAGACAGATTCAATACAATTTAAAATATTTTTAAAAAATTGCAGATAATGAAAACTGACTGGTAGTTGGTTACCTGGTCACATCAGGTACCACACTAAGTGTTAAAAATTAATCATTGATTAACCAAACAATACCACACAAACAGCAGACAGGCAGTTCTTGTGCTATTCCGCCTCTTGAAACTGGTGCAATAATGCAATCGTACCTTCATCAGCTTCTTTTAAGAACAGGGTGGGAGTTGGATCAAGGTACTAATAAATTCAGACCCTCACACTCTTTTCAAAAAGCAGCGGAATGACTTGAGGCTGCAATTTGTCACTGTCAATGAAATGGTCAAATTTGCTATATGAAACTAAGAAGGAGTCATTATGTCAGGCATGCAACCATAAAGATGCGATTGCCCTGTTTCGAATTCAATTATACTACCCATTCCTTGAAGAGATAAGCAGACCCCATCAAGAGACCTCTTGGCGACGTTGTTGCCTTCGTTAATTGGTGGAGCTGAATGGCGAGCTGAGGGAGAGATCTGAGATAGAGAAATGACAATGGGCCTTCTGAGACCTAAGTGCACCACCCTATGCAGTTACATGAAAATTGAAAGTGTAGATATGATGATGAATTATATTATTTACTTCATTTCAGGAATTTAAGAAGTTACTAAATGAAAAACTGAAACTAAATGCCAATAAAATCAAAACCCCTCGCAGGAATTGTCAGTATGCATTTGTCTGTTTCCGCAATGAAGAAGACAGAGATAATGCTATTAAAGTGATATCAGAATACACATGGAAAGGAAAGCAACTTGCTGCAGTGGTAAGACAATCTAGCAACTTATCTACAAGAACAATTTTAATTAAAATTTTTATTAGTATGCCAAACCATGTGCAGATCCACTAGTGAAGAAAAGACAACAGTTTGACTCATCAACTGATTCAAATAAAAAGCAAAAAATCCCTATAGAAGACAGAATTAAACAATCAACAGTACCTTTGGTCGATCTTGAATATGAAAAACAATTAGAAACAAAGCAGGATGGCATTAAGACGACCCTCAGGAAACTTGGAAATGAACTTTCTCATCAAAATATTGAGTTAAGAAAGTATATTGAACAGCAAAAGGAGAAATACGACGGGCTGCCTTGTGAACTTTTAGGTATAAAATACTCAGATCAAATCAATGGGTAGGAAACATAATTGGAATATAAGCAAGTTTTATTTTACATTTTTCTTTTAGATATAGAAACAAATGTGAATTTTCTGTTGGCATAAACCCAAAAACTAAACTGGCCACAGTAGGATTCAGGATTGGGGCTTATGTTGATGGTATAACTGGTGTAGGACCAGTTGAACATTTAGCCCATATACCTGACTCCATGAAAATTGCTGTAAAGGTATTTGAAGATTTTGTAAGATCTTCCAGCCTAGAAGTGTACAACGCTGAACACCAAACAGGACATTTTAGGCAATTAACTGTGAGATCTGCCATAGATCAACTGATGGTAGTTGTTGGAATTCACCCTCAAAATCTGGAGCCAGCGAATATTGAGACCTTAAAAGAACAGCTAATTGAATTTTTCTCTATAGGCCCTGGCAAAGATGCCAAAGTAACGTCTTTGTACTATGAAGAAATTGTTAAAAAGTATACATTTTTAAAAAAATCAAAAATCTTCAATAATCAGCTCTTGTTTTTTTAAAGACATTCAGGAGATGATTTTACCCCAGCCACTTTTCTATGGGGGGAAACGCACATTTACGAAACCATTTTAGGCCTAAAGTTCAGGGTGTCTCCACAGGCGTTTTTCCAAGTGAACACGAAAGCCGCCGAAATTTTATATCAATCGGCCATCGATTTAGTCGAACCGACCGAAAACTCCAGCATGTTGGACGTATGCTGTGGTACAGGTACTATAGGGTTATGTTTTTCCAAGGTACAAATTAACTTAAAATGGAAAAAGAATTGTATAAATTATTTTTTTTAGCATTGCAGTCAAGTGTTAGGCTTGGAAATCGTTCCTCAGGCTATCGTGGATGCTAAAGAGAACGCACTTATGAATAAAGTGGAGAACAGTGAGTTTTTCGTGGGTAAAGCCGAAGAGATTTTGGGTTCAGTGTGTTATAAAACGAAAAATGAGGATGTTTTTGCTGTTGTGGATCCCCCTAGGGCAGGATTACGTAAGTACAATCAAATTTTTTAAGGAATATGTTAATCATATTCGGGTCTCAAGTAAATTTATTTTTTTGGATAATGTTTTCAACCCTTAATTGTTCCAAGATTTTTTTTTCAAAGAATTGGTAAAGTATGTCTCCAATTGCAATATTTATGTAGGTGCAATGCTTGAAGCGGATGAAGCTAAACCTAAAAAGTATCTATAAGTCGACATCCGTTTTTACATTTTTTATTGCACCTATTCCAATAAAAACTTTATAATTTTATTCAATAAAACCCTAATTTCACACTTAATCGGTAATACGGCGCATGTTACAATTGATTTTTAAGTTTTAAAGTTTATTTTGTCTAGTGTTAATTTAATAGAATACCATGAATTTCAAGCATCTGTGTTGAGAGAAAAAAAATAGAGGCATTGAAATGTGAAAAGTAATTGTCTAGTTGAAATAAAAACCTTTGTTTCCGGCTTAAATAAAATTGCTCTCATCATTCAAAATTTTGTTCAAAACTATTTGACATTATCATTCATGTAAAATCTGTATTGTTGTGACGAATTCATAATGAGTTACTTATTTTATTGAGTATTACGTCACTTATAGCAAAAATCAATTTAGAAAATACCCTAAAATCTCATACGCTCATAAATTAAAAAGAAGAAGAAAATAGACTCATTCACGTTTTTAAAAGAAATATGAACTCAAATCTTTAATGATACCTTTCGATATTCTTAATTTAATTTAAGTTTAATAAGTTTTAAATACAATAATTTACTTGAGGTATAATAGATTTTTTTATTATATATATATATATATATATATATATATATATATATATCTGAGGAGCTGAGGTTTAATCTATTAATATCTGAGCTCGTTCCTTCTTTTCAATATCCTACCTAACTTTGTTATGAATATTAAAATTAAAAACGATAAAAGCAACGAGAAGACTTACTTTTTTAATAAAAATACCTAATTTGAACAAACGTTTTGGTAGTTATATCTACCACCGTTATCAAGGTAAATAAAATTAAAAATATTAACAATACATATACAGGGTCCTGCAACAGTGCGTCGGTCTTCCATAAAGCCTAAAAAAAAAGGTTAAAAATTTCTAACCTCTTAAAAAAATGTTGGGACCTGATAGCGCATATCTGGAAAATATTTTGAAATATAGAGGGTGCTTCAAAAAAGTAGGGAGATATAAGCAGCATTTTTTTAAAATGGAATGCCATCCTATTTATTTTATTTTTAAGACCGTCTTAGGCTACCTAGTATATGCGCTAAATATGGCTGCTTTGTCATGCGCAGTTTGACTGCAATAATTTTTTTTTATAAAAAAAATCTAAAAATCATTACATCATTTAATTTCATCTTGATACTAGAAATGTTAATTCAATGTCAATATTGGACTTAATTGGGATTCTAGAAGAATGGAGAATTACTTTGACTTAAATTTGTTTCCTTCTGTCATATACAGGGTGTTCGTAGTTAGCAATCATATTTTACGAATTTCAAAGCTCCATTTCTCGCTTTTTTTAAATGGAACACCCTGTATATTTTTTATCTATTTAATGAAGATTTAATACATGAACATTTTTTATTATGTAAACATATTAGCTATCTTTAGTCGTTTTTAAAATATTCACGATAATAATTAAACAAGCATATTAAAAATATTTATCATTTTATTATTATTACATTAAGTGTTCAATATGTCCTCCGTTTGTTCAAAACATAAATTAATACATTCCTGAAAACTTCTTTCTACTTCATGTAGCATTTGTGGAGTTACTTGAGCAAACGCATCCCGTATTCTCTGCTCCATATCTACTGCCGTTGTAGGTGGATTTCTACTATAAACAATTTCTTTTACAAAACCCTATAAAAAAAATCTAATTTTGTTAGGTCAGGTGATCTGGCTGGCCAATTAATAGGTCCAATCCTTCCAATCTATTTTTCTTCAAAGGTTACATTTAAATATTCAGTGACATTTCGAGAAAAATGTGGAGGAGCTCCATCCTGTTGAAACCACATTCGGTTTCTAGGAATTAATGGAACATTTGCAAGTAATCTAGGCAGTTCATTTTGTAAAAATTGAAGGTACATTTCTCCATTGAGATGACCATTAAAAAAATAGGGACCGATAATGGTGCTTCCAATAATTCCACCCCACACATTTAATGACCACCTATGCTGATAGTCGATCTGCCGCATAAAATGGGGGTTTTCGGATGAATAATAATGAGAGTTATGTCTATTTACTGATCCGTTTTTATGAAATGTTACGTCATCCGTAAATAGGACATTATTAAAAAACGTGGGGTCGTTTTGTAATTTATTTCTGCTCCAAGTACAAAATTCAAGTCGGTTTTGTATATCCCTATCAAAAAGTGCTTGATGTTCATGGATGTGGTATGGATGAAAATGATTTCTTTTTAAAATTCGTTGCACTGGTCGTTCACTTATTCCAACTGCTGCTCCGATATTTGACTGACTTAGGTGAGGATCTTCGGTTACCGTTAATAACACATCTAACTCTTGCTCCTGATTAGTAACAGGCCTCATTCTATCTTGCTTGGGGTAACAAACACTCTCTGTCTCCACAAATCTTGCTAGTAACCTTCTAAAAGATTTTTCTTCTGGACATCTTCTATCAGGATAGCGCGCCCCATACATTCGAGAGGCTAAGAGGCAATTCTTTTCAGATTCCCCCAACACATGACAATATCATGTCAACAAGTTCGTCTTTGCTAAAATGCATTTTATAAGTATGCAATTTTCGTTCAGATTAGATTTCCTATTTTGTTAAGAATGCAGATTTCCTGGTTCTTATTTAAACATTTTATTATCTACGGATAATTATCGTGAATATTTTAAAAACGACTAAAGATAGCTAATATGTTTACGTAATAAAAATTGTTCATGTATTAAATCTTCATTAAATGGATAAAAAATATACAGGATGTTCCATTAAAAAAAAGCGAGAAATGGAGCTTTGAAATTCGTAAAATATGATTGCTAACTACGAACACCCTGTATATGACAGAAGGAAACAATTTAAGTCAAAGTAATTCTCCATTCTTCTAGAATCCCAATTAAGTCCAATATTGACATTGAATTAGCATTTCTAGTATCAAGATGAAATTAAATGATGTAATGATTTTTAGATTTTTTTATAAAAAAAATTATTGCAGTCAAACTGCGCCTGACAAAGCAGCCATATTTAGCGCGTATACTAGGTAGCCTAAGGCGGTCTTAAAAATAAAATTAAAAGAATGAAAAAAAAAAAGAATGGCATTTAAAAATTTTTAAAAAATAACTTACAAAATATTTTCCAGATATGCGCTATCAGGTCCCAAAATTTTTTTAAGAGGTTAGAAAATTTTAACCTAATTTTTTTAGACTTTATGGAAGACCGACGCACTGTTGCAGGACTTATATAACAATACTTCCTTCAAAACTCCTTCCTAACTCGACAATACTTTAATACTTTTTTATATAATTTCACGGTTGATTTACTAGCTTGACAAACGGTTTTGAAAGATAGCAAAAAATTCAATGGTACTTCTTTTAAAATTAGGGGTGTGATCTTAATGTAATTTGATGATGATAAAAATATATGAATATCATATATTTTAAATTATTAATCTCTTTTTAGCAAAGGAATCCATGTATTATTAAAATCAATCGAACAAGTAGCTAATCATTTATCTTTATTTAACATTATAAATGCACTTTAGTTTAGCTCCTTTAGTTTACGTAATTTTGAAATTGGTTCCTTCGCTAAAATTGAGGAAGCATTTCAGTTTATCCTATGGTTATTGTCGCATGTTACAAAATTAAATTAAGTAAATCAAAAGGTGAATAAGTCTATTTTCACTTCTTTTCAATTTTTGAGCATATGAAATTGTATTTTCTAAATTGATTTTTACTATAAGTGACGTAATACCCAATATCCAATTAAATAAGTAACTTATTATCATTCATGCCGATGTCTGGTCAATTCTCAAAATTAGAGCCTAATGTGGGCATCTTATTGTGGGATAATTTCAAGTTTTAATGTTAATAAAACGTTTTTTTGTCATAAATTGAGATTAAATCGGGTTAATGAGTTTCCGTTTACACAATTAATTTATGAGGGGCAACTTCTGTACTTAGAACTAAATTCCTTCAAAATCGTATAAGTTAAAATATTTTTTAGATCAAAAGGCCATACACCAAGTGAGAAAAATCAAGAAAATCAACCGTCTGCTGTACATTTCCTGCAATCCCAAACTGGCCATGAAAAACTTCATTGATTTAGGAAGACCAGAGTCAAAATACTTAACTGGACAATTTTTTGTTCCCGTTAAAGCGGTGGCCGTCGATTTGTTTCCGCACACTCACCATTGCGAGTTAATGATTTTATTTAAACGGTGGGATTTGGTGGAGCAAGAGTTAAATAAATAATTTTTTTTTTTTATTAATTTTTTTTTGAATTTCCCAAATAAAAGAAAATAATTTTGCCATAATATATTGAGATAATATATTAATTAATACGTTATAACTATGGTTGCACAACTTAAAGTTACATTTACAAAAAAAAAGAAATAAATTAATAGTGAATTGGAACACATAAATAACTCTCACTAGAATAAAATTAAAGCCATATGAATTAACAATAACTGGAATATGGTTAAGTTACACTCTCTGGATTTCAAAGAGTTTTACATCTGTATCGTACCATATGGGAGGATCCATATTCCTAAAAAAACATAGAATAAAAGCATAGAAATTTAATTTTAAATAAAATTTACCTGAGATATATAACTCCCCACATGTAAGTTCTGAACCAAGTGGTGGTGCCAGAATTAGCCTGATATTTTCTTATAAGGATTGGATGTGGTACTGGAAGTAACCCAACTAAAGTACCATGTTGCAAAAACTTCAGGATTTCGCTTTCATCTGTTAGGCCCCTAAACGAAACAATTCGTGAGTAAATACTCCTTAGTTGTAATCAATTATAGTAGATAATACTTTTTTTTTTAAATATTTGCACTCTATTATTAAATAACTTAGGTTATCTATTAATAAAAACAGATTTTAGTTTTCTGTTTCTTAATAATGTGATACTGGGGTCAGGCCATCATGATGGACAGGGTATTTATTGTGAAGCTTTTTGCGGACCATTTTGTCCATGAATTGACCATCATAATGATGGTCAACTCACCACATCTCAAGATTTCCGTCTGCTAACAATGTAAAGATCCACTCTTTATCCTTGAATATCATGATGTCTTTTTAAAAATCTCTAAGGCGAATGTAACATAGAGCCCTTACTTTGGTGATTGAGAAACATTACTTTTTTAATTTACTCGTTCTAACAAGTCACTCTCTTATTGTTACATTTAAAAATTGTGACACTTAACTCCTTTAAGTTTAAAAATGTCAATATCCCGAAACAAGGTTTTCCTGAGGTTTGTCTGTTTCGACAAACCTAATTGTATATTAGAGGACATTGGATAATGGAAATGCTGTAAACTGAGCCAATAATAAAAATAATCTTAACTGAGAAATTACATTCTCATTGTATTGGTGACCCCCTTCCCTTGCTGTCTTGGCTTCATTCTTATGCTACTGATAGAAGACAGAAACCTTGCAAAAACAAAAAAATAATGTTGACTGTGTGTTTATTTACAAGCTGTTAATATTCATGTACTAGCATTTTTTGCCACTGGTAACACTTTTCACATCATCAATCTCTATGTAGCGGGAAATTGCCTAAAACAGGATACCTAAAATGCTTTAACCCGATACTCACTAACTATGGTATTGATCTACTGTTTTTTACCTGGAAGTTTTTCATTGACTGTTTTTTACGTTAAACTATAGCTATTCATCATTATCTTGATGAAAACTTAGTATTTTTAAGAACATGTAAAGTATCCTTTTTAAGAAAATGTATAGTCAGGTAAAATGAGATGTTTAAAAATAATTTAAAAAATCACGTAAAACTTAAATTATCTATACGGAACTTAAAAGCAGAAGAAATTTAGTTATTAGTCTTATATTAATAATTAAATTGACATTTATTAATCATGAAAAAAATCGCACGAGTACGGCTCATCCAACATTTTCCACACCGGTGCAAGCTTCGTGAGCCCAATGTCGACAGTATACCTTCGTGACAATAAATGCAATTTTCATCATTTTCTTCGTCTACTTCTAAACTGTTGTTTATTTTCTCTCTTTCTGTCATCTATTTTCTTTTATAATATAGACTTTTCAAAATATTTAACTTAACTATTTAACTTAAATCGAAAACTTACTAACGAACTATTATTTACTATCGAAACTCTCTAACTTACTTATTTAACTTAAATCGAAAATTAGTATTAAAAGTATGGCTTTAAAAAATTGTATTGATAGTATAGCTTCAGCAGGGTGGTATTAGAAAGAAGAGTACGGTTGAAGTAAAAAGGCATCTTACAAAATAAGTAATTCAATATTAAAATCTAGAGCCTGAAAAATGACCACTATCTCCGACACATTAAATTTAAATAGGTAAAAAATAAGCTGTATAAGTGTATAGTATTCCTGGATTAATTTCTAAATAACAGCAAATTGGTTAATATTATTGATTCAGCAATTTCGCCTGTATAGCATAGGATAAACATAGATATATGGCGTTCGGTAAAACGGGATAGTGTTGCGTTTTACCCACCTCCCAAATATTCCATTTTATCTCTCAAACTATAGCCAGAGACCTACAGAATCAAAAGAAATCCTCACCCTTATTTAATTTCCGGCTTTAATCCAAGAAATTCAAAACTAATCAGTAACAAAACACAATATCGTAACCTTGCTTTTTCGAACTGCATTTTGTCACTCATCTGACTCATCGCAATAACAAAATTAATAAGAATCTTCACTTACTACATTTAGACACTACTACATTTGTTATTTTTAGCGACTAACACCGTCATTTAACTGGTGGCGCTGCTTGTTTTAAGAAAAGCAGTATAGGTATCCTGTGTTGAGCAACCCTCCCCTAGTTTGGAATTACTAATGATAAGACACACTAAGCAGGTGTGAGGTGATGTTTTCTCACTTTTTCTATTACAATTTAATTGAATCTTGTGTAATTAAACTAATAAATGTCTTGTAGCCTTGTCTTATTTTTTAACTGACATAATTTTATAATGTCTTTAATTATCTATATATTAGTACTTTGTACCATTGAGCATTAACAAAAAAAATAAATGTAAGATGGGATAATAGCACAAGGATTCAATGTAATAACAAACAGCATGTGCACATTTATAAAACTCTGGACACTAATTTAAAAAGACAAAAATGTAGTAAATGTCAAACTGATAAATCCTTAAATTTCAATAGACTATAATACTGCCTTGCTAAGACAAGAGGTCGTAAGTAATAAATTTTAAATTCGAATATATTTGCCTTTTTTCAATGACAATTTGAATCCTTAATGAATTACGTTAAATTCTTAATTTTTTTAACTCAATGGAAAATTAAAATTCCCCTGATTTGAGGTATAAATCGATTGATATCTTATATGGTACCTTGGTGGAGATATTTGAAAGTTACATTTTGATTAAGTAAATATTCATATTTTTTAAATTGACCTTCTTTTTGTCAGTTGCGACTTTTTGACTTTGGATTGTTGCGATACGACATATTATCTTAGTGATATATAATTATAGGTAAATATTATGTGAAGTTACGACATACTGTCTTAATAATGATAATGTAAAACCTAATAAAAACTATTATAAAATATTAATGATCAACAATGTGCAATTACAGCTATTGTTATCATGGTTAAAGATAATAGGAAAAATTTAATTTTTCAGTGGGACATAAAATAACACAATATAAACTAATAGAAACATTTATTAGTTCGCCTTTATTAGAATATGACGTCAATCAAAAATAAATCCTTAACATTAAAATTAACGTTATAATAATAAACAGTTTAGTCATCCACATTGGTTTCTTCCTGATTTTCAGGCAAACTTTGCCAAAACAGAAGTCGGCTCTTTGAAATACCCATTGCTGTTAGTTTCTGAATAAAATTTTGTTTTCTAGCTTTTCTTTAACTTTTTTTTAGCTAATGATACCTCTAGGAATAGTTTTTCTTTCTGGCTCAGGAACACCTTCTTTTAGTGCTTTGGCAGTAAGGAAGTCCAGTTCAATTAAAGCACTCTCGAAGTTTGTTTTATATAATAATGTCCTACACCCTCTGACAAAAGTTACTTCACAAATATTAGAAAGGTAGGGTTTTGGTTCAGTTTTATTTGGGAATAAAAATCTCTTACATTCAGAAAATCATGGAGGTTCATTTCTAGGCAGCTATTTTGGCCACTATTCGACAATTGTACACAATTCTTATAGTCTTCAAAGTCTAAAACCTTTCCTTTTTGTTTTAATGAAATCTCCACCTGATGGTGGAAGGCATCAGCACTCATATGAAGGTGTGCCCTGATTGCAAATATTTTAATTTAATTTGCTTTACAGATGTTTGCTCAGAATTTATAAAGAGTCAAGTTTTTAAATTTTTCAAATTATTTTTTAATAAGCTAAATTAATATGTCTTAAGTGACACATAGTACATTTTGTTTTTGTATACATTAAATATGACATTTTGATTTAGTATTTTCTCAATATTTGGCAGATATGACAAAATTGTTATACTGTTTCGGGCATTTCTACTTAACATACGACTTTATGACTTAGTATACTGATCAGAATAATCATACCGGTCCCAAATATGCAAAAATCTTAAAATCCAAAATTTTGTCACTTATGACCTTTTGTCTTAGCACGGCAGAATATATGTGCTTGATAATAAATTTCCTCAATTTATACTTAAAACTTTGAAGAGAAGCATGAATGTCCTCAAAACAATGAATTTTTTCAAAGTACTTTAAATAAGAAACAAGTTACCTCTCCACTGCAGCTACTTAAGATGTTTCTTTATGAATCTCTTAACCTAATATTAGAGTGCAAAAGTAAACAAGTCAACTGAAATATCACATTTTAATATATTTTAAAAAACATAAAAGTTAAAATAACCTCAAATCTAATTCTTAATTAATTTCTGTATGGGCCTCTGCAGAGGATGTGCCAAAAGTTTAGCAGCACACCTGTGCATCCTTCTCAAATCCCTGCCTACAGGAAAGAAATAGGCATAACCTTTCTGATCCAAACCTTGTAATTTATCAAATATTTTCTGGCAATTGTTGGCAGCCTCTACTGGTTCATGGGTCATCATAACATCACAAATTAAAAATGGATGATCCAGTAATCTTTGTGCTCGATTGCTCATCTTGATTTCTGGTAATGTGTATGACCTGCCATAGAATAAAATGGTTCTTATCACACATGGTGGGGGTAAACCATCTCCATATGGTTCTGGCAGGGGCACCTCCTCTATGATATCAAATACACTGTTCAAATTAAAAATGTCTTCGGTTTCACATGGAGTTATTTGGTTTATACAGTCCAAGATTTTTTTTGCTTCACTGGTAAACTCCAAGACTAAAGTGGAAGTGTTCTCGTTCATCAGTATTATGGCAAATTGATGTAAAGGATTAATGGAGAGCTTGAGTTTAACTAAAATTGTTACAGCCCTTTTAACCATGCTTAAAGGGGGATATTCTTGGTTGCCTATGGTAAATGGGGTATAGTTCTCGTCCTGCGCCCTATCAATGACCAAGACTATACGTTCAATCACATTAAAGTTGGGTAGAGTCACTTCCGGAGCAGAACGTTTTTCAAGTACATCATACGACTTGAGATATTCGTCTTCGACGTTCAACGGCGCCGGCTTAACTTGGACTTTTGGGGTAGCAGGCTTACTGCGGGCGCCTGAACTACCCGCCACGGTAGAGTAGGACAATTTTTTGCTTTTTACGGTGAGTCCTTTGAGTGATTCTGAGAGTTTTTCTTGTTCCTCACTGCTGGCCCTTTTACGGTCTCTGCCGCCTTCTATTTGGATGGGAATTATTCGTTCCCGTTCAGCCATTAAGTTGGTTTTTAATAATTTTTATTGTGGATGAATTCGGGTGACAAACTTTTGCGAAAATAACATAAGTTAAGAAAAATAAAACACAGAAGTGTCAGTGCTGACTTTGACATATGACGTGTTCATATGACAAAGCGTAAAGGTGAATTTATATGTACTCGGTGCGCAAAATATTTTAGATGAGATTAAATCGGGTTGACACGATCTAAGTACACTTGGATACCAATTTGGACCAAGTGTGCTTGGACCACGAACTTAAAAATATACCTGGACTGCTAATGCATATGGCCAAGATACCCAAAAATGACCACTGCATGGTGGCCGCCATTTTTATAGTGGTTGTGTCCTTTTGATGTTGGTCACTCACACCACTCAAATCACACGATAAAAAAAAGTAAAACTCGTAATAGTAAAAATAGAAAGAAAATAAGTGTTTTTAACTGAATTTGTTAAGTAAATACAAGCAAAAATTTAAATGAATATCATGATTTTCATGGTGTTAGGATTTATAAGACTCAAGATTATCAGAATGATAAAACAAATATTTTAAAGTGCACGCATCTATTCCAAGTTGATTGAAACTTGTCTGTCTCATTTTAGGTGAGGATTACTTTCTTTCATAAATTTTAACGAAATTCTTAAAGAAGTACCAGAAAAATCACAGATCTAACGCAACTATCTTAAATTCTTACCTATATCGTTGATTGAATATTTGGGAAGATACGCAACCTTATGGGCTAAAGCGTGACCGCAAATATGCGTGAAAAATAGATGGCGATTCTCTCCAGTATGCGCGAAAATAATTTCGTCCGTCGCTTCTCATTAGTAATCGGCCGATCATCCGAGTCGTGTGGGAGAGTTTTTGCACAGGTTCGTGTTTGCCGTATTGCAATTTGGTAGTTGTTAAAAATTTTTCTTGGATATCATAATCACAAATAGATAGATATATGTAAATGTGTTTAGTTTGTGAGACGATGGCTCCTTTAAGCAAAATTAATCAGTGTGCGTATATTAATTAAGACTTTGATTTATAACAACCTAATATGGGAATCTCAAAATCTTATTAGAAAATCTTTAAAAAAATCTAATTATAAACCTCACAGAAAATTATCTATTTTATCTACAAAAATCAATCCGAACTCTTAAAAATACTGTCTCTTCATGTCTATGAGAGCCATTTTCTCTTTTTCTTTTTTTTACTTTAAGAAAATTTTAAATCAATATATTATGTTTATGGTCTTTAGTGTTTTAAGTATTTTCAATAATTGTTTTCATGATGAAATTCATTCATGAAAAAGATAAAAATAAAGCCTAAAAAGCCTTTAAAGTTATTGAGAAACTGGTTATAGTACGAATGGTAGCTTTCCTAATAAAAAAAATAACATATTAAATGAATGTCGAGTAATGTTTTCATTCCTGGAGAGATTATATTTGAGCTTGAAGAAGGTCACTTTGCTGCAGCGGTATTCTGCGACTTCTCTAAAGACTTTGACTGTGTCAACCATGGAAATTGCTCGATAAGCTTTCTAGATATGGGTTTAGGGGAGTTGCTCTAGAATGGTTAAAATTTTGTTTTGTTAGACAGAAAAAAGTTTGTTTGGCCAAATGGCAGTTTGTCTGAACTTTGTGTAGTAAGCAGGGTTCGTTTCTCGGTCCTATTTTATTTCTATTGTATATAAATGACCTGGCGTTTATCCAGATAAGAGGATTCTTCACTATTTTTGCAGATGACACCACTATCTTATGGGCAGACAATAATAAAAGCACATTAACAAAAACAATTTCTACAGATTTATTAATGATTAAACAGTGATTTGATGCTAATTTGTTGTCTTTAAACATAGATAAGACTAAATTGTTAAGTTTTTATGTTCAGAGCAGTTCATGATTCACAAGAAAGAATTGGAAGTGAATAATTTTAACAGATTTCTTCGAATTGTTATCGATCATAAACGTAAGTTTTATGGAGATATGTCAGGAGGCAAAAACTGGCTAGACGATGTTATGCTGTTAGAGTGGTTTTAAATGAACTGAGATTGATATCTGCAAAAACGGTCTATTTTTTTTTGTCGAAAGTTGGAACTTACTTTCATACAAAAATACCTACAGTATAGAATAACATTTTGGAGTTGCATTAGTAAACGGCTTTTTGACTCGATGTTTGTTTTTAAAAAACGAGCCATTAAATATATGTGTCATAAATCTCCACAGGACATGCAGACCCCTATTTAAAGATACTTTCCTTGTGTTGCTTGTTTATTGTTGAGTCTGCTTGCCTAATATATAAAAAATATAAATTGTATCTTCAAAATAATGGCTCCTTAAAACGTTATAATATCAGAAAAGAATACAATATTCCAATGCCCATCCCGAAAAGTGAACTAAGAATTCTCTTATTTACTTGAGCATAAAAATTTTTAATCATTTTCCAAATGTCATAAAAGTCTCTAGAAGTTCTCCTCGCTTTAAAAGGTTCTTAACGAAACTTCTTAAAAGCAAGTATTTTTATAGCATTAGAATTTTTTTAAGATAGTTAGGAACAGGCCAATCGTATATAATTAGTTTTTAGTAAAGATGTAAAGGTTAGAATTTGTGATGTTACTCTAAAAAATTTTTAAGTCGTCTTGCTTTGAAATTGAAAATACATTTTGTGTTTATACTAGTATGTTGAACCCACTATTGTGTATTGTTTTAAATTATGTGTTAGTAATATGTCGATTAATGTGCCTATTTTATATCATAGAAGTATCATGTCAACAAGTAGGTACCATGTATTTATGAATAAAGTATGTTTTGAATTTTTTGAAATTCGAAATTGTATTTAAAAGAGAGAGAGGTATATAATATTTAATAGGGATGATTCCAACTACTCACTAGAAATTACCTCGTTGAAAAAGTAATTCTTGTTGTAAAAGGGTTATTCAAAACTGCAAGTGGCCAACATGGAGTCGACAAGAAGAAAAAAAGTTGATTATGACTCTCTAAAGAAGGATTTAAGAGTTATTAAACGTCGTATTTAAAAGTTAAAGATGTTAACTTGTAAATGAGAGAAAGCGTTTACAACAATGTATAAATGATTTTATTTTATATTTTCAAATAACGCCAGAAAAAAATAAAAAAACCATTTTGCCAAATTTCACCTTTTTCCTGAATATTAGGAAGTATTTGGCATTTTTCCAATTTTTAGATTGCATTTATTCAATCATTGCATTTATATTGCGCAACTTTCGCCTAATTAAACCATTTATTGCTCATCCTTATTTTGGACATCCTGTATAACCGCGATGAGACCCTTCATACTGTTAAACAAAATATTTGTTTTTTTTTCTTATTAACTTTTTCTAGTTTTAAGAATTAGTAATTAAGTGTTTCCCTGTATTGCAAATTAAAGTGTGGCCTATTTTCGATATTTTATAGTGTTGTTACACCCTTATTCAAAACATTTCAACCCTTATTCAAACATTCATACATTACTTAACCACCACATTTATCTATAACTATCTTTATAGTTATTTATGCGAGATCACAGCGCATTTAAATATCGGCAATAACAAAATAAATAAAAGCGCTGTTATCATCATCGCCCTTGTCTTAAAAAAATAACAAAACGGCCGGGCGGCCAAAGATTCCCGCGTCGTTAAACTGCAAATGGTCAATATAGCGCCGACAAAGAAAAACAAAGTTGATGATGGCTCTTTAAAGACAGAACGTCGTATTTTAAATTTTAAAGGTGTCATCGTATAGGCGAGAAAAAGTGGTCACAATAATTTATTCATTTAATAAATACTTTTGTCATATATTTTGAAATAACGCCAGAAAAAAATAAAATGATTTTGCCAAATTTCAGTTTTTTGCAAAATTTAGGAAGTATTTAGATTTTATTATAAAAGGACACTATATTGCTCAACTTTCCTCTAATTATTCCACCTCTATTGACGTCCTGTATAACCGTGATGCGGGGTCTTTAAACAAAATGTTTTTTTTTTGTTACTAGGTATCTTTTTATAGTTTTAAGTATAGTTGTAACAATTGGTAATTGAGAATTTTCCTGTGTCGCTTAAAACTTAAAATGTGGCCTATTTTCAATTTCTATTAACATCCTCACTCACAACCCCTTACTTTACAGATGTCACTACGCTGCACATTTTTCAGATATGGAATCACATGACAAAATGGGTTACTTTTTACAAAAAATTATTGATCAAGAAGTTATATTATGATCGGTATTAAGTCTTATGAATTATTTCAATTATTCTTTATAATATTTACGTGAACCCTACTTATATCTTAAAATTTGTTCCACATATTTTTTGTATATTAGTTTTTAGTTAATTAAGTGCAACGGGCTTTTTATTTAAAAACTTGACCCTCTTGAACACAAAATGAAGGAAACAATGTTTGTTGGAATTATAACTTGTATTAAACTTTGTTGGTAATTTTGTAAAAATAGCTTTTTATATATATTTTTGTATTAATTTTTGTCTCAAAAACATATTTTGGTAAGTAATTATTTGTTTATAAAATTTAACTTTTAAGAAATTTCAATATGCCTCCACCCTTAAGTATATCACTTATCACTTGACCACCACATAAATGACACCGTGTTGTATGTTCAAAAAAAATAATAAAAACATAATTGGCAGCATCATCCCATATCTTAAAAAAATATCCAACACGGCCGCGTAACCGGAGATTCCAGCGTCGTTGAAAACCTGACTCAAAGAAGCCAAAAGCCAAGTCCACACAGCTAAAATAAATCGTTCCTAGATATGACGCTTCGCGGCAGCACCACACGGTGCACGAAACTGAACGGCAATCCGATAGTCGACCGGGTACACTTTTTAACACAGGATTGCGTATCTTCCCAAATATTCAATCAACGCCTATATGTAGCTTTCTATTTTGTATTTTTGTAAACATAACCTCTCAAAAACTTTAATTGTTTTGTTTCCCTACAGTTGGCACAATTAAAATTTGTCAGAGTGACCAACATCGAAAGGACACAATCACGGAAAATGGCGGCTCCCTAGTAGTGGTCACTTACTTTTCATTGAATTGACAAGTAGACTTGGACCAAGTTGGTTTCCACGACAAAATGACTTGGATGTCAATAAACGAGCTTCAAATGCAGAAAAAAGAGATAAAAAAGAAAAAACGAAAGATTTGGATACGTAAACGTCAGGCGCTTGGAGCTTCCTCCAATTTCCTTACAGAAGTGGCGGGTGAGGCCACTTCTGTAAGTGAGTGTGTAAATGAGTAAAGCCACATTCAAAAACCATCTGAGAATAACTGCAGAACAGTTTGAGCAACTATTGGAAAGTGTAAAACCAAAAATTCAAAAAGTTGATACAAATATGAGAGCTGCATTACCTGCAAGATTAAAACTACAAATTACCCTTCGTTACTTGGCAAGTGGATGTAGTTCGTACGCTAGAATGTTTGTATAGAGTTCCCAAATCTTCAATATCCAAGTTTTTACCTGCAGTACTTGAAGCAATTTATGAATCATTGGAGATGTATATTCAGGTAAGTTGTATGATTTTTCGTCTTTGCATTTTTGGTTTATGTTAAAAATATAGAAAGTGCTATATATTCTAATTATAAGTATGTCATGCTGAAAAAAAATAATGATGAAAGTTGTGCTATAGATTCCAAACGTACATATATATACCAAATGTACTTGCAAAATGTTACTTTTTTATTGTAATTTAGCATAAAAAAATAAACGAAAAATTCAAAAAGTTGATACAAATATGACAGCTGCATTAACCTAAACCTAAAAAGAACAAGACAAGAAATTTAACTCATTTTCCATATTCATCAAAACCACCGATACTGCGGATAGCTTCACTTAATATACTGCCAGTGATGTATTCTTCTGACAAACTGTCTTGGCTGTCGCTGAGCGATTCATCTTATTGTGCAGAAGTTGATGACCTGGGAGATAGTTCTGATGTATCAGATCTATTTGAATGGTGAATATTATTCCTATTAGAGAGTATTAATTCCTGATTATGTGCAGGATTGTAAGACGCATTGCATGAAGTTGGCGGTTCATTAATTTGCTAGTTTCGACGCATTACCATGAGACGCTTTTCTTGGACTATTTCCATTATTTCTAATTGACACTCCATTGCATCAGCAATTGGAATTTCTCGTAATTGAGATGCTATGTTATTGGCAAAATGTGAAAACCCATCGACCATCTGGGTTTTTTGCACATCCTCTTTTAATGATTTTAAAGTATTATTGAAAAAATGATTTCAATATGTTCAGGGGTCGCGCTTTTAAATTTTTTGATTCTTTTCGAAATTGATTTTGGTGTCTTGAAACTGCTACATTCCGGTTTTGAACCTTCAGTATGAAGTGTCGTTTTATTTATGGAATCATCTGTCTCACTAAATGCTTCATTTGTACTAGGTGACTCAGCAATAAAGGTGTCAACGTGGGCCTCAGCAGTATAGTCACTCTCGTTTTCTGTTTCAAATTCTTGTTCACTTTGTTCCTGGTCCGTTGAGTCACTCACGTCTTTCTTAGGCTGCAACAGAAATAAAAATATATATTAAAATATTTATTAGTGTTTTATAAAATTTAATTTATTAAAATTTTACTTTTTTTTCAAGTACCAAAAACTAACGCTGAGTGGAATATCATAGCGAGAGGGTTTGAAGAGCGCTGGAACTTTCCAGGATGCTATTGACGGGAAACACGTCAACATTTAGCAACCACAGGGTGGTGGATTTTTATAACTATAAGGCCTTTTTTAGCACCGTCCTTATGGCACTTGTTGATAGTGATTACAGTTTCATTTTTATAGATGTTGGGAGTCAGGGAAGAATGAATAACAGTACAATTTTTAACCAATCTACATTAAAAGCCTCCATAGAGGATAATTCTCTTAATTTTCTAAATTGGGGTGTAATGCTCTTAAAGAATATCTTATGAAGCCATATTCTCGAAAAATGCCTTTAAAAGCCGAAGAAAAGATTTTGAATTACCGGCTCTCTCGGGCTAGACGAGTAGTTGAGAATACCTTTGGAATAATGGTAATGAGATTTCGCATCTATCGTAGCCCTATTTACTTGTGTCCCGAAAAGGTAGACAAAATTGTGAAAGCAACGTGCGCGCTCCATAACTGGCTGATTAAAACTTCACGATTGTCCTATGGTATCTGCTGGTACTTTCGATACCGAACATCTTGATGGACACATAAGGCCTGGGTCATGGAGAACGGACATATCCACGAACCTAATTTAACACATCAACAAGGCAGCAACAATTATTCTCAAATGGCAGAACGTAGGAGACAGAAATATACCACATTTTTTTCAGGTGCTGGTGCCGTACCTTGGCAAAACGACATGATAAACTAACTAGACTTTACGCAAATACTTTTCTTAATATTCGACTTTTTGTTAAATAAATATTTTAGTAAATAAAAAATGCTTTTTAAAATTATTGACAATTAGTTACAGTATAAACAATTATACAGCATAAACAATTATTATTAAAGCAACTTACCAGATTAGTGTATTTATTTCTGATCTTCATTACATCACGTAGAAATCTATCTGCGATTTCAAACCACGCAATACTAGGTGCATAAATGTCTTCAGTTGACGCGCTTGTTGTAGTTGATGCTTTAATTTTTTCTGCTTCCTGTTAATAGATGGTTCGCATGGCATTGATTTTTTTCAATACCATGTTTTCACTAAGACCAGGAATATTCATATTTATTCTTATTCGTTTAAGAGCCGAATTCCTAGCATCTTTGTTTTTATATTCCGCTAAACGCACATTCCATAAACTTTCCTCAGCTTTGTATAACTCCATGAATTTAATATTCTCCCTTTCGGACCATTTTCAACTTTTGCTTATTTCCAGTTTTCTTTTTTCAGACACCGACGCCATTTTATTTCACAAACAAACACCATTTCGATCCAAGTAAGTTGGGTACTGTCCTACTCAACTTGGATGTAACCTACTGATCCAAGCGCACTTGAATGAACTGGTGACACGATCAAAGTAACGTCCAAGTGCTGCTCGCGGACCATCCAAGTAGACTGTAATCAAGTATACTTGGATCGCGTCAACCCGGCTTAAGAGCCGGTTAGTATAAATGTCCGGTTGAGTTGCGGTTCACTCAACCGAAGCCCGAAAAACCGTTTGAAATTATGAACCGACAGTTAAGTGAAGTTTTTTACAAATGCTTTTTGTTTATTTTGGTGGAAGGCAAGAGGTAGAGAAATTAATCATTCCTATTAATTTTTCTATAAAGGAAACTATTAAAAATAATTTTGCTTGTATATAAAAATGTCATCTTCATCTTTACCTGAAAAAAGTAGATTTCTTTGGGAATCTAGCAGTGACGAGGACGAGTTTTCTAGTAGTAGTGATGAAAACCAAAATCAAGCTGTAAGAGCCCCATGAAACTTTTTACGTAGTCTGGATCATTTCACCCGGAGGAGTGATGAAGAATTTAAAATAAGGTTTAGGCTGATTCAGATGCATCTAAGCCCTTAACCGACAAACCTATAATGCTAATGATTTTTTCATACAGCAATTCTAATATAGCCTTATTTTTTGTTTCTTGAGTATCACCACCTGTCTTCATAAGGCTTTGCCTTCTTCGACTTTCATATTTACGTATTTACATATTTACATCTTTTTTCAAATTATCAAATTTGCACCTTAGTTACTCTGGTGTTCTAGGCGCCATTGAAGATGCATTATATAACTCTAACTACTTTTTCCCAAGCAGAAACCTTTTTCTCCAATTTTAATTCCAATCCTTTATATTAAAAATTGTGTTTACCTTTTGCCTCCAGGTTCCAGCATCAGTTTTCTTACTTTCTATATCCTTAACTTAATTACCGAATCTACTAAAGTATGGCAGTTCAAATCGGTATAAATGATTCTTTTTCCTTTACCACTGATATTAATTTTTACTTATAAAACACCCAAATATTTTATACCAATAAAATCCAAAATACCCGCGAAATAATACTATTGTCATATTTTTCAATGTCAAAAAGAAACTACTGCTATTGGCTTAAATTATTGCATAAATCAACACTTTACAAAAAAAGTACAACCAAAGCGAAGGTTAGCCAACGTAAGCCTAAAATCCGTTTATAATACGGAACAGTTCTGAACCGTCGGTTAGATTTTAACCTTTAGCTGGTTGGCCAACCGGGGGTTAACGTTCATTTTTATATAACCGTCCCTAAAAATCTTTTTCGTCGATTACAATAGACAGTATTCGAAGATGCTTATGTTTTGACGCTTAACATAGACATAAACGTTATCTTAGTCGCTGTTTAACAGCTCTCCAAAAAGTGTTTTCGAAATAGGTGATACATTTACCGCTAAGCCAACGATAGCGCAAAGCTTTATTTCCAAGAAATTCGCTTTCATCGTTTCCTTTGTGATTTTACGCCTTAAATTTTCTAAACTCATTTTTATTCAATTTTAAACCAACTATACAGGGTGTTTCAGAACTATGGGATCAAATTTCTGGGGGTTGTTCAGTGCAACAGAAGAATCCACTTGAGTATAGGAACCCATGTCCGGAAATGCGTCACTACGCCACTACGGCCCTAAGACGCGTTAAAATTTATAAAAAGCATTAATTACTTAAATAGGATCTGCATTTATTTTTACCTTTTGTACATGATACCATAACAACAATTGTTTAAAATCAACGCTTAACAAAGTCAATTCTCAATGTCATGTTTACAAATTTTATAGCTTACAATTTTTAAACATTTATTGCTAATGGAAAACTTTACCAATCAAGAATTGGCGGATATGCATTTGGCATAAGGAGCAATAAACTGCAATGCACGAGCAGCATCGCGGTTGTATCATGAACGTTACCTCGAACGACAGCATCCTGGATACAAAAAGTTTATTGCGGTTCATCGGCGGCTCGCTGAGATAGGCATGTTTAAGACCAAGATGCATGATACTGGTGTTGCTCGAACCGTAAGAACGGTTGAATTTGAAGAAGAGGTGCTTCAGCGAGTTGCCGATGAACCATCAAATAGCACACGTGACGTCGCTAAGAATATGAATACGAGTAACGCTTCTGTCTGGCGGGTACTACACGAGCAACAACTCCATCCTTACCACTTCCAGAAAGTTCAAGGTATGACTGCAGCCGATTATCATCCTAGAGTTCAATTTTGTCGATGGCTTCTGGATCGCATCATTGCACAACCAATTTTTTTACGATATGTTTTGTGGTCTGATCCGTCTGATGAAGCCTCTTTCATAAGAGATAGTATTTTTAATAGTAGGAATAGCCACGTTTGGGATGAAGAAAATCCTTATGCAATTTTTCCAAGAAAACATCAGAATCGTTGGTCTGTAAACGTAATTGGGCCATACCTTCTACCGGAACGGTTAACAGGACCTATTTATCTGCGTTTCTTGGAGGAAGTTCTCCCAGAACTCCTTGAAAATGTTCCACTAAACGTAAGACAGCAAATGTGGTTTCAGCATGATGGAGCGCCGGCTTCACTTTGCTGTACAAGTACGCGAGTATTTGGCTCAGCGGTTTGGGCACCGTTGGATTGCCAGAGGTGGAGCAGTTTCTTGGCCTCCTAGGTCTCCCGACTTAGTGCGGCATCATGTGCGGCATTTAAATCGGTGTATTGAGGTTGGAGGAAAACATTTTGAACAATTTTTGTGATGGTATCATATACAAAAGGTAAAAAAAATGCATCAGATCCTATTTAGATAATTAATATTTTTTCTAAATTTAAACGAGTCTTAGGGCCGTAGTGGCGTAGTGACACATTTCCGGACGTGGGTTCCTATACTCAAATGGATTCTACTGTTGCACTGAACAACCCCTAGAAGTTTGATCCCATAGTTCTGAAGCACCCTGTACATATTTTATTAATATTTGGTTTACAATATGATATCTAATTATTTAATTAGGTAGCCGTATTGAAAAATAGGAAAGTACCTACAGTTACAATATGAGGATTTTGCAGCTCTGGAATCAAAACAAAAATTATTGTGTATGACGGTCTATTTTGCTAAATCAACATAGGGATTATTTGCTAAGATGTGCATTAGAAGTATTTGGTCATCTTCATCATTAAATCTAACCCTACTTCTCTTGAATTTTGTCAAGACACTGACATTTAGATTTGGGTTGGTCGTGGTAATTGTGATACAAAATCAAAAAAACAAATTTCTGCTGACAAAAAAACATCTTACTGTTTGAGACAAAAGGAGACTAAATAAACTTGAATTACTAATTATTATTAATTGACAATAATGTAAACAACATTAATGCACATGCGTTTGGCTATGTTTATGGCTATGCCTATCCTCCGTAAGATAGGAGGGTGCCGGTGGGATATACAATAAACGACACTTTAAATGACATACATGTCAATTACTGGTTACCGGTGATACTTTTTAATCTCAGTCTGCAGTTGCTTAAAAATTATTTCAACGTGTAGCATGATTTTATTAAATACTGGTAATCAAAATATGAAATCTCTGTCTTTTAATTTAAGAATCCGCGTTGCTCATTATAAGGTTCATTTGATGTGCATAGCAATGTCCAGAGTTTGCAAATGAATATTTATCGTTAATCAATTTTTGTCAACCCCATTTACACTACCGCTCATTATTAACGCAGCATCATACTTTTGTACTTTTAATTATTTTGGCGTGACACTGATTAAAGGATCGACCTCATTTAAAATACAATTTGCTATTGAAATGGCGCTGTGTCGAGGAAGGTTTAAAAATTTCCAGAATCTTTCCACTGATGGCTTATTTCAGATAGTATGTCGTAAAAATAATTACTAATGGAAAGTCGTTTGGAACATCTGTAGTTTTATCGGCAATTACAGCTAGATAATTTGTTTTTTTTTTAAATTTCTTTAGCCACTTCTTTGTGGTATGCAACAAGCATATAATCTAAAAGTTCATTTTAAATAGTCTAAGAAGTCCCTTTAAACACTGCTGCTTTGTTAAAATGATTTTTTAAATCTATCTAATTGAGAACTAAAACTTATAATTTCCGAAAAACTTCTTTATTTGTTTATTCTTCCGACTCATCATGACCTCGCAAGCCTAATCCGATTTGAATTTTCTCCTGCGGGTGTGTAGAAAAAGATTTTGCCGATTTGCGTTTTATAAATATTAAAAAGTACAGTTGAAATTTGGATATTAACACTTTACTGTACATTCACGAATCTAAAATGCAACTGAAACGTTAAATAATGTAGCGTTTTATTTTTCTACTCCTTATGTTCACTAACGCTCCATTGATATTTCATTAATTTCAATAATTATATTAATAATTTCAATCTACTTCTTTTATTCATATTTCTTTAAATTCACACTGTCAATGACACATTACTACTGTAACGCATCACTCTCCTGGTTTAATTATTCATGCTTTCTGTTGACGGTCCGTTACTCTTCTGGTTGGTCTTAATTAATGTTTTCTCTGATTGGCTGATATCAGCCAAGAGGATATGGAGGCGAGAGGTGGGGTCGTTACTGATTAACCGACTAATTAACTAAAAACTGCATTTTTCGAGGACTTGTTCCCGTGTCGCAGGTAGAAGCGCACGTAAAATGCCAGTTTTTTATTTCCGAAGTTTGTGAAGCAGAAAGTGGCCAAAATGGTTTGTAATTTATAGTCCTTAATCTTGTTCTTTTAGGGAACCGTTTATTTCATAATTCTGGTGCAGAATGCCCAAGATTTTGATGGATAGATAATGAAACTTAGCAAGGTGAGTGTGTCACATTTTTAACGCCATTCATTTTTTTATCGACAGTGAATACAATGGCAACCGTTGTTTTAGGGTTTTACTTTTCCGTTTTCCTCTTTATTCTTCTTCAATTGTTGATGGCTGCAGGATTTTAATTTCCCCGGGAAATTGCTGAAAGCGGTGGAGCTGGAGCCAGAGTTTAGAGATTCCCAGTCTGGATAGCTAAGCTACAAATGGCATACATTCATCGCCGTTCAATTCTTGGAGGAATATACAGGCCAGTTTATTCCATTTATTTAAATATAACTAACCATAGATTTGTCTCATTTATTTAAATTTTTATTAATATATCTTTTATTTCAATTTAACGTTACAAATATTTAATCAATGTCATAATTTAATACGTCAATTTCTTATCTATAATATTAGTTATTTTTTGTTCAGTATTTTTCAGTACCCTTTTTGGTAGTTAAGTAGATATAACTCGGTTAAGGCTGATATGCCTTAGGTAAAAAGGTTCATGAACTTTCCCCTGCGTCATACAAATATATACTAAAAACTTTAATAATTGCAATTTATTTTTCAAGTGCTGAAATCTACCTATTAGTGAAATCATAATTTAAATGTTACTTTTGTCAAACTTATTTTAATCATATCAACATTATTTATATTTTAATTCATAATAAATTATTAACATTTAACAGATTAGAACATGAGGTGTATACATATCTTTGATGTAAATATAATTTGGTTGTATTGTTAAGATTTTATTTTTGCCTCTTTAAATCTACTTTATCCAGGGTCATTTAATTGTTAATTGAAACCTATATACCAAATCTTTTTTCTTAATTTTCTTTCATTTATAAAAAGAAAACTAAGTGGCGCCCTATTATTTAATAGTTATAAATCAATTTTTGATTCTTTAATAGCCAGTCATAAGTAAACCTTCAAACAATCCCAAGCCTCCAATAATTCTGAGCTACCGTCTGCAAACTCTTGGCAAAATAGTAACACAGTAAAGTTATATCCTTAACCTAAACTTTGAAGCTACAGGGTGTTAAAATATTAACAAAAAAATAATTTCTTCATCATAACTTCGATAATTTCCTAGATTTGTTTATCAAATTTAGCGCTCATTCACCTTCTGAGTATCAACAGCCATTTTTTGATGTAGGATATTTTTTAAAAGTTTAACCAGTGGTGTCCCTACAGAAACGTCACAATAAATGCTCAAAAAATTTACGATAACGCATGCATACCATTGATGCATTGATGATAATGCATTGTTTGGTTGGGTATTGCAGTTATTATTGAAATTAAAACAATTTTAAAAGTTATGAAGAATGATTATTTTTTATGTTATGACCAGGGCCATGGCTCGTTGGCCCCTTAAGATGAGCCGCCAATTTTTTTTTTTTAACAAAAAATAAATAAAACGTCAGTGCTGACTGTGACAGGAGACGTGCTCGTGATTTCTACCACTTAGTCCCTAAATAACGAAATAATCATTCTATTATTATTTTATACTTACTTGTCAATGCAAATCTTCTCCACCTGAGGCACTAACACTTGCAACAATCTCATGATGGTTTGCAAGGGCAACTTGCTTTTCCAGGAATGCACCCATTCGGCTGTAGGTACCCATTGGCCATTGCCCAATTCGGCTGTGGTCGTTACTCTCAAACTGTTTCTCTGTATAAAATAATACAATATTTTTTAAACTTTTTATGGGTTATAACATATTGGGGCTTACAGTGTTCACTGCTCTCGTGAAATTCGTTTCCGGAGTAGGGTTTTGGTTATTCTTTACTTTTTGCTAAAATATACATATATTTTTTAAATAAATAAATAAAATAAATAATCTTTATTATAACAGAATGTACAAAGGCGAAGTCTAGCCCTAGGCTGGACTTCGTCAACTTAAACTTAACTTATAATTACATGAACAAAAATACCAAATTACATAGATAGCAGTTATAGAAAAAAGATAATAGGAAACCCGTGAGATCCATCAAATCTATTATGAGTTAGAATATAAGCAACGACATAAAATTTTAAAAAAATGTACACTTTTTCCCTTTTAATTATAAGGAAATCATCTAACGTGGGAAAATGCGATATTGATTTTACTTTAAAACTAGCAATGGACATGCACCTAAATGAATTCGGAAGTTAATTATACACCAAAACAGCATTAAAAAGAAAACATCTGTGAAACAGGGCAGAATGAAAACGAGGAGCCGATAATTTATTTATACTAGATTGACGTCGTGCACATCTCTTCGTAAACGAAATTTTTCACGAAGGTAAGCAGGGGAAGATGTACCAAGCAATCGATGCACAAAAACGTCCAACTGATGAAGATAAAGATTCTCTACACGGAACCATCCATGGGTACACATTTTTCCTGAAACTCTGTCATATTTTCTTAAGTTAAAAATGAATCTACAGCACTGATTTTGAAGCTTCTACAACCGATATAGGGTGAATTTACCTAAACAAGGAACATAAACAACATTGCAGCAGTTCATAATAGATTACTAAAGACTCGCATACTTTCTTTCTTACTTTGTAGTTAATGATACTTCTATTAGGATACTATTAACTCTTCAGAAATACTTTATGCTTCCATTTTTTGTCAATGCTGGGAACAGTAGACGAAGAAAGACTTTCAATTTGGATTTTTCAAGGACAAATATTTTTAAAAGCCCACCAATATATAAAATGTGCAATTCTTTTAATAATCATGCTAGTGACTTGGACATAGATTTGGTATTCTTAGAAAGTTTTACTAGAATTATAAATGATGTTGTTGATGATATAATTGATGAGGTTGTATGCTTCTCAGATGCAGGATTTAAATAGTTTATAACGTTACTTCCTGTGTTAGTAGGTATTTAGATAATTTTTTAAGAGCTATGTAGGATTTTGTATTGTTTACTTAGTGCTTCTGATTATTTTCAATTTATTAGTTATAGGTAATTTCGGTATCTGGCTATTTGGCTGCCGATACTGTAATAATGAATAAATAAATAAATAAATATTTTTAATTGGGTCTCCCCCATAAAAAGTTCTAAATTTTACAAGACAATTTTGTTCTTATTTTTTGAAAAAAAAACACATTACAGAACACTTGCTAGGATTTAATTTCGAGTTATTGCTCAACGAGAAAGCAGAAACACATGACAAATTCTTATTTACTTTACTACAACCCCGCAATACATCATCAGCTTTAAAGAATAACAAATTTGCGTATCATCCGCAAAGCCCCGAATACTGCAATATTTAACAACCTTGTACATATCTGCTATGTACATTACAAATAAGATAGGACCCAAGACGGATCTTAGATCTAGACGGATCATAAATCTGTTGTTGAATAAACTTTTCCAAAACTTTCGAAATTACTGGAATAATGGATATAGATCTAAGGTTGCAGTAGTCCTTTGGACTACTGATTTTAGCTAAAGGCATTATAAGAGAAGTCATCCAAACATCAGGAAAACAACCTCTTTCCAAACAGGAGCTTATAACATGAGTCAAGTGAGGAGCCAGATGTTGAATACAATGTAGAAACATATTCACAGAGATGCAGTCACTACCACAGGCTTTTAAGGTTTAAGGTTTTTAAAATTTCTGTTACAGTGGAGATCAGGACTAAATTTATGATTAAGAAAATATTCGACTGTCTCTGGGCAGTTATCTGAAGGACTATAAACTAATGAAAAATAATAATTAATTTTGTCAGGATTTTGAAGGTTTACAGGTATAGAACGGTTAGAAGAATTTCCGAGACAAAGGTTTTTTTATTGCTCTCCATAGTTGTTTACTATTACTGCTTTTTTGATGAAGTTCCAAATATGCTTTCTTTTCCCGCCTAATCATCCCCATCACCGAATTTCGTAGTTGCTTGTAGAATAGCCAATCGGTTAAACTCTTAGCCTTTTTAAATCTCGATAACGATTTATTTTTTTCTTTTATAAAGAGTTTCACGCTTTCTTCACTAAGCCAAGCCTTAGAAATGCACATAACGTCAATTCCAGCTGATCAATCAAATCCGAGAGGTGATCAAAGCCATCAAACCTGATCAAAGAAGGCCAACAAGTTATTCTCCAAAAAGATTAGATATATGACTTTCCTATAAGCAATATATACCTAGAAATCACGAAAAATAGAATAAAACTGTCTTATATAAACTAAAGAGATAACAATAATAATAAGATGAAATAACAGTTTGGGTAGTTTTTTTCATTGCGGCTCTGTGTCGTCTATACCACTATATTACGCAAAAATAAAAACCATAGAAGTATAGATTCTTTCTTGGCAAGATTAGGCCAACCTCAGGGCACTACGATAATTAATTTAACAAATAGTTTTACTTACTTCTGGCGCTGACCCATTTCCTATGGACACTGCAGTAGCCGAGGGGCTATTTAAAGTGACCGCAGCCATGCCATTGGTCAACGGTTGCTCACTGGGAGACGAAACTGGATGCGCCGACTCCCTTTCGGTCATTTGGCCTATATGGGGCGTATCCGGCAACGTAGCCTACATAAAATTGAAGGTAAATTAATACGTTCTTAAACCCAAATGGAAGAAAATACATTCAAAGTTCCTGGTTCTGCCGGTAAAGCAGGATGCGAACCCTCCATGGCAACTTCCGAAACGTTCTCCGAACTAACTGAACTGTGCAGTTTGGCATATTTGCTCTTTTTATTGATCGATTTTACTATGGTGCCGTAATCGCATGGCAAGTTGGCCAAACTATGGAACACCTACGGAGGAAAAAGATTATTGAGCAACTAAATCCAATTAACATACACCTTCTTACCTGTCGTTTTCTTATAATGGTATAAACCAGATTTGAATTACCGTCGAACTGATACTGTATAATATTATTAAAGATTTCCAATAAGAAAAACACCAAATGGTGATTTTGGGGCGCTGAGAATAGGAACCATGGAGTACTAAACGCTTCTAGGAGGTGTAGCAGTTTGGTGCTGGCCACCATCGAGAGGGTTTTCAAATAAGGAGATACTGAAAGCGGATTTGTTATACAGTTTGTATGATTAGTAATATAAACTTAACTAAAGTAATGTGTGACTTTATGGATGAGCATAATTTTATTAATTTGTTTATTTATTAACGGAATCTATTCCTCCATCATTTATGTATATCACTTAGTATAAAACAGAATCACAGTAGGCAACGTGAATCATTTAACACATCATATATTACTTATAAGACTACGATTGAAGAAAGAATAATTTATAAAACGTGTTTTAGTTTTTGCTTGAAAGTACTAAATTTAGAGTATTTATTTGTCCCAGCAGACCATTAGCGTTGCTAATGAGTCATGCAGTTAATTCACTAATGTCGTAACTATGAAATGATGTTACAAAAGTATCAGATTGTCTGATACTTATATATGAAAAGTGACAAGAAGGGGTAACAGTTATAGCAGCATCTTTTACTTTATGAAGAAAACATAAATCTAGTAGAATTGTTGACTCTAGCGCAAGCAAATTTAAACTCTTATCTATCTTGCACCCACTGATAGTTATATTCCTCCCTGTGATATTTACTTCCAAATGCAACAATTCTCTCAAAAAATTGATTTTGCGCTTCCTAGTCGCTCAATGTAAGAATTGTAAGAAAAACATTCGTCTAAGAAGAGAGCAATTAAGCAAAGCAACTGAAAATAAGCATAGACAAGTTAACGCTTATGAACTCAAGTATCTTCATTGTCCTATTTATTGCATGATTAGTATGGCTCTCAAATAAAAATAATGAGTCCATTCAGATTCCCAAGTAGGTAACTTCTGTTTTAGAGTTAATTAGAAGGGTATTTATTGGTTAATCAAATGTATAAGTTTCTTTGCTTTGAAAAGGTTTCTCATTTTCTTTTCTTCATTTATTAATATTAAGTGACATCCTGTTTAAATCACACCAATTAAAAAACAATAGAAAATTCACTTATAAAAGAATAGCATCATTCAGGCTCAATACTAGAGATGAATCCTATAACATGTAGACTCTATGAGGGATCTAGGCTGACTACAAACATATTGATGAAGTTCTTAAATCTTCCTTGAAAACTCTTGGTTTCATAATCAGGAAAACAAAATAACTTAAAAGATTGGACAGTATTATTACCTTATATAATAGCCTAATTAAGTCTAAATTACTTTATGCAGCAATGGTGCGGTTCCCTAACTATAATATCCATATAGGCACATTCGAAGATGTGCAGCGTAGGTTTTTGAAAAATATGTGCTTTAAAATGTATGGAATTTACTTACTTTTTTACTTAAGTGGGTATGACCATAAGTTACTTTTACAAAGATTGAATTTTTTATCTCTGAGGGATTGTGCTATTCTAAACAGTAAAATTCTTTTTTCTTAAATTATGCAACTATAAAATCGATCACCTCATCTTTTAAGGGATTTAAACTTTTTTGTTCTTCCCCTCCTCACTATAAAATACCTTCGCTTAGAAAATAGACCTACTAAGTCAGCAAGAAATGCACCTTTATTTAGTTTTTTAGGACTATAGCTACATTTAAAAACAAAATTACTCCAATGATTATGACTTACCATCAAATCTCTCTTTCTATATAATAATGATGTGAGTATGTACAATAAAAATACAAATTTTGGATGAGATGCACAATTAATTATACTAATGATTTTTGCGTGCATCTATGCAATAATAAAATAAATACATTAACACTTCTACATTAATAATGCCTATGGAAAAATACTATAAGAAACCACATATTAAGAACTGACCTAAGTTTTTCAAAATGTCCTCGTTAAGTTCTAACAACCAGTTGTCTACACTTCTTTTAATTTTTGGGTAACTTTTGTTTTTTAGATGTTGTGGTGGGGCATTATATATTTTGGGCGCAATAAATAACACTTATTTGTACTGAAGAAAATCCCACAGCAGGAATTTGCCTCGACTGTTTCTATATAGACCTTGTATTAATTTAGTGACTGACTTAAGTCTTTTGAAAGTTTATTGTTACACAGCAACATGATGACGGCTCTTATATATAGCTTATAAATGTTAAGCACTTTAGAGTCTTGAAATAAGTTAATAGTTGGATAGTATTTATTTTTAAATAAAACTATTTTCAACAGCCTTTTTTGGGTTATTTCAAGAGGTGGTAAGAGCTGGTAGCTGCACTCCAAATACATATGCCGTAGGTAAGCACCGATTCAACTAGTGGCTTATAAATACACATTATGCTACTCGTTGACATGCTTTGTCTTAAAATATAGAATTTATGGATAAGTTTGCGTAGTTTAATGCAGACATATTCTATATGGCAATCCCATTTTAGGTGATTCTCAAAAAATACGCCAAGATATTTTATTTTGCTCACTGCGCTACTTTTTGCATTACATTTGTAGGCCCTATTATCTGAACAATAATTTTGATGGATTTTAAATGACTCAGTGGCGGGTAAGCCAGTTTTAGTCATAGCATAACATAAAAAGTGCGATTTATCAACATTGAGAGATAGCAAATTGAAATCCAGCCACTTTAACAATATTAATTATGTGTTCTGCTTATATAAAGATTTTATTCCAGGCATTTTCCTTTAAATTATTGCTGTGTTATCAGCATAGCAAACCACGGTGTCAAAGGGTAAAACTGAAAATATGCCGTCAATATACTATAGCCATGGTGGGTAAATGCACATGTAAGATCTCAGTATATTGGATTCATATTTTTAGGTATATATTTTAACAAAAAACATGATATTGCGCATACCTTAAATATTTTTTATATCTCACTCATAATGCAATGCTTAGAATTATATCCTGAAAGTTAAACCTGTTGTTCATTACTTTTTAAATATTCTCCGACTTAGAAGCTTTATAATTAATGAGTAATTCTGTTTTTTCTTTTTGTATTAGGGAATGATTACTGGGGCTAGTGCGTAAGTTGTACTTATTTTTCTCCTAACTAAAGGTTCTATAATCAATAATTAGTATTTTATTTTTCTTATGATACATATTATATGGTTTTGGTTTATGTAATTATTTATTGTTGCATAATTAGGTTAGTGATTAGTTTATATAGGTTGATGTATGTTTCAGCAGATTTCTTTATTTTGTTTTTGTTTAAAGATATTTTTCCTTGTAATGTCTGTACTCTATTGCTATAAGTATATATTGTATTACTTTAGAAGCAATAAAATTCTGTCTATTGTCTATATACAGTGTGAACAATATAGGTCTCAAAACTGTGCCTTGTGGCACACCACACCTCACAAGGAGTGGGGTGCTCAAGGAGTCACCAACCTTAACTTGCTGTATTCAGTTATGCAGTATATGATTTAAAAACGATGATGATTTAATTTTGGTCAGTCAGCAAGATACTGTAGAACGTTTACTATACTTTATAACCCCTTCATTTAATCTACTTTTGCCTGTAGTACCTAAAGTGTAGTTTTTAGGTTTTTTTAAAAGTTTGTCTTCTTTGTATAATTACTTCTTGATCTGTCAAGCATAAGTTGTCTTATTATTAGGAATTTCCTGTTAAACAATGTTTGGTAAATAAGTAAATAATGAATTTGATACCATCCGTAAACATCTACCAAATCAATTTCTACCAATCCAATTAAAAAGAGGCAAAACAAAACAGCTGTTCAAAGAAACAAAGAGAAATTGTGGTTTTTCAATAAATTAAATAACTAAAATTTGTTTGCGTACTTCTATTACACTCGAGCAAACGATTAATGCAGCCACAGCTATTAAACTCAAAGAGATTTTAAACTTCCCAAATTCGGTTTCAGGTAGGAAGCGACGACCATTAAGTCGAACATCATTAATTTTGCACTTGTTGGGAACTTTATTTAACACACTTAATAGCAATCAAAATTTAAGTAAATTTGAAAAAAAGCTAAAATTGTCTTAAGATAAGAGATAGGTACTACCTATGTAGGTAAAAACCAAGCAACCAAAACCAAACCTCTTAAAATTGATATCTACCGACACTGCACCAAAACCCTTAAAGGCTATAGTTAAATAGAACGCAAAACACTGAATAATACACCATTATATTTAGCTACATACATACCTACACAGATAAAATGTAGCCATAACAATTCCAATATTTATAACCATTAAATGCTCAAACAAATCTAAACTTATTTTTTATTTGGATAGTACATTTGTTTTTCAATTTTTCTTTCCTTTTCAAAACTATGAGATTTTTTGTTCCATCGCTTTATTTTTCAAATTGTTGCATTGAGTCATTAATGTGGTAAAGGCATTTTCATCTAAAGTTCTACCATAGCTACACAGCTGGCTACACATTGCTGGCAATGCAATCTTAAAATAAATTCCTTTCACACACACTAAAGAACTTTTTTAACATTCATTCAAACGGGGGATTCAAGCAATGCTTGCCGACTAGATGTAGTTAAGACAGCCTTGCTTTGAAATCACTCATTAACGAAATAGAAACTAATAATATAATCCCTTTGATTTCGAAATTGATAAAGGCAACCGATCTACCGAAAAATCCGGCACTGAAAAAACCAATGCTTATTTACTAAATATAAAATTTATCGGTGGAAATCCGACAAACAATTTTATTCGAGAATGTTAATAGGATTCACAAAGATTTGAAACTGCCATTAGAGAAAGGAAATATTAACATTTGCCAATGAAAAGAATTCAGCAAACATATGTAACGTGTATTTAATATTATTAAATGTGCCTCTCTGAGAAATGTTGCTGTCTATTTTAATAACGTGCTATTCGTAACAAGCATCTCTTAAAACTTCACACTGATATATTACGTACCCAAAAAGCTCATAATCCACCTGTACCCCACTAAGTTTAACGTTTCTAGGTATTTGTTTTTTAGAAAACAAAACTACAAAATAATAGAAACAATGTAATAATAGAAACAAAAGTAATTGGATCGATAGTTCGCCAGTAACGTAGGCGAAAGCAGCCGATGCTTCCCCGATTTGCTGTTTTTGGCGTTCTTCGAATCGATAGGCGCCGTGAATCTATTGTGTGTAGCAAGGCAGGTTGTTATCGTTTGTTTACGTTGTCTGTTAGTGTGGTTTTGAAGTTTAGTGGTTATAAAGTTTAGTGATTTTTATTAGTGTGACTTAAATTGTGTTGGTGTTAGATCGTTTATAAATTAAACAAAATGTCGCTTAAAAAACCAAAGTGTTTAACCGTCTATGAAAAATCTCTTGTAATTCAAGACTTAAATAATGGAAAAGGTGTTACATATTTAGCGAAAAAGTATGGTGTGGCAAAATCTACAATTTGCAAAATAAAAAAGAAAAAGGAACTGATTTCTAGTGCTGTTAGAAACACGTATGTTGGACCAGGAAAAAGACAAACCCTAAAGGGTTCCCAGTTTCCAAGAATGGAAAAAAGACTGTACAAGTGGTTTCTTGACCAACGGTATAAACATTTAATGGTAAGTGGCGACATGATTAAAGAAAAAGCAAAATACATTTATTCACAGCTCAATGAAAGGGATAAATCATTTACCGCTAGTGAGCGATGGTTACAAAGATTCAAAAAAAAAGATTTGGAATTCATTTTTTAAAAATTTCTGGGGAAAAACTGTCATCTCAACCAGAGCTTGTAAACCCATTTAAAATGGCTCTAAAAAATAAAATAGCAGAGCTTGGAATCTCATTGGATCAAGTTTACAATGAGACAGGACTTTACTGGAAATTATTACCAGAAAAAACATTTGTCTTGTCAAGAGAAAAAACAGCTCCTGGTAGAAAATTGGAGAAACAAAGAATAACATTTTTGGGTTGCACTAATGCTACTGGGCACCATAAAATTAAACCATTGGTGATTGGTAAAGCGGGAAAACCAAGATCGTTTGAAAATTTCGAGTGTCCTGTTGACTATGAACATTCTAAATCAGCTTGGATGACTGCCGCAATTTTTAAAAAATGGTTTCATTATTCGTTTGTACCACAGGTAAGTTTTCCTTATCTATAGTTTTGTTTTATGATTAGTACAACCATATTAATTTTTTTGAAGGTTAAGAGGTTCTTAAAAAATAAAGGTCTGCCATTGAAAGTTCTACTTCTTCTGGATAATGCACCATCGCATCCAACCGAAGAAGAATTAAAAAGTGAAGATGGACAAAATGTACTTGCCACCTAATGTCACCCCACTCATACAGCCTATGGATCAAAATGTTATTAGGCTAACAAAATTGTACTACAGAAAAGGTCTTCTATCATCCATAGTGGCCAACAATACGAATGTCATTGATGCCCTAAAAAACCTGATAATAAAAGATGCAGTGATCAATTTAATGTCTGCTTGGAATCATCTTGATTCTCAAGTTATCAAAAAATGTTGGAAAAACATTTTAAATGTGGTGCCCTCTACACATGATGTAGACAGTGATGATGAAAATGTACCTCTTTCTCTCCTAAAACACCAATGGGACAGCACTGCTCAGAAACCCATATCTGAATCTGAGGTATCAACATACATTGACACCTCAGGTAAATTTTGTCATTTTATATTTGAATATTAAGTCTTAATTTGGATTACAATTTTTTTTAGGGAACTTTTGAAGATTCTGACATTGTAGAGTGGAATCAGCGTGACAATAATTTTGCAGAGGACGACATTGAAGAATGTCAATCGGATGAAGCAGAAGTATTAAATGAGGTTGAGCAGGAACCCTCAAATAAAATTTCATTAGATAGGGCAATTAATGCCTTTAATATAGCGATATTGTGGGCAACAGAAGAAAATGAAATTGACATAAATGACCTTGTAGTCTTAAAAAAATTAAGAGAGAAAGCTGTGATGTTAAAAGTAAAACAACCTAAAAAACAAACAAAAATTTCAGACTTCTCTACAGTAAATAATATTTTTAAGTAAGAATATGAACTTTATGTTATGTTAATTACGTTTTGTTTCTGTTACTTTTGGTAATTATAAATGTTTAGTACACATAAAGTGTAACCTTCGTTAAGATGAATAAATCGATAATGTGAACAGCCTTTGTTTTTTTGAGTTCACGGTATTGAGTGTCTACTGTATTTTATTAGTGTTTTCATTCCTAAACAAAACCTCTCGATCTAAGTTGGCCAAAAAAATATTAATTGCAAAAAAAATTACCATTAAATTTGTATAATGATTTAAACGGACCTGAGGCTGGAATGTGTCTTGATTATAGTTTTATTAGCAAGAAAATAAAAAACGACTTACCAAGAATAGAACCATTAATTTAAAATGTAATTAAAATTTAAAATGTTAGTTAATTTAAAACCAGAAATTTTAAATTATCATATAACAGGTCATCTAAATATTCTAGGCCGATACTTCATTAAAATTTACTATAATAGAGTTTTAAATTCAGCAGGAAACATACAGTGAAATGAAATATTACAAATATTGGAGCCTGAGAAAATTGTTAAAACTTTGACAGAAATTATTATGAAAATAACAAAGATTTGTTATATTATTTGTTATTAAGTAATAAACAAATTAAACTAGAAAAAAACTAAAAAAAAATATTACAAATTAACTCAAATTCTGAAAAATTAAATGAACATAAGCATTACAAAACTAAGTTAAACAAATGAATTAGAAAATGAAACTAAACTGAAAAGGTACAGAAGATCCTTTGCAGAAATTGGTTACTCTAAGAAGAAAGAATTTGCATACGGGGGAAAAAGAGCCCCTCTTCATATAAACTTTTTCAAAAATCTTTCTAGGCTAATCCAAAGCTTTTGTCTTGCATATATAATTATTTAAAATATTAGTTATGGTGTTAGAGGCAAAGTACTCAACTTGTTCAAAAATTGCAATATACTAAAGGAAATGAAGTAAATGAAAGGCAAGGGTAGTCAATATGGAGGACACAGTTCTGTTAAACATCTATGTGAACTTACTTTTTAGTCTGGAAATAGAGTGTAAAAAAGGCGAAAAATTAGGGAATGACCTTGGATTTCTAAAGTTCTCCCTAAATACACAAGCCTTAATGAGGAGATTCTAATTGATGCATTAAGTGAGCCAATATAAGCAATTAGCAATCTAAAATATCTACTATTATCTATTATTAAAATCGTGTTTAAAAGAGCTAAGCCCAGCCACCAGCACAACTACACTCTATTGAACTAGGTAATCTAAAAACTATCTCAGCTCAATTTGCCTATACATAAGGAAGAACTATAACACAGCAATAAATCATAATCACTTAACTGAAATCTGAGAAGGCATATCAATATTCCACAAAGCAATAAATCTATCAATGTAACTATACATCTGATAAAGAACATTACAGTACACAATTATATACTGTTTTGATTTTTTTTTTGTTATTGTCTTATTTTCTGGTGGGTAATATATCTAATATTAGAATATACCTATATTAGTATAATTTAGGGGGGAAAAGCTGTTACAGTGGGTTATTTTTTTTTGTTGCTTTCCTTTTACTAAGTTGCACAGATGTGACTGAACTTGGTGAACTTGGTATGTTGGTGTTTGTAGATAGTAGGGTAGCAAGTAGTAAGCACACACATGCATTGTAATATAATATATACTATAGTTTTGTAATTAGTACTTAAAAAAAAAAAACCAAAGACTACTCACTTACCATTAACCAGAATAGTCAATAAACAATCAAACAGCGGTTGTAATCTTTGGTGTCCTGTGGTAATAATTTTATGGAAAACAATAACCAGTAAGTCAGCATGAGTGCCGGTAAAAACTGGGATGTCCATAGGAACAGTTGCTGTATAAGGTTTGTTCAGACGCACACCTAAATTCCGTTCTCCTGATAGAAGTAGCAAAATAAAGACTCCAATGTGCATTAGACCTACTCTGGCTAAAATTGAAAAAAAACATGATGTTTTGATATAAATTTGCTTTTAAATCTGTTGACCTTACACTGATCTGCTCTGGAATCATTTAGATGGTACAAAATAGGGACAAGTACGTCTAAAACGTCACTACTCTTTAGTACAAAGTACAGAAATTTCTAAAAAAAAGGTTGAATTATCTTTTCTTCTTAAAATTCTTATTTTGTGGTTCTGCTATAAACTGCACCATGTGTTTTATATAAGAGTTTTTAAGTCAAGTCGCTATTTGTTATAGTAGAAAAGTTATCCAAAAACTTGCATTTACCAGAGACACTAAAACGACAAAAATTGAGATTTTTTAATTTTTCTGAAAAAATCTCAATTTTTCGGAAACTTTATTATTTGGCTACATAAATGTTGATTGCTAATAGCAAAAAAGCTATTGAAAATGTTAAAATTTATAAAAAATATAAATCTTTCTTTAAAATCAGGAAAAACTCAACATACCTTATTATAATCACACATTTTCCAAAAAAACACCAACAACTCCTGATGGCAATGCACCTTTTTAGTTGAATTGGGCAAATAAGTCTGTAACAATGGATTATTCATGAGCCTGGTCACACCTGACAATATAAACTGAAAATCCTCATCCCTATGGATCCTTGACAAGTAATTTATAAATAAATTATCTGGAATTGCTACCTAAAATAAGCCATATCATTAAATCCATTAGGAACATTTAAATTAGGCTTACATCTTCAGATTCAACTGGGGTAGCTGAACTGGTATCATGATCCAAAGTTACTATCAATATCTGAAGACAAGCTTCAACTAAGGGTTCTAAGGTATCATTAAATATTAAATGATTATAAGGGACTCCCAGACCTACAGGGTCATATGAGCAAACTGTGTTTAAAAGGGAGGTAAACATTGGCAAAGCATGGCGGTTTTCTGCTGAAGTTAAATACCTAAAGAAACAATCTTAAAAAAAAGGGTTTTAAATTCCAAAAGTGATTTTTTACATAATCCACTTATTGGGGTTTAATGAAATGTCAGCAGGAGGATGATACATAGTTTCACTAAAACATGTCAAAAGTAACTTAAGCAGTTCAGTCCTGTTGGAATCATATTGGGGGTTTCTAGGCGGGGAGTGTGCAAAACCAACCCCTGCTTCCCATATATATTCACAACTGTCTATTAACGATAAATCTTCAGCCTTATCCTGAAAAATAAAATCATATGATACAGATTTATTAAGTATAGAAATGTGAGAAAACTTACAGGTCCACTCTTGCGACCCACTGACACTGTGAAATCTGGACAAAAGAGTAAATCCTGGAAATAACATGGAAATGTTACTTTGTTTATTAATTAATAGTGAATCCATACTATCGTGGTTTTGTCTAAATTTACGTGAATATTACATCTTAATTTAAGCTTCTTTAAAAATTATGTTGTTTACTTATAAGTAAAATTTACATAATTTGTTATGTTTTAATATTTCCCATGTATTAGCAATTCATATATATAATGTACAAGCAAAGGCTTGAATTTATTTTAATTTTAGGCTACTTTTGTTTATTTTATAATAATTATAAACCTTTATCTATTTACATTAACAAATGAGTAATTCTTACACAAATGGCATTCAGAAGAGAATGGGCTAAAGGTACAGCATCCTCCTCATTTTCTTCAGATTTGCTTGGTAAAGATGACCAGAAGAAGCCTTTCCATTCTGAATCTTCAAATATATAGGGTAAGATTCTTGTTAGAAGCCTGGTACAGTTCAGAACTGAAATAACAAAAAGTGCTAATTACCACCAGAAACATTTATCTTAAAACATTTCCCCAGTATAAACAGAATAAAAATTATTAATAAACCATTATCATATCACCTCATGAGATAACATTCCTGCCTTCAAACAATTTTTCTGTATACCACACATTCTATTGATTTTTTTATCATAACCTTCTCTCAATTATGCCAAAACTGATAATCCTACAGAATCTTTAATATAAATAAAACATAATCAATATATATAATATACAAATTGGTACCTGTTTGTTGCTCCCTGTGGGTCCGGCAACTATTATCAACTGCCTTAACAAGCTTCTCGACTGCCTTATAACATAAAGTAGCCAAATTCTCCGGAGCATCCTCCCTTAACTGGCGGATCTCTGTGGCAGGCACAAGAGTAAAAATATCTTGGACATGAGAGACATTTTCTGACCAAAACTGCTCCCAAAAGTTGTCATCACTTGCATCAATCGGCTGAAATAACAACCCTTAATTTAAGTTTATTGGGGCGAAGAGTTTTTCAGGGGGATTAAGCATAGTTTTGCTTATGTGGCGCATATGTTTTACCAAATTTATCAATAAAAAATAGTTGATTTTATTCGGATAGTATTCGGTACGGGCCTACCTCAGTTTTAGACGTCAGCTGCACCACCGCCTTACGGAAATTCAATTTAGTATCCACGTTTCCCATTTTCTTTTTTCGCGAAAATGTTAATTTAAAATTTAATTATTTATTTGTTGATATTGATAAAATTGATGACGGGTCGCGGGATGACGTCAGTTAGCTGTCAATGTCAAAATTATTCCGCTGTGCCTTAAGCCATATTTTAGCGAGTAAGCGCCTTACTCGGTTGCCTTACGATATCTTAAGTGTTATGTCATCATATGTTTGCGCTCGAATGACGTCATGTCTAACAGCCGTCAGAGCCTAAACATTTGTTAAGAACAGTTTTGAGAATGCATGAACAATTGAAATAAATACTAGCCGAAAATTAATCACTGATTTTCAAACTGAACTTACACAAAATATATCATTTACCTACTTATCTCTTAGAAAGTACTACTTTTACCAAAGTTTACAAAATATAATGCTTCTCACCGAACTCAAAAAAAAAACCATAAATTAGACATAAATTTATTATTTATTGTTGTCTGTATAACTTCCTTTCTGACATATCGAGTTTATTAGTTTTATTTTTATTAAATAATAATAATAATAAGCCTTTATTTCCAGCAGGAACTTGCCCAATAACAGGAAACAGTTGCAAAACAATGAATGAAAAGAAAAGAAAAAAAGTAAAGTCACAATCTTAAAAGTTATCCAAAAAATTAGAACAAATAATTATTAATATGATATAAAAACCCAAATCACATCACATATTTAACAAAATTAAATTAACTGCAATATACCTAGGGTCAATGAGCCAGTGGTCGGACAATTTAGAGAAAACTAAATTTAAATCATGAATAAAAAAATATTGATAGGTTTGATATAGAACCAAAGTCTTTTGACATGAATAATTTGGTTATTTGGGATAATGTTAAATATATCAGTTTTGTCCATAAATTTAGTTAGTATTTTTGGTATTTACTTAAGTAAAAAAAATTCTGTTTTGTTAGTAGTCGGACAGTCTTTGCCAATGGTCCGCCGGGTAGTTGCCACTAGTCGGACACCTTCTTATTGACTGATTCTTTACAGTCCCGTATTATCAAAGGTTTACTAGAATTTAAGTGCAAATTTAATGTTGCAGTTTTAAAACCTACTTATTTTTGTTTGTTTTATTAATAAAAAATTTAAATCATGGGTAATTATATAAAAGGCTATTAAATAAAATAAAAATATTTTATTGGGGTAAAAAAACAAAAATTTTCTCCACGTAGTATCAATCAAAACAACAAATAAAAAAAACTTGAGCAAAAAAAGCGTTATAGGTATTCTTTGGTAACTAGGGTCTAAAATCACGCAACTAAAAACTAAGTACTTCACTAACGTACGTGTTTTAGTCATCATCACACAGTTTACAGACAAAATCCAAGTTAGAGACTTCATCATAGGAGAGTCCTGACAACTTTGTGCACTCCAAGTGATACCAGCGACTACATAATTCACAGCCAACATTCTTTTCACCTTCGATTTCGGTATCACTATTAAGTTCGTCTTCGCATTCTTCACATGTTTGCTTTTTTTTATGTACGGTAGATGACTCTTCTACCTTATCTTTATCTTGGTTACCTGCACTGTTATTTTTTGTTTTTTTTTGTAGGGTTGCTATTTTCCTTTTCTTTTTCGCATTCTCTTTCTCCTCTTTTTCCTTTAATTTGCCTTCATAATACTCTCTCCAAGCTCTAGAAGAAATTGCGGAGGGTATTTTCTCCCGTTGACGTTTCTTATTTGTTTTGCTAATAGGTTGTGGATATGCAAGATGTTTTTCAAATGAAGAGCTGCTCCAGCTAGCCGACTTAGCCACTACAACTGAATTTAAAGTTTAATTTTTTTCATTTTTCAAAGGTGTCCAGTTTTCCTCTTTGTCATCCTGATTATTTTTTTTCTCCTCTGGACATTTGTCATTTATTGTGGATGAAGTGATTTTTTTCTCAATCAGATTGTGATTTATTTTCATAAGTCCTTTTACAGGGTTAGCTTGTTCTGTTGCATCAGGTTTGATTTTTTTTTGAAACTTTATTTTATTATTTGGATTTTTATTTTCTTCATCTTCGTTAGTTTTGATGTTCTCTGAGGTGTCTTCCAATTTATTTTCTTTTAGATTGGTCTCATGTGCTTCCTTTATTTCTTGGTCATTTATTCCATTAGTAAATATATCTGATTCTGAAATATCAACATCTTCAAACACAATACTCAGCATTAAATCTTTAAATTCATAATCATCCAGTATTTCTAAGATTTTTTCTTTTCTATATTTTCATAAGAACAAACATTTGGTTCTAATGTCGGTTCTATGTGAGTATTTTGATTTGTTTGACCTGGATTGAGAAGTACATTTTGTAGTATTACAACTTGAGGGTTTTGAAGGTTTTCAGTCTCTTCTTGATTTGATACTTCACTGCTAGGTGTAGTTGCATCATCAGTAAAAATAACGTTCATTTTCTGAATCTCTTCTGGAGTAAAAAAAGAAACGTCATTACCTTCACTTGTGTTAGTAGGAATAAGTGTTTTTATAAGGGTTAAAATTGTATCCGTGCAAAATCCTAGTTCAGATAGCTTCGGTTTCAGCTTTAAAATAACTTTTTCGGTGCTTATGATATCTGCTTCCGATACTGTTTCCTCAACCTGCGTTGTTTCGCTTAATAAGTTCTCCAGAACATTTTGCACACACTTTTTATAATTTACTGTGTCTGGATTAAACTGGTACAAACCACATGCCTTAAAGCCCTGTTTCACATTATTTGACATATTAGGATTCTGAAGGGCTTTTTCAAATATGGGACAAAACTCAGTCTTTGTAACCACACGATTTTCATTTTCAGCCTGCCATTTTCTTACCTCTTCCCGCCAATAATCCTTTAAAGGCTTAAAAACCGCGACATCCGCACGCTGTAGTAAGTGCGTTGCAATGGCAGCAAAGCATACAATATTATTCCATTTTCATGGCAAAATCTACTAAGTTCCACAGACATATGGGATTTATGCCCGTCTACTAAAAATAATACCGGTCTCTGAATCCCTTCGTTCTCTAACCATTTATTTAGGTCGTTAGCCACATACTCGAAAAATACCTTCGACCTCATCCACCCGCTATCTGATTTGCCGAGGACCCAATGAGAAGGCATACCGTTTACTATACTTTTTGGTGGTTTTACATATGGAAATATGACGAGTTGGGGACAAAGTCTACCATCGGCCGTAAAAGTAATTAATACCGTTAAATTTTCCTTGCTGCTTCCGGTTTTAATAATATTGAGGTCACGTCCTCTCACACCCAATACTTTCCCACTCTTTGGACACAGGCAGAACCCCCTTTCATCGCCGTTCAGCATCCGACTTAGATCTTGTCCAAAATGTCTGCAGCGTTAGACTTAACTAAAAAAGATTTTAGATCTTGAAACCAAGATCTAATGTATTCTTCAGTTATTTGTGCTCTGTATTTTTCTAGGGACTCTGCATTTTTTAAAGCTAAACGCGAATGTCGCTTTATAAAGCCGGAGAACCAACTTTATCCGGGTCGACCATTAGTGAACACTGTTTTTAATTTTTCTTCTTTTACAATTTTCTGAACTGTATCTAGTAATACTTGCTTCTTTATCGGAAAAACGCAACTGGCTAAGTTTTCAATCCATTCAACTAATTTTACTTCAATTTCTTTTTTCAAAACTGGATCCGGCCCCATCGTTTTGCAAAGGTCGACAACTTTTCCTTTAATGCGGTCCTGAACCGTTGATTTGGGGACCCCGTACTGCCTACACGTTTCGCGCAATTTTCCCTTGTTTCTAACTGCATTGACCGCTTGTTCTAGTGCGTCTTCATCGTATTGATGAAATTTTTCCTTTGGTTTTGGTTTCATGTCTGAAAACCAAAGAAAAACATAAAAAAACGGCTTAAAGCAGTGCCGGTTTAAGGTAGTTTGCCGCCCGGTGCTACAAAAATACAGCGCCCGGGGGGGGGGGGAGCGTTCCTCTCCCCACTCGTTCAAAAAAATTTTTTTTTTTGAAAAAACTTTTATTTTAAAAAATGTTCACACAAATTTTACAATAAAACAAAATAAAAAATACATCAGGTCAACGCCAGTATACAAATAAAAATAAACAATTCTATAGCATAAACTCTCTTACAACTAAAACTCCCAAAAAAAACAAACTCAACTCTTAAGCTTTCTACAAAAAGTAAAACAGATTCTTTGGTTTTAAAGGAACGTAAAAAATAAATTACACATAAATATATTTATATAATAATGCATATAAATTACTTAAACGATTGTTTTCTTGCTTTTAGTGACGCAAATTTTTCGATTATAGAAGATGTATCTATTTCATCAAGAATATCTTTATTAATTGAAATAATTGCCAAAAAGTTTAAATTTTCTTGCGCTATTGAGTTTCGTAAATAGGTTTTAACTCTCTTTAGAGTAGAAAACGATCGTTCACCGCTTGCATTTGTGACCATTATAGAAAAAAAAATGCGTAAACAAATATTGATATTGGGAAATGTAGATATTAGTTTATTCTCATATAATGCATGAACTAAATCTAATGGAGTTTCTAATTTAATTTCTGATATAGAATTTAATAGTTTTTTTTGATGAACACATTCTTGAGGAAAATATTCATCTAAATCGGAGCTGTATTTTTTCTTTAGTTTGGGTGCTACAGTGATAATATTTTCATCTTCTATTAATTTTAGCTTAAAAAGAAATTCAAATGTATTTGAACATGTTTGATATATTTCTGACCGACGAATAATTTCAGATTTTAGATTATCGATTATTAAAAAAAAACACTGCGTGCGGATTTTGTCTCTCTGGCTCAAATTTACGTCGGAACTTTTTTCTCCTAATTGCAATTTTCGTTTGATATTTCGCCTTTCAATATAATTTTCGTTTTCTGTTAACAACATTCCTAAGCTCTCATAATGGTCAAAGCGATCACGTAAGAAATCAAAATATTCTACTAAAGACGAGAAAAGTTGGGAAGTTGTACACAAGTCCAAATTCTCTCTTTGTACAATTTTATTAACATCGTTAACCCCCCAAAATATCCAACCAAAACGATAAGATTATCCCATTTTCCAAGAAATTAAGTTTTTGGCATAACGAACTTGCTTCGGCTCTTACAATATTTTTCTCATTAACATCTGTTGCTATATTATTTAAACAAGTCTTTATTGAATTGTAGCTACTTTGTAGCGCCTTTATGGCATCAAAGCGAGAAGACCAACGAGTTGTATTGACCCTTTTAGCATGAGCGATTTCTCAGAGCCTGATGAATCTCTTATTGTACTAGACAACAAGTTCCATCTATGTGTAGAAGCCGAAAAAATATAAAAAACTTGAACTAGCATAAAAAAAGATGTTGCTTCGAAGCAGCAATCCGCAGCATTTTGAACAACTAAATTGAGAGAATGTCCGGCACACGGAACATAGATTGCTAACTCATTATGTGCCTTAATACGCGCTTGCACTCGAAGAAACATCACAGAAAATCGACCACTCATATTGCTTGCGTTGTCATATGACTGACCCCTGCAATTTTGAATGTCCAAATTAAATGTCTTTAGCATATCCATGACGCACTGCTCAAGCTCTTGTGCCCCATGCCCAATGTTATCATAGAATCCTATAAACCTTTCAAATGGAAGCCCTTTACTATTGCAATACCTTAAAATTATTGTTAGCTGATCCTGATGTGATATATCGGGTGTTGAGTCCACACTGACTGAAAAATATGTATTCGCCTTAATTTGTTTAGCAATTTGCTCAATAACCCGATTCGCCATGATAGTGAGGACTTCATTACAGATATCCTTGGATAGGTATGACGTTTTACCCTTGCCCAAATTTGCCATTCGATTTATATGGTCTTTTAAAAACGGATCATATTCTGCTAATAGTTCCAATAAACCCAAATAATTCCCATTGCGCTTTTCACCAAAACGTTCATCAGTTCCTCTAAATGCCAATTCTCTAGAGGCCAAAAACTTAATCACGCTTATAATTCTTCTTAATACTTCGACCCAATAATCCTTTTTGCAACTTATTTGTTTTTCCAACTCATCGTTAATTTTTCCTCGCTTTAATTGGCGGCTTGTGTAAACATTTAAACTATCTAGATGACCAATGGAACGCTCGTGTTCGTCGAATTTCTCAATGCATTTATTTCACGAGGAAAATCCAGTTTTAAATTGGTTTTGTTTGTTACTAAAGAAACAACAATATAAACAAAACACATTTTCAGTACTTTCTGAATAAATTGCCCAATCTCTTCGAACTACTTCACCGTTAACTAGCTTCTTATAAAAAATTTGCTTAGTAGCATACCTATTTTGGTCCCCATGTTTTCTTTTAGACATTGAAAAGTCAATTTTATCAAGAATTTGTTCGGTCCAGTTATCCAAAAGAATTTGCACAAAATTTTGACCATCCTTCCAAAGTGCCGGATCCTTAAATTCGGTCCAATCGTCTGTTTTTGCATCTACAAATAAATACATTTGAATGCATTTCTATACCATTCAAATACAATTAAAATATTTACAAAGGATTTTGTCTTTAAGGTTTTTTTTAAACTGCAATTATGCGTAAAAGCATGCAATCACCAAAAATACTTACCTATAATACTATCACCAACTGTATTATTTTGCAAAAGACTTTCCTGTGGCTCCATCTCAAGACCGGTCTCTTGGGTATTCATCTCATTTGCAAGGCTAGCGCTCGTACTTGGTCCAGGTTGAGGTTCGCATATACTTCTGCTCTCGTCTACGTCTGTGTTACCCCGTATAAAAAAACTTGTGAGTTTAAGAGTGTTTTCTATAGCTTTCTTTTCCTTTTGCTGTTTTTGCAGTTTTCTTTTGCGCCAATACGAGCCAGATAACTTTCGTCCGTCCATTTCCTAGTTTTTTTTTTTGATATTAAGAGAGAGAGACTGAGAGAAGGGATCTCACATCACGTTCCTCTCCCTAGGTATAAAAATTAGTATTCTATAATAGCAATGACCGTGTGGTGAACGATCATCACGATCATGTAATTCTTACAGCGTTACCAGATTCTCGACCAATAGAATACGCTCATACGTTCGACGCGCCACTGACCTGACAAGGATTTTGACATTTGACGTACCGGATGCCGGGTATTTATTATTTATTTTTTTGTACAACGGATTAAAAGACATTAATAATTGTCTGTGTTAGTGTTACGACTTTAATAAATTAGATAGAAGTAGTCTGTGGTATTAAAATGGCAGAGTGTAATTGGTCAAATAATTCTAATTCTAATCTAATTTTATAATCAGAACCAACAAACCAAACAAAACAACGCTATTTCTTTTGGATTTTCATCGCCCACGCGTCTTTCTGTCACATGTCTCGGAAGTTAGGTTGGGCTCGATGCACACGAGCGATTTCGTTCGCGACGTCATCGCGTCGAGATCGCTGCGAGAACGCCGTTCTACAGTGCACACGAGCAAGTTTATTTAAGAGAAATCGCGTTCAACGGACTTTCATTACGTTTACGACTTTAGCGTGGATGGTTCAAGACGTGTTGCAGTGGCGTACTTATCGTACCATTATTTTTAATATCCAATCTACCTACCAATACTACCGGAGAAAAACTATATACACACCACTGATAATGACGCGAGCGCAAGCGACCGGGGCGAGCCGTGTGAATTGCTCAATGTTCCAACAAGTACTGCTTACCCGCAGAGCGAGGCTCAGCGAGGAATTTTGGCCGCGAAATCGTCGCGAAGTAGCAGTCCCCGGCGAGCGCCGGCGGTTAGCGGCGTCTACTCGGCGTATTCGCTGCGATTTCGCCTACGTGTGAATCGCACGATTTGATCCTTTGGTCTGCTACATGCATGCGAGAAAACTTCGCGGCGAGCTCGCAGCGAACTTCGAGCGAAAAATCGCCGTGTGCATCGAGCCTTAGGATACCCTTCTCCCTCACAATTTAGCAGTAGAAGTGTGATCACGCATTTTTCGCACGATGTGAGCGCTCCCCTGTTTACAAAATAAACTTTTAGTAATTTTCGAGTGAGCTCCGCCCACTTCTCGTGTGAATGTTGTTTCACGCGTTTACAGAATTAGTGTTGTAAAAATCCGAATTAATTCAATATCCGGACAGTACTGATTCGGATGAATTGAAAATTCGTTTTTTTCATCCGGATTAATTCATCCGCTCGATGCCTTGCCCGTTCGGCAAATTATGCTATGTTTCGGGCTCGATGCTCGACCGTCCGATAAACGTTTTTTATACCTGTTTTTCGAATATAAGGTATGCATTATGCAACCCATTAGACATTTCATTTTTACGGATTTCTACATGATGTTAAAACTAAAATAGCTAATTATGTATGTAATAAATCAAGTGTATTTTAAACGATGCAAAATATCAATACGAAAATGCTTTGTTGCCGGGTTATTTGTCCGGACGATTTAATTCGGATTCTCTTAGCCGGTGGAACGTGGAACTTCGTGAGCCTCTTGTAAGCTCATACAATTATTTCATCGTCGGGCTAACGGAGGACGGGAGGCGTGTATCCGGACGATTTAGATATCCGGATTGATTCGGAATAATTTGATATTCGGATTGAACGGACGATTAATCCGGACTCTTCGCATCACTATACAGAATAGCCGTCCTGATGTTTTTGTTCTGCAAGGAAAGGCGCGTTTTAATCGGCAATTCGTTGTTAACGAGGTACTGTTTTGTCCATATTATCGATTTTTGTGTTGGTAATATCGTTATACCTATTTGGCTTTGAGGATTTTTTTACGTTTTATGATGAATACTATTGATAATATTGCCGTTGGCCGATCAAGTCAAAATTAAAGAACTGGGAAGGCCCTTGCCAAATTTAAATTTAACGCAAACTAGTACGCGAAAAGCCGAGAACAGATCTTTTACCCGACGATTTTCAAAGGATATTTATGAAAAAACTAAGTGGATATGTGGGTGAGAAATAAGAAATTTGTTATTCTGTTTCCCGTGTTGTTTTTTAAAGCTGACTCTAACTGGGCAAGGAAAGGAATCAGTGATTTACACCATCTTCCTGAGAAAATGAGAAAACATGAATCGTCTCGTGACCACATCAATTCTTGCACTGCTTTCGCTATACTCGGTAAGGTTAATATTATGACACAGTTAAGCTCTGCTTACAGAGAAAGTATTATTTTACATAATAATAAGGTCCAGAAAAATCGTCATATTTTTTTTAAAAGGATAATTAGTTGTGTAAAATTTTGTAGTGCTTTTGAACTAGCACTTAGAGGTCATGATGAAAGAGAATCCTCAGAAAATCAAGAAATATTTAAAGAGCTAATTAACTTTACTGCAGAGCTCGAAAGGAACACTTGCGTATGGCTACTGTTTTTAAAGGGACCTCAAATATTATCCAAAACGAAATTCTCGATAGTATGTTACAAGTATGTAGAGAAGAAATTTGCAAGCAAATTGAAAATGCTGACTATTTATCAATCCAATGCGACGAAACCACTGATGTCTGGAATTATTGTCAAATGGTGTTAATATTAAGGTATTTTTATTAAGGATCCATCCGTGAACATTTTTGGGGTTTTTTAAGGGTTACAGATAAAATAGCCACTGGATTAAAAACATGCATAGAAGATCAAATTGATCCCCTAGTTTTAAAAACTCCTCAAAAATTGATAGCACAAACTTATGACGGTGCAAATGTTATGAGCGGCTTAAACCACGATGTTCAAGCTCAAATAAAAAAAAAATACCCAAATGCTCATTTCATTCATTGTTATGCCCATCAATTAAACCTAATAATGCAGAAATCGGCATCACAAAACGCTAAAGTTCGCGTGTTCTTTAGTAATCTCTCAGCAATACCCGTTTTTTTTTTTCAAACTCATCTCACCGGTGTGAAGTTTTACAAGAAATCATAAATAAAAGATTACCAAGAGCGGTTGTTACTAGATGGAACTATAATATTCGCACAGTTAATTTTGTTTATGAAAATCGCGAAAAACTTAACGTGTTTGAAGAAATTGAAAGTAGGTATGAAAAAGGCGTTACGTCAAATGAAGCTTCCGGTCTACGAAGAGCATTGCAAGATTCAGAGTTTGTATTTTGGCTAACACTTTTTCACAGAAGTTTACCACACGTTGACATACTGTACAATCAGCTTCAATCTAAAAATAAAGACAGCGTTCAGTTGCACAAAGAATTGTTAATTTTTGAGAAAAATATTTCTAATATCCGAAATGAAACTGATTCGATTGAAAAGATTGTCGAATCCGAATTTCCTACGCCTAAGAGAAGACGAACCGATGATAATTTTCGAAGTGTTATTGCCAAAGAAATTTGTGATACAATTACAACTCAAATGAAGGATCGTTTTTCCTATCGGGGTCATTTGCAAGCCGCTTACCTGTTTAATACAGAAAAATATTCAGAATTTTCCAAAAAGTTTCCTGTAGCAGTTTTAGATGATGTAGCTTCATTTTAACCAATGCTGACCAAATCAAGGCTAAGAACAGAATTAGAGGTAATCTATTCGAGAGATGATTTAAAAGAAATTGTCGGAGCAATGAATCTTCTTTCATTTATCATGGACAACACCCTTCATGAGACGTTTATTGAAACGTCAAAAATATTAAAAATTATCGTGACAACTCCAACGACCACGGCAGAAGCAGAACGTACTTTTTCTACGCTTAAACGCATAAAGACATTTTTGCGAAATAGCATGCTTAATGATAGACTAAATGCTCTGGCTATAATGTCCATTAATCGAAATTTGGTGCATGAAATAAATAATTTTGATGACAAAGTATTAGAAAAATTTATTTCCATGAAGGACCGTAGAGCGGATTTCTGTTTTAAAAAATAGCTCTTCTAGTTATTATAATAAAATGATCTCGAAATTAGTATTCTAAAATATACCTAAACATAACAATAATTCATGTAAATAGTAAATACTTACCTTATTTTTATGGTTGCTTTTTCGTGCTAAGAAAATTCCTTTATTCTTAGTGAACTGACTTATATGATATTAAAAGACTACTCTGATATTACAGTTTTTTTTTTCGTTGAGTTCAATCGATCCTGGATTCAATTTAAGTAAAAGAGATAGGTAAACTTTTATTCAAAACGTGCCATTGTTTTCGTTTTTTTTTGTTTCATATGATATCATTATTTAAAAAAAAATAAACCATTTTTTAATGAGTTTTAGGCGTGGCATTGCAAAAATTTATTTTTTTACTGTGCCCCTCCTGGCACAAACCTCACGACACGCCACTGGGACTATCAATGAATCCATTCAGTAACCCATGCAGGAATTTTACAGAGAAGATCATTCTTATGAGATGTAATTGATGTAGATTGAAGTGTTCCAATAGTTGCCGATGATCAAACCTTCTAACTGGATGTATGCCATCCTGCCTAAAGGCCAAAAACTTCAAAGCAAATCTACGCTGAACAGATTTAAGGAGACCAACATGATTCTGATAGAGCTGTTTCATATAATGCAGCCAAACTCCAGTTTTGATCTCACAAAGCAACAGAAAAGCAGTCTTAATGTAGATTCCAAAGTAAAACTCTGAGAACTTCTAATTATGAACCCAAGCCTTCTCAGGGCTGACTTGACTATGTTGTTGAAGTGTGGAACGAATGTAAATTCAGAGTCAAAGGTGATAACAAGATCAGTAGTTTGCTCTAATCTACTCAAAATAGTATTATTAATAAAGTAATTAAAATTTAAGGGTGTTTTTGATCTAGAGTAACTGACCACACTACATTTAGCCTCATTCAAGTCTAACCTGTTAACAGCGCACCATACCTCCAATGTATTTAGGCAGTTCTGAAGAAAAACACAATCCTCCAAACCATATACATTTAAATCTAGCTTCAAATCATCGGCAAAAGCCAGCCTATGACAAGTGAGTGACTCAATCAAGTCATTTATAAAAAAAAACTGGTTCGAGCCCTGTGGCACACCCGACGTTACATTAAAAAGTTTCGATTTAAAGCGCCTTTTACGGTGACGTCATGACTTGATCGCTCGAATGTCTTAAAAAAGACGTTAAATAAGCGCTTACTTGCTTAAAGATGGCTTAAGAATTTTGACAGTTATCAGCTGTTACCTTCTGTCAAAAGTGACAGCGGCTTTGTTTGTTATGAATGTGAAAATTACTAAAAAAAACCAAACATTTTTTACTTTCTCTGTTATTGGTGCCAGGTTTTATTTTTAAATTTATCCCACTAGTCTTTGTGGAAATCCGTCGTGGATTCGTTTTAATCATAGTTTAACTTCCAATTTTCCGCAAGGCATGGCCGTTAAATGTTTCATCTTTTAAACAAAACTGAGTCATTTCTCTTAAGAAAATCAAGGACTGGGGACTCCTAAAAAATGTCGGTCAACAGCAGAAATTCGGTTTTTTTAGACGTTTGGCAGCGCAGGTTCGATACAAAAATACACAGCATTTCAAAAACAGCAAAAAGTAAGTAAACTATTTAATATAGAGGGGCTGCAGACCTCCTTAAGATAACCATTATTATTTCCATGAATGTACAAATTGGTTTTAAAACAATCTCAAACCCTCCTTATTCACCCCATTCTATAGATGACCCATCTTTGGTGCAGCGTCTAGGCCTAATAAGAACCCTAGAGGTCCACAAAGGATGTGTAAACACCATTTGCTGGAATGAAAGAGGCGATTTGCTTCTTTCTGGATCCGATGATCAACATTTAGCAGTAACAAATGGCTTTACTTATAAAGTTCAGTCAAATTATGCCACTAGCCATAAGGCAAACATATTCAGTGCAAAATTTTTGCCTTGCACCAGTGATTACCAGATCATTAGCTGTTCTGGGGATGGGATAGTTTTACATACTGGTAACTTGGGAAATTCTAAATTTTACTGATTATTTAAAAAATAATTTCCCATTGTTTTTTAAATAGATTTAAACAGACAGCAAGAGACTTACCATAGTCAGTTCTTGTGTCATGGAGGTACTACTAGCTATGAAGTTATGACCATTCCTGATGACCCACATATTTTTATGAGTTGTGGAGAAGATGGTACTGTTAGGTGGTTTGATTTGAGAGAAAAAAGTTGGTAAGTAAATTAGCCATTAATTATTAATGAAAAAAAAATGTACAGAACTTTTGCATGGTTTATTTAAAGCTTTATTGCTGCAAAGCCAATGTTTCTGTCATATTTTGTTTTATCTGCAGGGCCAGTTACTAATATATTGAGAGGTTGAACAATAGTTTTTAATAAAAACTTTTATCTACTTAAAGGCCTTTAAATGTTGGAAAAACACATTTTTGGAATATATATCAAACACAAAAAATTCCTATACTTCAATTAAAAAAAGTCTGGACAAAAACACTTTATTCCTTAGGCATGATTTTCCAAGATACTTGTCAATATCCTATTTTAGATTTTTGGTAGGATACAGTAATTTCAATCAATACCTATATAAAATAAACATGAAAGATAGAGAAATATGTGATTGTGATCATAGACTTTTTTCTTGTACAAACAATTCTCAAACCATTCAGTTTTTAAACATGGAACTTGGAAAACTATCTTTACTACCAATGTGCCATGCAACCCTTATGGTAGAAGTTACCATAAATAAAAAACTAGAAGCAATTTTTCTTAAATTTTGAAAACATAATTAACATAAAACTAGACTTAAATAATGAATAGTAAAATTATAATAGTATACTATGCTAGTTTAGGATAAGATATATAAAATTATTTATTTACGGACTTGCCATTTTACAATAAATAGAACTAATTACCAAATACAGTATAGATATACATTGCTATACAAAAAAAAATGAAAGTATATGTCACAATATATGCCTTAAAGATCCTCTAAATCTTGCCTCTGAAGTTCCAAAAAAATCTACAGATTGTTGCATAGAGTTTGCATTATTTAACATTCTTGTAATAGGGCTATTTTTGCCATAATTTGTAGAATGGTAAGGAATATAAAAAACATTAGTATGCCGATTCCTTCTTATAGGTACATTCAGACATACTAGATTTAAAACATCTGGACAATCAATTACACCATTAATAATCTTGTGAAGTAAACGAATTTCAAGATTTAGTCTCCTCCCTTCCAAAGTATCAATATTAAGTAGCGATCTTAATTCACTATAAGAATAATCATCTCTGATATAACCACACCTGTAACCAATATAACAAAGAAACTTATTCTGCACTCGCTCAATTGTTACATAACAAGGGTTCCAGATAGGTGAGCAATACTCCAGAACACTTCTAACTAGCGAGCAATATAGTTTCTTTATCGTAAAAATTGAAAAGTCCTTACTAGACCATATGATGAAAGAAAGAAAGAAAGAAAGAAAGAAAGAAAATGTGCTTTATTACGTAAGACAACAAAATCTTGTGTACAAGCATCCTAAAAACTAAAAAATTCCAAATTCACTTTAAATTTCAAATTTCAAACAAACATAACATCTAAAACACTTTACCATAAAATTTACACACATTACCAAAATTAATCATAACAAAACAGATTGAGAAAAAAAAAACCTCTTTTTGATAAATTTCATTAAAAAATAAGTAAAGCTGTCAATAAAACAGAATTTAGAAGAAGTAAATTAAATTATTTAACAGGAAACAAAACTAAAACACTAAAATGATGTCAGAGCACAGGTTAAAAGGTACATTAAAAAAATCGTCAAGGCTTAATATGCCCTGGATAATAAAAGTGATTTTAATTCCTTTTTGAATCTCTTAACTTCTAAAATTTGTCTGATACATAGAGGAACATGGTTGTAAATTTTTTTGCTAAGGTATATAAGTGAGTTCTTGGTGAGGGAGGATGTAGGGATTGGTAAAGGAAAATCGTTAACCTGGCGAGTCATATGACCAGTGTTAGAGGGAGGTTTAGGACATTTATGAATAAGAGTAGCTGTTTCTAAGATAAAAAGAGAAAAAAGAGTTTGGATTTTTTGAGATATAAAGAGAGGTTTACAAGAATCTCTTAACCCAGCAGAACATAGGTATCTAACTGCCTTTTTTTGAATCACAAAAATTATGTTTAATAATCCCTTGTTGCTTAAACCCCAAAAAGGCAAGCCATAACGAAGGTGGGACTCAATAAGAGAAAAGTACACTGAACGTGCAACTACCCCTCCCAGCTCATGCGCCGCCATTCTTACTGCAAAGCATCCAGAGGATAATTTTGATGCAAGATTTAGGATATGATCTTCGAAGCGAAGGCGACCATCAATGGTAATACCAAGGAACTTACAGCTTTCTTTGTTTTTGGGAAGTTTTCACTAAACATAAGGCCCTGAACGTCACACTTAAATCCCATAATAAAGGTTTTGCCCACATTAAATACAAGCCTGTTTGCAGCACACCACTCCGATAAAATCTTAAGATCCTTAAAAACCTGGGCTTTAACATTATCAGAATCTCTATGATTCCATAAAATGGTGGTATCATCAGCAAACTGAACCACTTTGCCCTGCAGTTTTAATGAACCCAAATCATTTACATAGAGCAAAAATAATAGTGGTCCTAACACTGAACCCTGAGGTACTCCAGTTTTAAGGGATCTGGAATCGGATAAACATCCAGATACTGTAACTCTTTGGGTACTATTAGACAGATAGGATTCCAACCATAAATGAATCCTAACATTCTATGAGCCCGAGAGATAATACCCGATATATGAATATCAAATGATAATTTGCTGTACAATACAACACCAAGATCCTTCATTTCATCGGTAACCTTTAAGTTAGTATGGTTGATGGAATAATTGTAAGAAATAGGACTTTTTACTCTTGATATTTGATAGCATTTTTTTACGTTAAGGTCCATATGATTTGCTTGATGCCAGCCATAAAAATTATCAATGTCTTCCTGAAGAAGCTTAACATCAGTCATTGTTCTAATAGGCCGAAATATCTTTACATCATCTGCAAACATTAGTACCGAGCTATTTTTTATATTTTGAGGTAAATCTAATAGGAACAAATTGAACAGAAGGGGACCGCAGTGTGACCCTTGAGGTACCCCTGATGAAACAATTATAGGTCTAGACACCGAACTACCATATTTGACTCTGCATTCTAACAGTTAGAAAATTATTTAATCAATCAGCTACCCTACCGCTAATTCCCAAGACCCTTCACTTTGCAACCAAGAAATTATGTTCCACTCTATCAAAGGCCTTGGAAAAGTCAGTATAAACAGAGTCGACTTGACACCCTTGCTCCATATTGCTTAAAATAAAATTTATGTACATTAAAAGATTTGTATTGGTAGATCTATTTTTTATGAAACCATGTTGCTCACTATTAAGTATACCACGACAATCACTGTACAGTTTTTTAGCAACAAGGGAGTCAAACAGTTTAGGTATTTCACTCTGAATGCAGACTCCCCTATAATTATCAACAGCCGATCTATTCCCTGATTTAAATATGGGTTTTATATTGCTCACCTTCCAGGAATCTGGAAAAATTCCTGATTCCATTGATTTGTTAAAAATCATTGCTAGAGGAATAGCCAAAGTGTAAACACATTTCTTTAAAAAGTAACATGGTATTCCATCTGGCCCAATACTTAGCTTAAATGGCATTGAATTTATTCCAGCTATTATATCAATTAAACTAAAATGATAATAATTTACATTTATACAATTTTGAAAAACATAATTATTGGAATGATCTTTTACCGGCATTTTATATACACTAGAAAAAAAGTCAGAAAATAGATTTACAAGTTCCTGATTATTATGACTATTAATGCCATTAAATTCAACTATTTGAGGCAACATAAAATGCTTTCTTTTTTCATTAATGAATGACCAAAAAGATTGAGGATTATCATTAATATTGTGCTCTATATTATTTATAAAAGCATCATAGCAAAGTTCTTTGCACTTTCTTCTAAGTGTTACAAATGTTTCATAATCATAAATTTTACCTGACTCCATGTACAATTTATGGGTTTTCTTTTTTTCTATGACCATCCTACGTAGTTCAACGCTAAACCACTTTGGAAAGCATGAGGTTTTAAATTTTTTAAAAGGTACAAAATGCTGAATACCCTGAAATAAAATGTCGTAAAATAATGACACATAATCATTTACATTTAAGTTTGCAAAACCCCCCTGCAATTCCCTGCAAAAAAATCATTTAATGGAAAATAGTTACAATTATTATAGTCATAAAAATACTCTTCATAGTTACTGGATATATTATCACAATTAATAGGAACTCCAAAAGTTATGGCAGTATGATGAATACTATTTGGCAGTAATGTGTCAATAGCTTCTGACACATCTATATCTTTTATATCCGAAAAAACTAAATCTAAAAGAGTATTCGTACTGTTTACTACAAAGTTAAGTTTATACATGTTAAGAAAATTAAAACAGTTAGATAAACTATTTGCTGGTGAAGTAGCATTGCACTGTACACTAATACCTGTTACTTCATTTTTCCATGAAACTTCAGGAATGTTGTAATCTCCTGTCACAACAATCCTACAATTATCAATATCAAAATATTTACTAAATAAGCTATCCATTGTATTGCAATGAGATTGATAAACTTCTAATTTAGATATTTTAATTAGACATGGGATGTAAAATGTAAGCTAGTTAAAAACACTCCTGTTTTTCCTAGTGTTATTTACCTACTTATCTGAGTCACCCTGTATTGTCTTAAATTTAAAAGCATGCCTTGCTTAGACTCCAAGGCGAGAAGCAAGTGACCCTGTCTAAAATTTTCAAAAGATGTCCTGTTGTTTACTATTAGGTAGTAGATATACAGATCGTGTTATCATTCACTATGGCTGTTTATACCGCTTCCGAAAGAGTTCAACTAATTAAATGGTTTTATGGAGGCAATTTCTCCTTGTGCAAAAACGGTTTTAAATGTGGTTACAAATTTTGAGACATCTTTTTGTCTTCAAGATTGTAAAAAATGCCACACAAAACGTCAAGAACCACCTGTTGAAGTGGTCCAGGATATAGAACGGCGGGAAGAAATGGTTTGCAATACCCTAGAACTTGATTCGACATGGTCCACTAGAAGTGTTGGAGAGGAACTGCGATTGAACAATAAAAGTGTTGCTCGTATTTGGAAAAACTATGGGTACAAATGTTTCAAGTATTCAAGGAAATATTTCCTGAAGACCAGTGGCGAAAAATGGAATTTTGTGAAACCATGATGGAAAAGGCAAATGAAAACGAATATTTTTTTTTAAATATTTTGTTTTCTGATGAATCTTCTTTTCCATTATATGGCAAACACAATCCTTCCATTGTTCGTTATTGGTCTCAGGAAAACGAGCACAGAAGTTTTTAGGTTCGTACCCAGTATCCTCAGAAAGTGAATGTTTGGGCAGGTATTTTGGGCGACAATTTTATAGGGCCATTTTTTTTTGGCGATATTAAATGGCCTCCTAGATCTCCAGATTTGTCTCCAAATGACTTTTATCTGTGGAGTTACCTTAAGCAGACCATTTATAAGCATGAATTTAGTAGGCCAACAAATTTAGAGGAGTTGCGAAATAAAATTGTCGAAGGTGCCAATTCCATTTTACCTGAAACTCTTTTGGGAGAGGCGAAATAGCTTTTACGATAGGTTAAGTTTTTGTTTAGCGAAAGAAGGCGGTTTATTTCAGCCTTTTATTTAAAAAATTATATGTTGTTTATTTATGATTTTTTATTATATTTTTATCAGAGTTGATATTTTATTTATTATTAGAATAATGCTTTAATTTTCATTATGCAAAACACAGCATATTAAACATTTTAAGATTACAATTCTATGCGGGTTTTACACATTGTCATATCTGTAAAACCAGCATTAGAATAAATATTGATAAAAATGCCTGGATTTTCGCGTAATAATTTGGGACATTTTGTCGCCAAACGACTCAGCCTCCACGAAAGTCAGATGTTTACTAATCCCGTCCTCGGGCCGGCCGGGGCGGTACTCTGTCGCAGGCACTCGTACACGCGCGACGTTGCAAAATTTCGCCTCGAACGAACGAAAACACGATCTGTATATAAAAATAAATAAAGTAGATAAGCATTTAATACAGATATTAAAAAAATTGATATAAGCAGATATCTATATTATGGAGAGTTAGATATAAGTTTTTAGATAATTAAGTGAACCAATAAGTTTTTCTAATTTGTTTAAGATACAGGTATTTAGGTGGCTGTGAAATAAGAGTGATCATACAACATAAATACTGTTGTTCCACTTGAAACTTGTGGCTAAATGTGCTCAACAGAAGGCCATTAAAAAAAAAGTAAACAGGCACTTTTAAAATTGTACCATGCCAATATTTGTTCCATATTCATAAGGTATTTACTTTAATTGGAGTGTATATTTATGAAATTAGTACTTATTCAAGTCAAGTGCACACCAAATAGCCTTTTATCAAAAATATATTATTTAGTATAATGACTATAAAATTTAAAATCATTTAAGTCAAGGTGTCAAAGACTCCCCATATACATATATATATACTTTTAGGCTAAAGCAATATATTATTTACTTAAATGGGATTGTTACTCCTTATATGAGATTTTTATAATTGGTACTTGTAGGGTTTATATTCCTATTTCTCAAAAACAAATGTGTTGAGTTTTAAGTGTTCTATGGATAACGTTGTGTTGAATAATTAACTTATTCTAAGGCACCATTCTAGCAAATTTTTGGGTCTAACAAATGATAGGCCTAAATTTCAAGACCATATTATCAAGATATGTAATAAGGCTTGTTCTGGTTGCTATGTTCTTAGAGAAATTTCTTATAGTCAGATTCTGAGATAGCTTAAAGTGCTTATCATGCTTTTGTGTGTTCTCATCTGAGTGATGGCATTATAATTATTTTATAACAAAAACAATCTTTCGGGCTTCTCATAAATATCTGGCCAGATTCCATTACCTAAGGTATAGTTTAATCCGCATGGCTATGTTTACGTTATCGGTCAGCAAAATATGTAAACAGAGAGTTTCATTCCTTCTAATGATATACTATCAGTTTCAATTCGGCAAGATGTCGAAATACACGTCGTTAAATATTGGTAAAGTAATTCTAAAGTTATTCAATGAAGAAAAAGTTTCACGTGTAATTGAACCATTTTGGACATTGGAAAATCAACTGTAAATGATATAATTAATAAATATAAAGCTACAGGTACTTTAGAAGCTAAACGCATTCCTGGGAGACCTAGAAAATCAACTCTTCGCGTCAATAAACTCATAAAAAGAAAGGCTGTTATAGACGTAAAAAGAATGTTGTACGAAGGTGGACTTTTTGGACGTGTCGGTATTAAAAAACCTCTTATTAGTAAGAAAAACAAGATAGCCAGATTAAAATTTGCGAAAAATCACCAGTACTGGACGATAGAAGATTGGAAAAGAGTGTTGTTTTCCGACGAAACTAAAATTCATTTGTTTGGAAACGATGACAGGAGATACGTTCGATGACCGGAAGGTACCAGAAATGAATGGCGGTATCAAATACCAACTGTAAAACACGGTGGAGGTTATTAGACATTATGTTGTGGGCGGATTTTCTTATAGAGGCGTCGGTCCAATTTTCAACATTGATGGGACTATGGACTCTACAAATTATAGAGATATCATATTAGATATAATGCTGCCTTAGGCTCATAGAAACTGCTTCAGCAATGAAAAAATCCAAGTTTTAGAGTGGTCGAGTCAATCTCCTGACTTGAATCCAATAGAACACTTAATTGGTATGAATTAAAACAGAGGGTGAGAACTGTAAATAATTGTACCAACAGAACTGTTTTGTGGGAGAAAGTTCAAGAAGAGTGGAGAAATATCCCTCAAGAGAGAGTAAACAAACTTATTGAATCGATGCCTCAAAGATGTGCAGCCGTGATAGCTGCAAAGGGCATGGCTACCAAATATTGACGAGAACTGAACATTTGTTTGTTAAACTAATTGTTTATTGCCGTTTTTAGTTACTTTTTTGTTATTTTATAAGGGTTATATATATTTAACGTTCGAAATTTAATTTGGTCGGATATTTATGACAAGCCGGAAAATTGTTTTTTAAAATAGTTTGTTGTAATTTTTCTATTATTCTATTTTTAAGATAATAAAACTTTACGATGATAAGAGCAAATTTTTATTTTGCATTTTTCAAAATCACAATCATAAATTTATCTTTGGCCGGAATTATAAGAGAAATTTCTTTTGGTACTAGGCTCACTTACAGTTTCAGATTGTCAATACCACACAGAGAGCAAATAAAAAAGTCATTTATTTATATAGGTAAGAAAATCTTCAACCACCTTCCTCTTGAAATTAGATCAATAGACCTCTCCTGAGAGATGTAAGAACACTTTAAAGAAAATATTCATCTCAAAATCTTGTTACACCTTGGATATCTTAATGTAACTAGCTGGAATTAATAGTCTACTTTTCTTTTATATAATTAGTGTCGTTTATTTTTTATTTAATTTAATGTTGTTAAATTTTCCATGTACATATACTCAAGAATTTCATTCTGTATTCTGTAATGTTTTTAGGATTATTTTAGCTCATAGCAAGGCTTTGTCAACAACTTTGTAATAATACAGCTAGGTTTCAAATTGCGTAATATAATAGGTAGCAAAATCTTTTAATATTCAAATTAAGTATAATGGTGACAGTTTAAAAAAAAATAATTAATATTTTTTTGATTTTGACCTTTTCTTCAGTTAAGAAACTGTATTTTTGTACATGTATTTTGTGCTGAGGAAATAAAAGAATTATTATTATAGTTGTCTCCAGCAACGTTGCAAGGACAACATCCTTGTCTCTTGTCAGAGGGCAATTACATCTCTGGCAATTAGTCCTACAGCCAGCCATCAGTTGGCGGTAGGCTGTGCCGACTCGACCGTAAGAATTTATGATCGCCGCTATTTGAGTGTTGCTCCTGAGGGTAAGATTAGTGTCCCTGTCGGTGATTTTAATTCTTAATTTTTGTTTTTTTAAGAGCATTTATTGGCTCAACCATTTTGCTCATTTGCCGCCCCTAAATCGGGAGAAGACCGCCACTATCGCATCACTTCATTAACATATGACGAGGCGGGAAGGGAAATTCTTGTTAGCTACTCTTCTGATTATTTATATCTCTTTAATGTTCAGGTATTTATTTGATTTTTTAATTTATATGCAAGGGTTTGTGATGTACTATTTTTATACAGGAAACCACCACTGTAGAACTGAAAAAACCAATAGCAAAACAATCGCCTTGGGAGAAATTAAGGGCGGCAAGGAATAAAAGAGAAAGAAATTCCCCACCGCCAGTGAGGAGATTGAGACTTAGAGGTGATTGGTCGGATACTGGGCCAGACGCGCGGCCCGAACGTGATGTTAGTACCACAGTCGGTAAGTTATATAGATTTTGAAAAGATATGCTCTCAAATTTTAAGAAAATTTCCAGGTATAGGACAGGCAAGGCCTCACCTTCAAGCCACCTTAATGCAACGAATGACGGACATTTTATCCCGTATGCTCAACGACCCTATGACGCGTGCCGCTCTTTCTGCGGGCGGCGAGGACTCTTTGGACCCCAACGAGGACAGTCCGCAGAGGATTTTAGAGGCCAGAGATGGAGGAGCTGCCGGCATACAAGTAAGAAATATGACAATGTTTTAATTGGCATTGGATCGAAAATGTCTCTTGTGCCTTGGGTGACAGTTGACAAAGTTGTCTCTAATTAAGAGACTGTTTGAAGTACAAAAAACGTTCATATATGAAATTAATTGGTGAAAAAACGGCTTCAACTATATTAACGTAAAAAAATATATTTTGAGTTGTTCAAAAGACCAAAAATGTTCGTTAGTGAATAAAATTCTTGATGTAGCAATTAATGTTTCAAAACCTGAAATTTGGTGGCCCTTGGTTGTCTTTAAGAGGGTCCTTGAGGCACAAGAAACGGTTATATATGATATTCTTGGGTAAGAAATGCTCTTTCTTAAACTGAAACTGTTTTTAAAATATTTTAATTATTTTATTAAAATACACTACCGCTCAAAAGTATTTGCCCACATATGACTGTTTTAAAGTTATAACTAAAAATAATAAACCCATCAGTTATTCTTATTAAACGGTTTATTTATAACAAAATGAATATAAACAATACATTTTTCAATTAATTAGATTTAAGAAAATCAAATTTTGGATTCATCTATATGTCCGCCTCGATTTTTAATAACAGCTTGATTTTTTGCACTTGTCTATCCAGTTCATCCCACAGTAATTCGATAGGAGTGAGGTCCGGTGATTGTGGGGGCCATACCATAACTTTCAGAAGATGTTGCCTTTGTAATTGACCTAAATATTGCTTGCACCATTTCGACGTGTGCTTGAGGTCATTGTCATGTTGAAAGATGAAGTTTTCCCCAATTATTCGAGTACCAGAAGGAAGTACATTGTCACTTAAAATTGTTTTGTAACCCTCTTTTCGAAGAATTTCCTCTATTCTAATTAGATCGCCCACTGCAGATCCTCCGAAACAACCCCACACCATCACCGAACCTCCACCGTGTTTAACTGAGGCCACCATACAGTTCTCAGCGACCCTTTCATTGGCATAACGGCGAACAAAAACTCGCGTCTTCGTTCCAAAAACCTCGAATTTCGACTCGTCACTCCAGAGAACTTTCTTCCAGTCATTAATGGTCCATTCTTTGTGTCCAATCACACAACTCAAGTCTTTTTTTTTTATTACCATCCTTCAGTAGTGGTTTTGATACAGCTAAACGTCCTTTAAGACCAGCATAATAAAGTCGCCGTTTTACTGTCGAAACACTGACCGCTTTTTTACTCTCTTTGTTGATTTTTGCTGTGATTTCAGGGGCGGTAAGGCGTCTGTTGCGTTAGCTTGTAATTATAATATTTAAATCCTCCTTTGAACTTGTTGCCTTTGGCCTTCCCGATCGAAGTTTGTTGCTAATAGTCCCTTCTCTGGTGAATTTCCTAATATTATAATCGACAATCCGCCTTGGAATTCCCAAATCCGTCGAAATTTGACGGAATTAGTCTTTCCAGCCTTAAGAAGTCCAATGATAATACCTTTTGTTTCTACCGATAACTCTTTTGTTTTAGCCATTTTAAAAAATGTTGAAAAACCAGCAAAGAAGTCGTCAATAAGCAAGCGAAATTATTTACCAATGTTTCACAAAATCAATTCTTGAAGACTAAACACCTTTAAATGTTTCAAATTTTATCGGAAACGAGCTGTAAACAGATTAGTTTTTTAGAAGAAGTGCATGTTTTCACTACATTGTTTGTTATTTGCAAGACTATTTTTAAATACTCATTGTTTTTCAACGAACCATAGTTGATAGGTATGCTGTGCATATATGCAATTTACAAAAGAGATACAATCTAAATATAGGTATAAAGATAAGATTTTTGTATCTAATTTAAAATATTAAAAAGAATACATGGTGGGCAAATACTTTTGAGCGGTAGTGTTGTATGTGTGGTTCAAGTTATGACCAAAAATTAATGTTAATGAATAAAATTCTTGATGTTGAAATATCACCTTTAAAGCTTCAACTTTGGTGGCTCTTGGAGCTTGGATGATAACCTGTCCCTAATTAAGAGAATCTTTGAGGTACAAGATACTTTCATATATGAAATTAATAGGTAAGGAGTGCTCGTTTTTGGGCTGAAAGTCTTTTAAAAATATTCAAATTATTTGATGAAAATATGCTCAAGACTAGTGAAAATTTGCTTAGAAAATTAGTGAAAAAAAGGCTCCTTCTAAAACTGCCCTAACTACCCAAATTCCTAATTCAGAATCATGTGTTTATATCTAAAAAAAGTATTAAGCTATTTTGAATGGATGAAAAGTTATGACCCAAAGTTTCCGCTGAGGAATAAGATTCTTAGTTATGGTAACCTTTTTTATTTGTGATCTGATCCAGTGGCCTCAGGAGTTATTTAATATTACGTAATATTACGTAAATTAGGGTATCATAATTTACGAATATAAAGGTATCTTAATTTGGGGAGACAGAGAAAAGTGCAGTATTTGCATCACAAAAGAGAATCATCATAATTATGTATCTTTGGTCTATCGCAGAAAGTCATGCAGATCCTACTTTAAAAAACTGGGAGCACTTACAGTGCCAGTGCCGTCCCGAAAAAACTTCATATTTTTAGATCAAATTATGAGGGGTATTCTGTAGAAATGTACTTGGCATGTCCTTTCACAGATCACACTTTTTTTTGAAAAAGGACCAGTATACCGAGGAATCAAAGCTTTTATTATGTTGCCTATTGACATTAAATAGGCTTAGTCTTGAAAAATAAAACTAAACAATTTTCAGTTTGGTTTTGAAAAATTATGTGTTTGTAAATTGAACTGTTTCAATATTGTTTGTTTCATTAAACGTTGCTTACTCTTTTCATGTAAGATATTGTTGACAAATAAAGGATATTATTATGTTATAAAAAAAATTAAAATATTCCAAGAACTATTCTTTAAAATTCAAAACATTCAAACAATGCTGCTACGTTTTCTGAATGATCTGTTTTAGGTGTTGAGTTTATGGTATTAACTTTTCTATCTAATGTGTGTTCTGAGCAAGGAATTTTATTGCTATCTATGTTCTATTGATTTTTAATGGGTTTTTAACAAACTTTTATCCATTTTTTACTACCTGTCACCTTTATATGTGTATTTATTGTTCCTGCTGAAATTTTATTTGTGATCGTTTAATTAGTTCATAAGGCTTAAAAAAATATTATTTAATTTTTGCGATTACTGTTTTTTTAGGAGGGTGGTAGTATGGATACTGAAGAAGGTCCTAACTTAGGCGCCCAGTCGTTGTACACCATTGAAGGATTGGCTCAAGGCGGCACACGTGATACTAATAACGATTCACCCCAGTAAGTACATTCACAATTAAAAATACAGTGCAAACAAACACGTCATGAGGTTAATTCAATTTCATTAAATGTCAATCATTCAATTTATAGGGTGATTCAGACCTCCTCGTCTGAACCGGCAACACCTCACCAAGAACCCTCCACATCCAGCGCGACAACTGAAGGCTCCTCACCAGTTACCAGCGATTTACACAACCACTTGACGGCCCTCAGAAATCTGAGACAAGGATTTATTAATCAGCACGGCGCCGAACCGTCGGTGAGCTTCAGATACTCGGATCAGAGCACTTCGAGTTCAACCATAAGCCTGAGGGCCAACAACGAATCGGATCTAAATGCAAGTGAGGCAACGCAGAGGGGTGCGCCTAATAGAGCCTTAGAAGTAAGAAAAGTTATTCATTTATGTAAAGGTGTGGAAAATTAGGTTTTTTTTATGAATAGCAAAGTGAAGAGTTTAGTGAATGAGTTTGGGAATGAACGAAACATGTAAATATCACAATATCAATAATAATGCTATGTAAGTATTGGGGCTAGATAAGATAAAATATTATATATGGAGACAATTACAGTTATCCTAATATGTATCGGGTGGCCAAATAAGCGAGGTTAGCGGCTGTATCTCAGGACCTGTACATCTGGCAACAATGGATTTTTTTTTATTATTATAAAAGTGGCCATGAGAAAATTTTGGAAATTATTTTTAAGTTCCGTATTTCACCGCAAGAGGGCGCAACTAAAAATTAAATAAAAGAAACGTCTTTTTCTCCGAAAACTTAAGTTTTAACTTATACTTTTGATATTATTTTTAGTAAGCCTAGATAATTTGCTATAGTTTTGGTTTATGAATTATTGACGTACGAACGATAGTAGGGGTGGGGGAAGCTATTGAAAGTGGAATCATTAAAATCGGTGTAAATTCTAAACCACTTATTCGATTTGTGCAATTTAAAATTTATTTGCAAGATAAATGTAGCTGCTTTAAAAGTCTGATCTCATCACTACCCTATAGTTCCTAATAAAACCGCCAGAGGGCGCAATTTGTGACAATTCCAGTTTTTTTCATTTTGCTCCAAAAATTCAAATTGAATGGTATATTTTTGACATCATATTTAAAAAGTAGATAAAATTTGCAAAAATACTGTGAAAACCGCACGATGATATCTTTGCTTGTTTTAAAGTTATAGCGAATTAAAGTCTTTTACGCACCGAGTCCAAACTTATGTACCGCCATCTAGCGCTCTGCCTTAGAATGTCTAGTTAACGTATAGTAAGCGGCAAAAACAAAAGAAACTTTGAAAAAGGATTGTATGGAAACGTCAAATATTTATTAGACGGCCAGTATAAATCTGTTTTCAATTTTCTTTGCTCGATTTTTTGTAAAATGCCTTTGACAAATAATGAAGCTGTGGATTTGATTGAGGTTTTCTTTGAGTGCTTTTAAAATGCAGCAATAGCTGAAAGACAGTATGCCCTTCGGTACCCAGATCGCCGCCATTATGGCAGAAGAATTTTTCCACGGTTGGTACGGCGACTACGCGATACTGGGAGTTTTAGTCGGCTCAAATTTAGAAGGCGTCGCTCTACTGGAAGAACTGAAGAAAACATTCATAATGTGTTGGCCTTCGTAGAGTTTAATAGGCATATTGGAACTCGTGCGTTATCTTTAGATTTGGGAATAACTCGAACTACTGTTCAAAATATACTTAAAGGCCACAGGTAATACATCTTTCTATTATAATTTTCTTCCCGAAGGCATTTCTTTTTATTTTAAGGCTACACCCTTTCCATATAATCCTATACCAAGCTCTAAACGAACATGATTTTGAGCGCCGAATTGATTTTTGCCAATGGATACTAGCAATGATTCGCGAAAACAGGGCTTTTTTGTCACAGATTCTGTGGACCGACGAAGTCACTTTTTGTAGCGATGGGAAAGTCAAAAGGCATAATATGCATTATTGGTCGGTTGAAAATCCTCGTTGGATGCGAGAAGTCCAGCACCAAGGCCGCTGGAGTGTAAACGTGTGGTGTGGCATTATCGGAATGAAAATTATTGGTCCTTATTTTTTTGATGTCACATTAACCGGTAATGTTTTTTTGCATTTTTTAACAAATTCCTTGCCTATTTTAATGGAAGATTTGACATTGGACGGGTGTGCTTACCAGCACATTTTTCCCGTTTGGTGCGGCATCATATAAATAATTACTTTTAAGGGCGCTGAATCGGAAGGGGGAGTCTATATCCTTGGCCGGCCAGGTCACCCGATTTAACATGCCCAGACTTTTACTTATGGGGTCGTTTAAAAGATATTGTGTGTGTACCAAACTCCACCTACAACAAGACAGGATATGGAAAACAGAATCCGTGGTGCAATAAATGAAATATCAGCTGCTGAAATCGAAACAGCAGTTTTATCCACCCAAAGAAGATTGGAAGCTTGGGATTTAAAATCGGTCCTTTTCAGAACCATAATTTAAATATAAAAAGAAATTCGTTAATAAAATTATTCGCCTTAAGAAAGTCACATAAACTTCCAGTTATTCTGTGATACATAGGTATTATTAATTTATAATTTATCAATCAATTATTACTTTAATAATTTATTAATTATGATAACATCATGGTATTCTAGTTGTGATAATACTAATTAGAGATTTTTAGGCGGGATACTAGATGGCGGTATGTAAGTTTAGGCTCGGTGCGTAAAAAAACTTGAATTCGCTATAACTTTAAAACGAGCAAAGATATCATCGTGCGGTTTTCACAGTACTTTTGCAAATTTTATTTACTTTTTAAATAGTCAATCATCAATTATAACAATTCTGCACCGGTACAAGTTTCATCCTTACCACATTACACTTCATCAAGAGCTTTACGGACATGATTTTGAGAATCGCATTAATTTTTGCACTTGGATTTCAACAAAAATGCGTGAAAATAACCATTTTTTGAGAAACGTTATTTTTTCTGATGAGGCTTCTTTTAATAATTGCGGGCAGGTAAGATTTAACTTATTTAAATTAGAACATATTCAAGTTTTGGTTGTTTGTTTTTCTAAAAGGTAAACAGGCACAACATGCATTACTGGGCAGCAAATAATCCTCACTAGATGAGAACTGTACCAAATCAACATCCCTGGTCTGTGAACGTATGGTGTGGTATTTTCGAGGATAGAGTTATTGGTCCGCATTTTTTCCAAGGTCATTTAAATGGACAGGTCTACACAGATTTTTTAAGAAATCAGTTACCTCGTCTACTAAACCAAAATTTAAATCCTAACGTATGGTTTCAGCAGGACGGAGCTCCACCCCATTATGCCATACAGGCCCGTACTTATTTAAATGAGATTTTTGAAAACAGGTGGATTGGTCGAGGTGGTCCTGTCAACTGGCCTGCTCGTTCGCCAGATTTGACCCCCCTTGACTTTTTTTTATGGGGATTTATAAAAGACAAAGTAATAGCTAGTGCACCTACAACTCCAGAGGACATGAAGAACAGGATTCGTTTTGCTTGTTCATTAGTGACACCAGCAATGTTACAGCGGGTACGAAACTCATGTCAAGAAAGGATAAGAAAGTGTTTGGAAGTCGAAGGCGGTCACTTCGAACAGCTCCTTAGGCATAATACATAGACGATAAATAGTTAAAAAGTAGGAAATAATTTGTTTTTATTGTAGTAGAATATTCGAATTATTTTTAAATTTAATCAAAACATTTTTGATCATAATTCCGTAACCAGCAGAGCAATTTTAAAAATTTTTTGTAAACAGACTTCATATTTTATGTAGATTCGTATTTAAGAATAAAAAACACGTCATTCCATTTAAAATAAGGAAGTGAACCTCCCCCCCTCTTAGGGGGGTGAAGGGACAAATGTCAAAAATATCACAAAAAGTGCCCCCCGGTATACTTGAAATGTCACCAAAATGTCAAAAAAAAATTTGCAGCCGTTTTTGACATATCGCATTGTAACACTTTAAAAAACTCACCCTGTATATACAAAAATTTTTTTTTCAGAATTTTCTCATAATATAGTCTGACTGTAAAAGTTTAAATTAGGGCCACCCATTACTCCCAAATATTTAAAACATTTTTCTCCCTCTATCATGACATTAATGCCATTTAGATAATTATTCGATATTTTTATTTTTTTCCAAATAAACAGAACGTAGATTTAGACGTATTCAGACACAAATCATTAATGCAGTAGTTGCAAGACAGTAAGTTATTACCAGTTATTATTACAATTATCTATATAGATAATTGTGTGGTCTATAAACAGCTTAATTTTTTTGGTTTACACATATTGTACACCAACAAGATCATTTATATAAAAAACACCATAAAGAATCGAACTGCAGAACTCCATATTTAATAGACATAATCAGCAATGTTATTCTTTAAGTTAACACATTATCTCTTAGATCCGTTGTTTTAAATTCTTCCAATATACCGGGTGACACAGAAAAAAGGGAACACTTAATAACTTTTTTACTTTTGAAGATAAATAAATGAAATTTGGTATTGATAGAATTGTTATAAAAGCAACTTTTGATATATTCTATGGTTTTCCATCACTTCCGGCTTAAGAGGAAGAGACACTAACTTTCTTATTTCAAATGGGACACTTGGTATATTATTACGTATTTCGATGGAAAATGATATTCTAAAAACAATGATACTCTATTTGCTACTTTTTATTTTATACTCATAGAAAAAATCATTTTTTTAAATTTTAAAGTAGGGTGCCATGAATGAGTTGAAAGTTTTAGTTTTTAATCAAGTAATTACGGAAAAATAATTTTGATTGCATTTTATGACTTAATTTTGGCATTTACATTATTTTTTTAAATAGCACATTATTGGGAACAACCATTTTTGAAATGCGGTTTCTTTTCCCACTAATCTTATATGATAATTTTTTAAATCGTTTAATTGGTTGGTTATTTAACGGTTATTTGAGAATAAAAGAACAAATTTTTTAATATAAGTAGTAAACAAACAGAAAAAGTATGAGGCTTATAATTATATATAATACAAAACTATTTACATGTATTGTTCGAAACGATCACCTTCTTGTCGAATGAAAGTACGTATGCGCGGGAATATATAGCGTACGAAATATCTACTTTTTCTTCATTGGTAAACATTTTAAATATTAACAGCAAATAACAAATAGTAATTGCGCTTAATAAGATGTCATGTATTATGTCAATTGAAAAATAATTGAAGAACGCGTCAAAACGCAGCCTATTCAAGAAATCAAAGCCTTCTATGCTATTTTTATTAATTAAATGCGTTTATTTATGTGACTTAGTTTTTTTCCTCTTATGGACTTATTTATCGACCGATTTAAAAAATAATCATATCAAATTGAAATGGAAAAAGAAACCGCATTTCAAAAGTAGTTGTTCCCAATAATGTGCTATTAAAAAAAATAAAGTAAATGCCAAAATTAATAGTTTGGACATTTTTAATAAGTGCGTAAACGATTTAAATTATAAAATGCAATGAAAACTATTTTTCTGTGATTACTTGATTAAAAATTAAAACTTTCAACGCATTCATAGCACACTATTTTAAAATTTAAAAAAATATTTTTTTCTATGAGAATAAAACAAAAAGTAGCAAATAGAATATCATTGTTTTCAGAATATTATTTTGTATCGAAATATGATGGTAAATAATAGAATATGTCAAAAGATGCTCTTATAAGTATTATATCGATACCAAATTTCATTTGTTTATGTTGAAAAATAGAAAAGTTATTAAGTGTTTCCTTTTTCCTGTGTTACCCGGTATATCTCTATTAACCGTCTTAAATGCTTTTGTAAGATTCAAGAACACAGTAAAAACAAATTTATTATCATCAATAGTCTATAAAATCATTACATGTGCTTACAATTACTGATTAACATGAATGACCCTCTCTAAAACCTAGGTAATGCACTAAAATTTTGTCTCTAACACTAAAAAAAACATCACTTCATTTTTAACGGTTAGCTCTAGCAACTTTTTGCAGACAACTTTTGGTTTTTTACATTGAAGTATTCAATTTTCCATAATACTAAATACATCCGTAAAAATGTTAGTGGAGATGCCGGTACCACCGCCTTTTACATTGTTTGACCACCTTTCTTACCAGCTGCTTTGATTCAGTCATATTTAAAGTTTAAATTAGAAAGTAATTTGCTAGATGTAGCCGACTAAGGAACATTTAGAGAAATCCTTTGGTTAATATTTATTGACTCTACCATAACATCTATACTTGTGATAAATTATTTATTAAAAGTTATTTGCTATAGACAGTTCGTCTTTAATTATCTCTTGTTGTTCAAAATTATTTTCTTGAGGCAACAAATTTTTCCTAGAAGAATAGTATATCTTTGTTGAATAGTTATTCTTCTCAATTCTTATTTTGGAGAGAATGAAGTTTTGGATCCTTTTGTATTCAATCCATATATTATCAGTGCTCCTATACCTACTTCTATACCGCTCTTCTGTAAAGCATATCTCTTTCAATCAATTCTCTATTATACTCATTTATCCAATTTTTATCTTTATACTTGTGACGAATCTTCATCTTTATTTTTGGACACATTTCATTTATGATATCAGTCAGGCTGTTCTGGCTATTTATAAAACAATTTGCTAGTAAATTTACATTCCATGTTTTATTACTTATAATATATTTTGTTCGTGCTTTATTGTGTTGAACATAGACTAACAAAAGGCATTCATCACTGATCTTCGTCGTCAAATGTGTGATGAGATTTGTGCTTATCATTGGCAATTATATATAGTTATAATCTATTAATCTTTGACTTCTATTGGTTATTCATGTTTGTTTGTTAACTACTTGAGTGATCCTATTGAGGTCAAATTTAATAATTTCTGACTATAATTTGATTTGCTCAATCAAATTAAAAATCACCCATGATAATGGTTGTTCTATTAAAACCATTAACTGTATCCAAATAGTCAAAATAATTGTAAAGTAATTTTTTTTTCAAAAGATGCAACAATATTTGCTTCTAGAGAAAGTGTCTAGACATAATTCTCACATCATTCATTTCCGACAGTTTTTTATTTAATGCCTCTTTTATTAAAGCCATTACCCCACCAGCCCTTCTATTTGATAAATGTAAATACTTGCTCCATTTATTCTCAATTCTGTCTCAGAAATAACATTAGCTACGTAAGTTTTCGACAAAAACAGTAACTTGGGTTTCCATTTATTTGTTCGATTCGCATTTTATAATATACGTTGAATGTTTTTTATTTAAATTCATACCATTTTTATTTGCAATACCATAGTTTATACATTTTAGTGAATTACCTGCTAAGCTTTCTTTACTATCACGACCCTCGCTGCCACAAGAACATGTACTTTTATTTTTACAATCTTTTTGTAAATGACCCCATATTCATTCCATTCCATATTTAATTGCTTATTTATTATTATTTTATTCTCACATTCGTTTATTCGAACTACTTTAATCTTGTGCTTGTGCGTCCTATTTACCCCGTAATTTTTCCCAAGTTTGAATTTCTATCTTTACTGTAAAAATTTCTTTTTCGTTTCAGCATATGAAAAAAAAAGTCCTCCAGTTTTTGTATTATGACCCATAGATACTTCAACGCCAATCTCACTTGAATTAAACTTATCCCTTAAATCTCTCTTAATTTGTTGGACATCTTTTTGTTGATCTTTCTGTTTTATCACCAAGTCTTTACTACTGTTTGTTTCCCTTGTCGTAACTGCTGCATATCCATTCAAATTATTTTCCTTAGTTTCTTTTAGCCTAGCTATTTCAATTTTTACGAATTGATTTTCTTTGATTTGAACTTTTTTAGTCAATTCATTTGAATTCTTTAACAGGAATTTTAAAGTTTCTTGCATATCTTCAATTACATTAGAGTTAATAACATTTTCTTTCATTCTACTTCTTTTTCTTTATCTTTCAATTTTATTATTGCTGTTATCTATTTGTAGTTGTGGTTCCACACATTGTTTACATTTGCATAATGATTTTTTCATGTGAAATCCGCGTAAATCCATAACTATAAGGTTTTGTTTGTAATTTCTCTGTGTGTTAAGTAACTCTGTAGTCTGATGATGGCAAGAACACTTGCAATGCATCACTCCTGAAATTAGACGACTAGCATTTTATTTGTGGAGAAAAGACTTTTCCTACTAATTCAATGAAAACAACCTGACATTTACAATATTTATTACCACTTCCACCAGAACCTGACCTATCGACTCGACCTACATCACTACACGTCGTGTTGATACAGTTTGAAAATTAACAAATTCGGTAATAGTCTCTAAAAGAATCATCCTAGAAAAATCGCGATTTTTTGCCACTTTTTCCCTACTATTTTTTCGAGATTTCAGATCCGCAACCTGCAAACATTCGGTAACGAATAAAATATTTAATAAACTCGTCATAGAATACTTTAGACCGTAAAGAAACCATTGGGTTTATCGATAAGTCAACAATCCTTGATTGATTTTATTCTAGATGGACGTAGATTATCCAGAGGAAGATTCGGAAACTGTTAACGAGAATAAGACTATGGAGCAGATGATGTTCGAAGCTCAAGTAAAAGCCAAATATACCGGGCATAGGAACGCCAGGCAAGTGATTTAACCTTAACTTAAGAAAAAACACCTAAATTATCAATTTATTACAGGACAATGATAAAAGAAGCGACCTTTTGGGGATCGGATTTCGTAATGTCGGGCTCGGATTGCGGCCACGTGTTCATTTGGAACCGGCACACTACCAAATTGCACATGCTACTGCAGGCGGATCAGCATGTCGTTAATTGTTTACAGCCCCATCCGACTTTGCCCGTTTTGGCTACCAGCGGGATCGATCACGATATTAAATTATGGGAGCCTAATTTAAGCGATTGCGGGTTTCATGCCGAGGCTGCTGCTGATGTAAGAACAATTTTTTTTGTAGATTTTTTTGCTAGTTTTTGGGGAGAAATTTTGAAAAGTTACTACATTTTATTCCATGGAGCGCGATAGAAATAAATAATTAGGCGGTGTTTATGTATCTTTTTTCGATTTTTGTTTAAGTGTTTCGTAGTGGATAAATAATTACTTATTTCGCCACAGATGTCCAATTTATGAAATAATTCAGGAGAGCACCTAATTCGACCCTGTAGTAGGCGAAGAATGCAATATATGATGGTCCATCACAACACTCGTTGCCTTAAAGGAGCTTTAAACTTTTTTTGTGTACTTTTATTATAGCGCTGCGTGGAATCAATAACTGCATAAGTTCCTTGGTTCTAATTTTATGGTTATTCCAAAAAATGATAAGGTTTTGACCGTTGAATACGAAACTGGTTTGCTGCAAACTTAAAACGGTGGCAGTTTTTACAATTAATTTTTGAAGTCGCAAAAGTCTATAAAAAACCTTGAACAAATGGTCCTGTAATGGGAACTTTTCCTTCTTTTTCCAGTGCTATATTAGATCCCCCTGACGTTGGCTATTACTAGGGCAAGTCTTTCTCGATTCTGCCTGAATCTGAATAGTTTCTGTGTGCTGCGTAAACCGGTCCATAATTGCGGTCCGATAATTGTCCTGCCTCGTACAGCACCACTAGACCATATGTAGGATTTTACCATTTCCTGTCATAATTTTAGGTTCAAAATATAATTGCAGAATAGTGGTTCCACCGTTAACATTAACAACCGAAACGCGTCGGAATTCTTGAAATAAAGATTGTGAAGTAAACAGGACCCTTCGTCTATTATTTTGCTTTGCATAGTGGTTTCACGTTTTGGAATGTTGTTCCGACTATCTCTATTCTACACCTTGTTTCTCTATGTGGATTTAGATGTTCGATTATATAACATCTAAGGTACTAAAACCGGGTTACTCTAGTCTATATTTTTTATATCAATCTTAGTGCAGCATCAGGATGGTTCTCGACTGGAGGCCATTTTGTCGTGAATTAACATGTTCATCATTTATTCTGAGGGCTTTTTCGTATTCTTCTGCGTTTACAAGATGGTGCAGGTCTTCTAGTTTGTCACTTAACATGACAGTGTCGTCAGCATATCTATCATATTTATATATTCTCTATTGATTTGTACTCACATTTTTTTTTGTTTTTTTTTTTGAGTACGTTTACAGATTTTATCTGATATGTTAAAAAGTAGTGGTGTCAGTAAGCAGCCTTATTTGACGCCTCATAGAATTTGGCTCTATTCTGTAAGCTTTCTATTTAGTTGTACTGCTGCTTTCTATCTCGAGTATAAATTTTCGATATTTTTAATGCCCCTGCTGTTTACCTCCATGTTCTTTAATATGTCTATAAGCTTCCTGTATTGTACTCTATCGAAGACCTTCTCGTAATCAACGGGACACAACATCCTTGCTCTAGTCGCGATATTTTTATAGTAGTTTCCTCAGAGCAAACAATGCCTCTCTAGTTCCCAAAGCGTTTCTAAATCATCTAAATCTGCCTCCTCCCCTGAATAATTTTCTATATTTCTATATTATAGCCTTATTAGTCTATATTTACAGCATCGTTTTGCTTGTTTTTTTTTAATTTCTAATAAATAGGGATTTCAACCAATCTTCCGCTATGTCTGCAGTCCTGTACCTTACATTAAACAGTTTGACCAAGATTCCAATGTTTTCCTTTTTGATCATTTGTAATAGCTACGCTGGGATGGGTCATCAGGTCCTTTGGTTTTTGCAGATTTTATTGCAAATAGAACCTCACCTCTTGAGAATTTCTGGTGCTACGCCTATATCCGTATGATCATCGAAGTTGGATTCATTCGGTTTATTTTCATCAAATAGCTCGTTTAGTATATAACCTATGTAAAGACTTCTTCTTCATCTAAGATATTTTTGGGTTCAATGTCTACTAGCATATTAGTAATATTTTCTGATACTTTACTTCCCTGACCCTTTTGATGATGATCTCGACAGAAGTAAATTTATTTTTTTTGAATTAAATTTTATGAAATTGTTACAATCTGAATTACTGCAAAACATCGGCATGTACTTGGTTCCTGGGCTGGTATTTTGAAAAACCATAAGCACTTCAATGGTTTTAGACTTTAAGAACCGGGTAAAAAGTCCTGTAATAAAAACCCCATGATGGCAGAAAAACCTGGTTTTTTGTTAAAAATCTGGCACTTTTTGGGAAAAAACTTACCTTGTTGGGTAATGTATTTGATTCTTCGACTCGATATTTGGACTTAATTGGGCATAATCGGATTAAATGAGAATTTTCTTTATTCCAAACCTGGTACAGAGAGACCTGTCCTAGAAAGAAACCTTATGATGCCAGAAAAAATCTTCTTGGTTTTCTTAATTAAGAGTAATCAGTAAATGTGTATTTTGCGAAATAATTTGCCCTGTGGGTGCATGTATTTGATTTCTTGACTGGAATTTTGAAAAATCGTTAAAATTTCTTTGCTTTTAGTCTTTAAAGGACCTGGGCAAATGGTTAGTAAAATAAATAGAAATTCTATAATGATTTTTATTTAAAAACGGTTATTTTTCAGTAAAAGCTACCTAGTAAAGCACTTTTTAGTAGAAAAATTCCTCTACACTTGATGATTGCATGAAAAAACAGTTGGTTTGGAATTTCAAGAAAACGCAATAATTAATTTAACCTAACTTCAATAGAAGGAATAAAATAATACAATTATATTAAGTATGATCACAATCACAATTGTATAGCAATATAATTTAGTGACATCATTCGAGAAAATGCCAGTAGTAATAAACTACCAGTAAAGCAGTCCAACTGAGCTGAGTACCGCCTTGCAAGTTCGCTTAGCCTAGCGAAAAAGGATTTATTTCTTTAATTAGTCTTATAAAAAGGATGTGTTTGTCTGTATAATACATGAAATCCAATCCTGTTAAGAAGTTCAGGATAAGAACTTTGAGAATATAAAATATCATAAAACTCTCGTGTCATGATACCTCCTACGAGTTTCTAAAGTAGTTAGTAGATCAAACTCAAATTCGTGGTATAAGAAGTGGAATGTATCTCTTAAAAGTAATATATCTTAAGGAATTTATATTGAAACTGCTCAATTACTTGAATATAGTTGTTATACTAAGATAACATATACCTGAAAGGACGAACTAAGATGTAGTGGAGAAGCTTGAAACAGTAGGCCATAAAATGAGAAGAAAATATGACTTTGGAGTCCAACATAATTTTACAAGTCGCTCACTCTAGCCACAACCGCAACAGGACTGTCATTAATAGAGTAGAGGTTGACAATCAGTCTGATTTGTAACCTTACAATAAAATATTAAGATCAGTCTTATAATCAATATTAAGATCATCTGAAAATAAAAGGATAGTCACTGTGTAAAATTTTGGTAAAAAATTTACCAGGAGGGTTTGTGTATTTGACTCCTGGACTAGAATTTTTGAAAAATTATAAATATTTCCTTAGCTTTGGTCTTTAACCCATTCGCGGACAAAACAAAATTTTTTGGGGTCTTCCTGGGACATTTTTTTTTTTTTAGAATCGGCATGTCTTAAGGTCATAAATTATATGTCAGTTAGAATTTTTTTGTTTGTGGTGTTTTTTCGTAAAGAAACAGCCAGACTGCTATTGCAGACCTGTCCCTTTGGATATACAACTAGATAACAACTTGCGTTATATAGGGACAAGACTGCTTATGCAGACAATATATTTATTGAAAGGTTGCATAGGTACCAGGAAATAATATATCATGTATAAAAATAAAAGTTTTTATTCACAAAAGTAAGAAACTACAAAAATATTAATTCATATGCTTATAACATAGGTATTACAAAAACCGAAATTCATTTATTGGAATGAAAATTTTCAGAGCATTGCCCAACACACAATGGGGGATGCGTTTCGCAAACCTTACATCTCCATGATGTCTGCCCGCGTTTGTCATGCTTAGAACACTCCCGGCATCGCAGGAAATGACTTTTGCGTTTAGAGTTGGGCGGGACTGGTATTTTTTCTAAGACATGTAGAACTTCAGGTACAATTGCCTCCTCAGCTGTAACGTGTGCCGCAGGGACTGAAACTTTTGCAGCTTTTGCTGCACCTTGGTTCACCAGTTTTCTTTCGTCTCTCAAATTGTTTGGAATCCCAAGTAATCCCCTAATGATACTCTCCCGAAATTGAAGTAAATTTGTTTTTGATTTTGTGATATCTCGATACAGCAAGAAACTATTTATAACTGTAACATCTAACAGATGAAATATCACCTTTTTGTACCATCTGATTGATTTTCTGGGGCAGCTATAATAGGAAGTAAACTGATCACATCTGTCTACCCCTGACATATTCATGTTATATTCGTGAATTTCTTTTGGCTTTTGTAGTTTTTTCCCATAAGAATTCGAAACCTCTATCATCGTTGGGTGAAATTTGGTAGTAATGCACAAAACATCGCGCTTGTCCTTCCATTTGCTGACATACACTTTACCATTTCTTTTCGAAATATGGTCGCCTCTTTTGAGTTTTTTTTGTCGTAACTACTTTTGGGTTTTGTTTTCGATTTGATCTCAAAGTACCTGTCGTGTGAGTTTTTCTACGAAGGAGAATTTTGGACAACCCCACGCTATTATAATAATTGTCCATTATCAAGTGATGACCTTTATCTAAAAATGGCTGCATTAGTCTGAATACCAATGTCTGTAGCTTGGAAACCTATCCATCGTCCTGTTTTCCTTTATATATTTCAATGTTATGATTGTACCCATTTGGAGAGCATAATTCAAAGAATTTAATTCCATATTTGGCACGTTTATTTTTTATATATTGCCTAAAGCTCAATTCTGCCTCGGTGCAATAAAAGCGACTCATCCAGTGCTAATGCCTCCTAATCCTAATCCTCCTAATCATTGGTGCAGTTGAACGCCCGTAGTAACTGCTCATACCTCCTTCATTACGTTGGAAAATATGGGATGATAGTAAAGGGGATCCAAGGAGAATATTTTTCGCAGAGTTGGAAAACGTACTTAGGCTTGAAGAAGTGACAATCCAAAAAACTTACACATTTCTTCAAAATTGGTGTTCGGAAATGATGCCATTCGCGCATACCTTGGGCGCATGGGGTCTGTTGGTCGTTTCCATTTTTTCCCCATACTCATTATTGCATGATGTCAAAAGATCCATCACTTCATCATCCCACAAAGTTTTGAAATCTTCCAGCGGTGATGGTACATGATCAAATCTTAATTTGATCCCAGCATTTGCGTTGTCAAAGTTGAAATCCGGAATGTCTTCAACGTCGCTGTGCCATTCCTTATCGCTGTCTGACTGATTAGAGCTTGGCGATGGTAACGAAGGTTCTGCGTCATTCGATGCTGAACTGATATCCTCGTTCTCAGAAGCGGTACTTTCTTGAGTTTCATCAGAGCTATTATTTGATGGAACATAGTCTTCATCCCCACTTTCAGAGTTATGATAAGGATCCTCATCACTTTGTTGACTAGCCTCATCCGAACTAGACGATGCTGATTCAGCAGTCTCGACTTCATCATAGAACTTCAACAGCCTAGCTTCTTCTTTTTCGTCCATTTTTCTGCAAAAAAAATATAATTTTACTGGTACTGCCGAGACAAGTAGCCAATATAATACAGAATGTCCATTTACAGTATGTACTTGCCTAGATTTTCTGGCGAGGAGGGGCTCATGCAATGAGATGTTTTTTATCTGTTTTGGTTACCAAAATCTATACACATAAAAAAATTTTGAACCTAACCTAACTACCACACAACAAGTTTTCGGGCTACACAGCTGCAGCTACATAAGCAAAAACGTGTAAAAACAAAATATTATACTGTGTCCTAGTTATTTATTGTGTGCACTACTTTTCAATGTTAGTTTTCTATTATCACCACCAACTCCAGATTGAAACTGGCCAAAACCATATGTAAATACAATTTCCAAAAAAAAAATGAGCCCCTACTACTTATTTTTCACCTCTAAAACTTACCGAACACAGGTGCACTTTATTGGGACACAAACCACGTCTGATTGTCTAACCTTATGTATGTAGATTTTGTCTGCACTTGCAGTCTTGGCGCCAAAAGATCAGTTGACTGTCAACACATGCGCAGGTTACATATATGCATACTTTACGCTTCGTGGGACGATTCTCAGTATTATTGTAGTATTTAGTGGGACACAACAGATCTTTCTAAACCTTAGTACACGCTAATAACGACTGCAATTGAAGACTTGTCCTCTGGGGACGATCAAATTGCGTCTTCATATGCAGGCGTGTCCCTGCACGTCTGTCTGCATATGTAGACGTGTCCGTGAATGGGTTAAGGCAAATAGTCCTGTACTGGAAACGCTATAATGCCAAAAGAAACTAGTTCTTAATTAAAAAAAAAAACTGTAATTTTTCTGTAGTAATTCAGCTTGCGGTTGCACGAAAACTAATTTTCTAAGCCTTTAAGTACCAAAATATTATTTAGAATATATCAGATAAATTAGTTTATGATAGTAAAAACTTTCACCTCAAAAACCAAACAATTTAATCAATTTCAGCTCATAAATAGAAACGCTATAATGCTTGAAGAAACTAGGGATACAATAACCGTACCTGCAGCTTTCATGATACGGATGCTGGCCTGTTTAAATCAAATTAGACGCGGAGTGAGAAACCGAACCAGACGATTTAGCATCGAGGAAGAAACTTAAATAAACGTTTTTAGTCTTTTTTTATAACATTAGCTACGTATTTTTTACTTTAGAAACGAATATAAGAATATTATTGCAATAATAGGGATGTTCAAATATAAGTATATTAATACAGATTTTTATGCTCAAGGCTTAAATATACAGAGTGTCTGGGAGGTAGAACTTAAAATTCAATACTCCCAAGAATAAAGAAAGGAATTAAGTGAGAACGAAATTCTGACGTTTCATCCTTTTGACACCCTGTATACAGTAGTGCCCATAAATATAGCAACTTTTTAAAGTATCAAATTGAAAGAGTAATATTACATTATTTATTGAATATTGTAGTTATTTATAGTAAATATCTTATGCCTTATTTTACAATCAACATAATCGCATCTTCTTGATCAGATTTAAGCCGCAAACCATTCGTGTTATTATCGTCTTACAAGCCAGTGATAAGTTTGGACTTGTTTTTTATCGTTGTCGTGTTCAATTTTTTTTATCAAAGACATATTACATCAATATATGGTAACAATTTGTTATTTAATATGATAGGGTACGTATCGTACTCAAATATTATTGATGGAGAGGCCCTATTCCAGAACCTAAGAAACGTCCCCATATTATGGAACCTTCACTGTTTCACAGTAGGTTCCATACATCGTTTGTTCAGCCCTGGCCCTACAGGACGTCTGTAAACTTCGATTGTTAAAAACGATCCTTTTTTATTGGACATATGGTTTTTTTTCTGGCCTTCGTCTATGATAGACCATTACCTACTAATCTCCTTATACATCTTGTAGCAAGACCCATTTTTTCCAGACTACCTTTAAATTAAAATCACCGTTAGAAAGGATTTTTCTTTGGACATCTGTATGATGTACTTATTAGGTCCTTGGCGTTTTACTAATATTATTAATAAGCATTTTTTTATTTAAGCAAAATTAAATTAAATACCATTATTTATATAAGGAAAATTATAATGATCAAAAGGCTCTTCTTGTTTAGCTTCTGTCTCTCGAGAGAGGAGCTCGAATAAAACTAAGAAATTTCATTTGGTACAACATCATATGCTGGTTACCATTAAAAATGGAAAACAAGTTACCTCTTTAAGGTTATGTGAAATGTGTTTCCGCCATCTAATACCACAAATATAACGAATACAAGAGTTTTGGATGTGTAGCACTTTTCATAGCATCCAAATGTCGACCATAAACCGTGTCAGCAAAATCAAAAAGTCACCACAATTAAATTTTTGTTTTCAAGTAGCATCTCTGCGGAAAAAGATATTTAAGAGCCAAATAGCCTTTTTTATGCATCTCGTTAGGTGTTCATTAAATTTAAAGTCTAGAGTAAGGGCGACAAATATGGAATACTTTTTTTTAAACGGCAAAATTATAAGAACTTTTTATTTTTTTAACACAAAAATATTAAAAGTAATTAAAAAACATGTTATATTAAGCTATTATAACTTGTATTTGTAAAAAATTAAAACGTTTTAAAAATCGTAATAAAAAAACTAAAATATTAATATTTCCCTTTTTTAAAAATAGGGTCACAAATATGGAATACTTAGAAAACTAAATACTAAATCTATTGGCAGAAATCGCAAATATGAATGCCAGATACATATGAGGTACATTGCAAATGACACCATGAGTTGCAGGATTTGCACTGTATCCACTGTTTCTCGGATTTTTTGCTTTCCAAAAACTTTCCACCACAAAACAAGCACTCATCTGAGTCATCATCTGTCACAAAGTCTTCTTCAGAAGAGCTACTTGATTTTTCTGAACTGTATCCCAAATTTTTTGTCTTACGCTTAGCTTGACTTCTTGATGAGATGACTGTTGACGTGCTAGGAGTATCGGAATCAGTCAACTTGAAGTTTTTGAAGAAACTGAAACAGATGCTTTTGCGGATGATTCCAATTCTGTTTTGTAAGGTGACGCAGTTATTACGGCAGCTTTCCCTGCTTTTCGTCCTTGGTTGCTGGTTTTTTTACAAATGATTGGGACAGGCGAGACCATCTCAGAAGTTACAATATTTGTTGGTGGCGTCGGATTTTCAGTATCTTGAGGTACTGGAAGAGGGACAACAGCATCAACTTCATCTTTTTCGATAGTTTCGGAGGCAAGAAAGTCAGATTCACGAAAGACATTTGGATTAAGGGGAAAAATTCCGGTGGCTTTAAAACCATTAACAGCAATCGCACCACGCTGAGCTTTTAAATAAGCCTTGCCGAAAATTTCCATCACATCAAAAGCAGTTACTGGTCTGGCATTTTGTCGTACCCACGTTCTTATCTCCTCACTGTAATGAGCTTTGAATGGTCCCATAAAAGATTGGTCAAGGGGCTGAAGTTTATGTGTTGAATGTGGCGGTAAGCACACAATCGTAACATTATTTTCTCTGGCCATATTAATGACATCAATATTGCGAGTTATGACCGTCTAATACGAGCATAACTGGAGATTCACGTGTAGGCTTTACTGTCGCTACAAAGTGTTCAAACCATTTTGTAAAAATGTTATTTTGTATCCACCCTGATGGATGACATTCGAACTTTGTCCCAGGTCGAGCCCCCTTTGTAAGCTGCGGGCTTAAGTTTTTTCTGGGGAATATAACTAAGGGTGGAACAAAATTGCCCCCTGCACTCATACAAAATACTACTGTAATTAATGAGCCTCGTTCTGCGGAAATCATGCTACCAATTTGTCGTTTACCTTTACGTGCAATTACTTCTGGTATCTTTGAAGGCACTATAGAGAGACCACTCTCGTCAACATTGAAGACGCGGTCTGCTGAATAGTTATCTTTTTCATATTCATTCGTTAAGATAGTAAAAAATGACTGAACGTTTTCTTTGGAAAAGCCATTAGCTCTAGCAAAAGATGTGCCTGTAGGTCTTCTAAATAATGACAATGTATCTGAGTGCCGTCTCATAAACAGCCTAAGCCAGCCTTTTCCAGCTGTTTCTTTGCCAAAAGGATTTGGCAGATTATTTTTAACAGCAAGCTGATATGCCATATTCCTTATGTCGTTTCTGGTTAAATCAAAATACTTACTTTCCATATGAAGTAAGTACCATAAGTTCATCTTCTAGTTCTTTTGTAAGCACTGTTGGTCGACCTAGTTTTGTTTCAGCAGAGATATCTGGATCTTCGTTTTTCTGACAGTGTCTAAAAAGGGTTGTTCTGGGAACATTGTAAGTTTTGGCTGCCTGCAGGTACCCCATTTTATGTTCCTTAACAGCACAAATTGCTTGTATCATATCATTTTTTTCGTAGCATTTTCTTTTTCGACTACCTTTTGACGCCATACTAAAATAAAAAAAATCACATAGTTCTATTTCATCACATAAAAATTGAGGTTTCTAACGCAGAGTACAAGCACAAGATTTAATAGGTTTACAATGGCCTCTCTTCTGTTTATTACTTTTTTTTGCTTTTTTAGTTACAATAATTGTTATTGATATATTATTTAGTATAAAAGCAAATTTAGAAATGCTTTTATAGCAACAAAATATCACTTTTAGTATTCTTAATGGGATACTAATATGGAATACTATTCCATATTTGTGGCTCAAAAAATTCCATATTAGTGACCCTCATAACCTAATCTTATAATATTTTAAAAAAATATTTTTATGTTAAAAAACAAACTTTCCTTAAATCTATTGTAAACTGTGATGTTTGAACTGTCACAAATGCAGAACAGTTTGAATAAAAAATAAGTATTTTACCGCTAACACACGGAAACAGCAAGATCTGCAAAACTTTTATGATGCCGCAAAAAAAAACGACTGTCCATGGTGAGCCAACAAAACAAACTAGAGACGGACCGATCGAAAAAAAACCTTAGATGAATGCACTTCGACTTTCAACGTGAAATTAATAAAGGACGTTTGCTACTTTTTCTGGTTTACAACTATTCCATATTACTGACCTATTCCATATTTGTCGCCCTTACCGTATATAACTAAACCCAGATTCTTTGAGCAGTTTTTAAAAGAAAGGTCAGAATTGCCAATACTAAAATCTTAGCATTCAACTCAGTTAAAATTGATTGTCTTTCTTTTTTTCACCACAGAACAATAAAGCCACCGGTTTTACAGGGTTTAGGTTTAAAATATGATCCTTTGATACAGTAATTGAAGAACTGAGCTTTATTTTCTAGCTTCTGCAAATCTGCCAACTGTTTTTTAAATAATCTTGTGTATAAATCAGTAGTTTAATAGTAGTAGTATAATATCAGAGACTTAGATCTTATTGGTGACTTCAGAGTCGAAAATTATTAATTTATTTATGAGTTTTGTAAACATTGCCTCTAAAGGATTGTTGAGTTGGAGACAATAAAATGTGCCTTAAGTTTATCCAGGTTTTTTAAATATGGTGGAATGGTTCTATTTTATTTAAGGCATTAAGTTTTCTCCATTATGCCATTTTTCTTTGAATTAAGTGTCTGAAATTTTAAATTGAGTTATGCACTTTTCTCAGCTGTTTATAATACTCTCTGTGTCTATTGGTAAACCAGGATAATGTGCCCGATATAACGATAGCCGATAGCTCGACCGATAGTCCGATGCCTGCAACTGCATCAAAACAATTATTTTTAAATTTCTATAATTTATTGTAGTGTCAGGTGGAACGTCAATTTTAATTAGTATATTACATCAACACTTACTTTTAAGCAAGGACATGGTCAGAAATATTGATATCCTCTACTTCAGTGGTAATTGCAAGATCACTATTAAATAATATTAAATCGATAATACTTTCACTATTCCAAGTAATTCTAATAGGCTCAGAAATATACCGAGTAAGATTAAACGTTTCAAACATATTGTTTTTAGTGCAGAGTACATTTAAAGTTTTTGTTTAAAGTCTTTTATCATTGAAGCGCAACGCTAATTACGCTCCAATTAAAGCACCCAGTCAATCATAGTAACATAAAATACCTGACAGTTAAGTATACATAATATTAAATGAAAAGTCGCAATAAATCCCGGATTTTAATTAGCTGCTCTTTCTCCTTTATCCAAGTAATTTTTTTAACAAATCAGGAATTTGGTTGGACCCTGTTAGAACTGTTTACAATTAACAATAAACACTCGCTTCTTCCTAAAGTCGAATGATAAATTTAATGTCGAATAATGAAATATTACTACTTCAATCGATTATTAAAATAAGAAATGATCGTTTAAACTCACCATAAATAATGAAAAACTAAATTTGAAGAAGTTGCTATAATAATTTACAATTCTGTGTAAGGAATAAATGAACACCTCTATTAGCACTGTCTAGGGCAACTTATTATGTTATTAGTACTGAATTTCATGGTAGTCTGCAAAAATATTTCCTATACTATTATAATACAAGGTGTTATTTAAGCGAGTGGTAAAACTTCAAGGGGTGATATTCCAAAAGATATACTTTTTTTATCAACCTTTGCAGTTCGGCTACAGATTTAAATAATACACCGTATATTTTGTGATCTTGCGCTTTTATTTGTATATTTATTTTAATATAGCCAAACTAGCTGTTTGAGGTTTAAAACGATATTTTCGAGGCTTAATATGACCAAAAAAGCAAAATTAATTTCTCGTTTAGCTAAGTAAGTTTCTTAGTAACATTCGCTTAGTGGATTGTTAAGAACGTTTGGAATAATACATCTTTTTATTTTATTACTGTTGCGCAGAGTGTGATATTTATTTAAACTAAAATATTTGTGTACTTATTATGGAAAAATAAAGGTTGTTATGTCAAGTTTATTTTAATTTACACCTAAAGGAAGTAATAAATAAAACCCAACCAAAATAGATTTAAATATTTGACGTATATTGTTTGATTACTGCTCACCCTTTAATCATCTAATTCTCACAAAATCCTAAGGATTTCGTAATATATCTATTGGTTTTCCCGTACATGACAATTTTCTTAATTTAAGTATTGGCAACATGACAAAAGGGGAATTAAAGTAAGGGTGAGGCCAGTACAGACCCTATTCCCAACATGACTAATTTACTACGTCACAAAAATAGAAATTTGCCTAATAAAATCGACACTATATCATCAAACTATCATCTATTTATTATTTAAAACTGGAATTAATGACCTAAAGGAGCGATATGTGTATATTATAAGAAATATATATGGGTACAGCAAATTTCTACCGATTCAACAACAATGTTGGCAAGGACCTCATTGTCAACCCTGATACGTTTAAAGGCCCCTGGCTTGTAAAATTCGCCACAAATACTTATAAAAACCGCATAATGTTAATAATTGGAAACAAAATGTGGTTTTTTTAAGTACACGTAAGGCCTCCGGACACCTGCCGCGAAAAACTTTTATAAGAAAAAAAACAAATTATAAAAACTTAAATGGTGAACGGTCAAACTCCCCAACTAAGTAACGTGAAACATAGTGCGTGTATTATTTAAAAAAAAAACAACAAACTCGAGAAAAATACAACGAATCGTCTACCTAACCCTCATAGGTTAAAGGAAAACGGGGCGGCCACTATGTCCCACACTACTTAGCGGTACTTTCAGTGAATTTCACGAGATTTTATTGCGCCACCAAGAAAACAGGACCAGATGGGACTCGAAATCCGTAAAAGTGAAAACCGGCGAAAACAGGGTGAAGTAAATGAAGAAAAATGAAAAGGGGCCGAAGGTGTCGCGGAACCGTTTCGCGTTCACCGTCTCGTGTTTCACGTACGAACGAAAAAACTCCTTCGAGAAGATTTTGTACTTGCGTTTACGCAGGCTGCGCAGGAACGCGTGATAAAACGTGAAAACCGACTTGTCGGAGGCGATGTGCGACGCGATCTCCGCGTACAGGCTGGAAATGGTGCGACGGAAACGTTTGGGGCGGAAGAAGAGGGACGGGGTAGCGGGAAGGGATAAAGGATGGTGGGTGGGGCAAGTTACGCCAGGGCGTAACTGCTCCCGACACCCTCAGCTGGGGAATTTGGTGTAGAACGCGTAGATCAGGTCGTAGTTTTTGAAGCTGATTTGTTGTACGTCACGTCTGCTCCATTTGTTGTTGATTTGGTTTAGGCAGAGCAGATCTTTGGAAGTATCCTTTACTGCCGTCACCTGAAATAACGTATGCATAAATTATGAGAAAGTTCAGTAACGGTTTATGTTGGTTGAGATAAATATGAGTTAAAACACTTGACGATTTTTCCAAGGCGTCTTTGAAGGCTGGAAAGATCTTAAACCTTTAAGAAACGTTAGAATATATACTTGAAAAATCAGAAAATTAAACATTCCTTCACCAACATCAACTCACCCCTTCGGTGGATTTTTCAAAAGAAAGGTCAAAGAAAGTTCAACTTTGAAATATTTTTCCTGAAAAGCTATTTTAGGATTGAGATTTGATACTTGTCCACATACTTCCTTTTTCCCAATTTTTCAGGAAAACAACAGACATTTCTGGGAATTCATGAGTTATGACCCTAATTTTGTTTGAAGTCAATTAACTAATTTTTCAGAAAAAAAAACACAGGAATCCACAGATTTTTACCAGAAATTCGTTAGGAACCAAGCATTAAAAATTTCTAATTTTTCTTGCTTTTGAGGAACCATACCTCAGAATTTGAAACACTTCCCAAAATGAATCTTAAAGTTTTACACTGTATAGAAACATTAGAATAATCAATTCAAATTTATTGATTTCCACACGTCTTTTCTCACACAAAAATCCAAGAATCCATGGAAAATGTACAAATTTTTAGTTTTTATGTAAAAATTCCCGGTTTCCCTGTTTTTAGAGAAGATATGGCTCTTATGTCAGAATCTAGCTAATTTACAATTTTTCCAATGGTACCAAACGAAACGTTTTTTTTTTAATTTTCCTAGGACCGAAGTTGAACCTTCCTATACAATTCACACCAATATCAATTTATCATTAGAAATCCAGAAAGTTTAAATCTAGGTCCTAGGATCATTTCCAAGTAAAAATTGCAGAGTAGAAAATTTCTTTGACCACAAACACACACACATCCCTAATTTTTTCAAAAGAAATCGAAGAATCCATCGGAGATTTGCTACGATTCTAATCTACGCATTACTAAAAAAAATCTAATTTTCTCTTAGAAATGTAAACAAATATTAGACCCTTAGCAAATTAAAATACTATATTAATCATTAGTATATTCTCATAATCAATATGGAATTTTGAGTTGGGGTGAAGCATATGCAGTACGTCTAAAAAAGGCTGGAAAGCCAAAAACGTTTTTTTTAAATAATGTTTAATATGGAAAGACAATACTCCAGCGATTTATTACATGAGGAGAGTGGTGTGTTTAGATATTCATCAAATATTCTGCTTAAAGACGCTAAAAAGGCAACACAAGAATAGAACCGAACTACAAAACATTGCACACGACCTCAATATGAGAGATAAAAAAACAAGACAAACAAAATTGATAGGGCATTTTAAAAAAAATTGTCAAAGATCTAAAGAGCTTTTAGGACCCTACGTATACCGCTTTATACCAACGAACTTACGGAATATTTTATATGTTTCATCATTTAAAAGAAGTTTAAAGAAGAAGGCTTCAATTTATAGGTGTCAGTAGATTTTTTTTTGTTTTTCAATGACAAAGTTCTCAAGTTAAACCTTCTTTTACACACTTCCAGAACCAATTTATCATTACTAAATATAGACCCTAGGGTTGTTTTCCAGGGCAAAATTCCAAAGTTGAACATTGTGGGAGCACACCATTCCTTCAGCAATTTTTCAAAAGAAATTCTGGAATCCAACAGAGATTTGCAAACTTTAATTAATCTATGCAATATTCAAAAATTTTCCATTTTTGTATAAAATTCCCAATTTCCTGATCTTTGAAGGGTCATATCTCAGAACTTGGAAAAGAAACAAATTTCCCGATTACATGAAAGGAATAAAAAGGTTTTATGTTATGAAAAACATTTAAAGCTTGAACCCTTTTTGACCACTTCATTCGTCAATTTCTTAAAGAAAATTCAGGAATTTAAAACCTGTTTCTACCTCTTCAAAACATGAATAAGAAAAATTTTAAGATAAATATGCCCTTGAAAAACCAATATGACCTCACTTATATCTATTTAAAAAAAATATATAACCAGCTATATAAACAATTTGATGTGAATTAAATCTGGAATTCTAAGTAGCCAATGAACCTACCTGGTTAGTAAAGACGGTCACCGTAAACTTTCCGGGCATAAAAGTATCCAAGACTTTGCCAATTATCTCTTTATAGTTGCTCGCGGGCACGTTAGTCTCAAAACTGACGTAAGAAAACTCCGGTTCCGGAGTTATATGTATAGTCATGTAGCAGCCCTGGAAATAAAAAGACCGTTTTTTAATATTTGATATAATTTGTTAATAATGTGGCTACTCACTTCAGGTACGTCATAACAAACCTAATGTTAGGCGTGAAAATAACAGAAATAGATTTATCTTTGCATATATGGCATTTAAATTTAGATGTCTCGTGCACAGATAAACTCTCTGACCTCGGAAAAAATATATAATAAAAAATGCAGATAAGTATTGAATACTTACGTTCTTGGATACACCATTCATGGAATAACCGCATGGCTCGAATAAGAAATCATCGATTGTCATGTTTGGGATAATTTTGTCAATTCCGGCTTTCTGAAATGGAAAATTAACATAATAAGCCACTATATAATTAAAACCATTGTAATATAATTATTTATATTATTACACCAATTTTATTTGTTATGACTTTCCTAATAAAATGCCGCAAAGTTAATTGGGGAAAACACCATAAAAAATGTATGATGAAAACATTAATATTCCCGCATTATGTTATGATTTTATCTGAAAATTGCTTGGAGACCACAACTCTTATGCAACCCACTTATGTTAAAGTACCACACTGTAATTACATCTCAAGTGAGTACTTATTGCGTAAAAAACAATATTCAGGGTGCCCCAGTAGTATCACTTGAGAAAATAGGCCGCATATAATTTTTTTAAGCATATAAAGTTTTTCAAGAAGACTTTTTGTATCAGAAATTGCACATAAATTAAAGGTTTCTGATAGTTCTTATGATAGTCTCTTTTAACTTCAGCAACCTATAGACCTACGACTTGTCCCCAAATGAATGAGAAGATGTTAGATTATATAGATATGTTAGAATAAACATTCAAAAGTTATTGGTTTTCCGGGAAAAAAACCAAGTTGGACTTTTTTGACCATCTTCAACCCTCTCTTAAGTAGTTTTTCAGGAAAAAATTAAGGTTTAGTCAATTCTTAATTACACCTATCTGAAGGGTATAGCAGGGCCTTATTTTCCCTATTTATCAATGAAATAAACTACCATTTGAACTGCCTTGAATGGATGACTTTAAATAATTATTTTGAATTTTACTTTAAAGGTCCATGAATACAAGAAGCATCCCAAAAACATCCAAGATATTGATTCACAAATATCACTGAATCCCAAGAAAAAATTTAAAATGACATAAGAATAGAATGACAATTAAAACCTGTCTTCCAATGCTCAGAATCATATGGAATATAATTACAAATGCCTGTAATAAAATTGAAAATGACACCCAGTTCTTGAAATCTTTTCACTATGCCAATATTTCTAACTGCATCTCAGTCAGACATAGCCCCTCTCACTTAACAACAATTTCAGAATCCAGAATAATTCTATGTAGACTTACTTTAGTGGCCTCAGTAGCATTGAGACACTCCTCTTTAGTAAAAATCGCCATAATTTCAGGATCTAAATCGGTCATGAGAATTTCCAGGGTCTCGTCGGACTCGGAGGCGGACAGCACCGTGGAGCGTCTACGTTGTGGCAGGGGGTTAAGGGTGTACAAATACCAGCAATCCCTATTTACTGCGCCCAAACAGTAGGCCACCCCATCTGGGAATAAAGTGTCTAGTAGGGCCACCTGGAATTAAGTTTGACGCTGTTTATTTATTAATCGTTTTTCAGCTCTCAGAGGTTTAAACATCCCTCTGTATATGACTTTATTAAATGGATTTTTAGATAAGAATATGTTATCAGTATAACCGATTTTTTTTGTTTAATATTTGCCTTAAATTATCAGTTATTTTCTTAATGATTTTTATGCTTCCATTTGTTTTAATCTTTTATCTTGGACTTTGACTTAACCTTTCTTGTGATTAGTAAACGTGTCGCCCAGATACTACTTATCGAGGCGAATATCGATTATCTAAGGCTTCTAGAATGATTAAGACAGAGCAATTAGATTAGACTGTCTTTAAGTATACCCTGGGAAAAAAAATGTGCTTGATAAGATTTTTTTTTCATTGTGACTAGTAAAATATTACTCTTGAAACGTCTGGAATAATAACAAAAATCCAAGTAAAGTAATTTTAAATACTAAGACATATTGAATGACGCCATAATTGATGACGCCAGGTGCGTGGACTAGAATGTAAAATATGTTGAACATTATAGGAAATAACTTATAAGTCCAAGAACGCCAGAGAAAGTTAAAATGATTTCAGTTAACAGAAAACAAAGTAGAAAATGACTTTAAATGCATGAAAGAAATAAATCATGACATCAAATGCCTGGAAGCAAAGGCTGCATGCAATTGTCTAGAATAAAATGGGAAATGACTTGAAATGTCTGCAATATAAATGACTAAAATGTTTGGAATGATATGGAAAATAGTAAAAAAATAACAATGTCAGATTGTAAGACTAAATATATTTGAGCGGTTTACCTTGTTTGCTGATGATGCAACAGTTTTGTGAAGCAATGTAGATGAGAAAAAACTATTTGAAAAGATTAATGATGATCTATGTGCAAGATGGTGTGACTCGGATAAACTATATCTTAATATTTTAAAAATAAACATGATATTTAAATGTAACAAAGGGCAATTTTTTCTGGAAAATTAAATGTTAAAAGACTCTACACTAAGCAAATTCTTAGGTTTACAAATAGAAAATAGGCAAAAATTTGAGTCACATATAAAACCTAAATAAAAATCATCAAATTGTTTTGCTTTAAGAACTATTTCAAATGACTTAGATAAAAATATATCAAGACGGGCATATTTTGCATTAATAGAATCCCACTTACGTTATGGTATATGTTTTTTGGGCTCTTGCGCTAAACCGTTAAGGCATACAGTATTTATCATGCAAAAAAAACTATAAGATACAGGAGTAAAGCATAACCACAAGATTCATGTAAACCACTTTATTGCAAACAAAATTCTAACACTGCCATCTTTATTTATATTGAAGACTACTATCTCGTTAATTCATAAGAAGTATAGTAATACTCTGATTCAAAATCATGTACATATACCACCAGACAAACCTATAAGCTATTATTACCAGTTCCCAGGACTTCCCAGGTGCTTGACTCTTTTGTTTACCATGGACGAAAACTTTTTACCCATTTACCAAGTAAAATCAGAAAGATGTATGAAGAAAAGGAATTTAAGAGGGAAGTAAAAAGATTACTTATTGCGAGAGCCTATTATGACTTTCAGGAATATTGTAATGACTAATACCATTGAAAGATATGTATATGTTCTATTCAAATTTTTACTTTTTTGATGTGGGTATGTAACATTTTAGTTTAGGCATTTTGTTGTTGATGTATGACTGCAAGTATTTGTAATTTTTTGTATTAATTATTTAAAAAAAAATTATGACTGTTTTAACACCATTATGTGTTATGTTTTTTAAGTCAAGACAGTTTTAATTTGATCATTTTAATTGATAAATATTTTTTTAGCTTTGTTTAAAACAATTTTGTTGGAAACAATAAAGCAGTTTTTTTATTTGATTTGAAATTATATTTATTTAACTGCCTACAACAGCCTAGCAGAAATAAAAGAAGGATTGAAAGCCCCTTTAATAACATGGCTGATCTCGGGACGAATTTAAAGTTCTTCTACTGCCCAGAAGAAATCAAAGAAGTTGTTCAGAGAGTTGCCTATTTTGCAAATTCCATTAATCAAACCGTCCATTATACAGTGCATTTTTTTTATCTCGGGTCATAGGGTTTTACGTGTAATAATTTCAACCCCATGTTAGAACCTGTTCTATTTAATCGATAGGATTGAAACTTGGAACAAGTGAAGTTTAAGTTAACCGACTTTAAAAAATCTTATTATTTTGCAAAAAAATTTGCGAGAAACCTATTTTTTGAGGAAATTATTTTGTGTCACTGTCAGATATTTGTCTACCTGCTTTGAAGTGTAAAGGTAATGAAGGGTACGAGGTGCAGAAAAAGCAAACTTTTTCATCAGAAAAACGTATTTTAAATAGGTTTCTCGCAAATTTTTTTGCAAAATAATGGGATTTTTTAAAGTCTGTTAAACTTCACTTGTTCCAAGTTTCAATCCTATCGATTAAATAGAACAGGTTCTAACATAGGCTTGAAAATATTACACGTAAAACCCTATGACCCGAGATAAAAAAAATGCACTGTAGGTAATCATCTAGATAATTTACATGGTAGGCCAAGCGATACTTGCCTCTTGATCAAAATGTTTATGAGGGGTCACTTGTAAATCAGGTCTCTTGTAGTTCTTTCGAGAGTAAAACAGATCTTCGACTTCGGTGAATCCCGCGTATTGTTGGACCAGCAACAGCAATGGTTGGAGACACAGTAGCGGGGTGGTGGTCCCGCAGGTTTTCAATATGAAACGCCGCTTTGAGACGAACATGGAACTCTCGCTGAAAAATGGAAAACATTATCTTTTTTATAATTACTATTTAATTAATACTTATTCAAAATTCATTGTTATTGCTTTTGCTGGAGATACGTAGGAGGAGGCAAAACAGTGTGCTCAAAGAGGAAATGGGAATGTTAAGGGTGGACATGTAAAGTTAAGGGCTATCTTTGAAAATCTTTAAGTTTTCCTATTATTGAACAGAATGACCTGAATAGGCTAAATGATTGGTGTGTCAACAATATCTTATTCTTAAACATAAAGAAATGTAATTATATTAGTTTTCACAAAAGAAGTAAAAAAGTTGTAACATCATACAATATAGAGGGAAGCCCTGTTCAGTATTCTGATACAATCAAGGATCTTGGCATTTATTTTGACGATCATTTAAATTTTAATATGCACATAAATAATATAGTGGTTAGGTCCTCCAGGGTTCTGGGTTTTGTTCTGCGTAACTGTAGAGAGCTATCAGTTGGTTTGGTGGTTTCTTTGTTAGAGTATGGCTCAATGATATGGTCCCCCTATTACATGAACATCTGGCCCTTGAAAGGATTCAGAATAAGTTTTTGAGATTTTGTATATTTAAATTAAATTTGGAAATACCAAACGATCATATTTATGATGGTGCACGGAATGCAGTGCTGGCTATGACAACATTGAGAGAAAGACGTATTCGTAGTGATTTAACCTTTGTATTTAAAAATCTAATTTTAAATCATTTGCTTCTTAATGGTCTGATTGTATGCCCCGACCTTCTCGGTAGAATTAGCTTCAATGTCCCCTCAAGACGCTTGAGACGAAACCGACTATTTGCTTTGCCTTTTCACAGTACCAACTATGCCACTCACTCCCCTATCGAAAGAACCTTAAATATTATCAACCATGAGGATATTGAAGTTGTGGGCATTGGCTTGTCTAGTTTTAGGAATTAAATTAGAGAGATTGTGTAAAGTCAAAGTCAAAAATAGCTTTATTGTTACGTAACATCATGTGTTGTTATATAAAAGCATTATATAAAACCTTAAAGATAGTTGACAACATAATCTTTTACAAAAATATAAACATTTTAACAATTCTTACATACATAGAATATAGAACACACCCAAAGAAAGGGTAGTAAGAATTCACATTACGCTGCGCAAAACTCTTCACTGTCAAAAAATTATATTTAAAAACTCGTCTAGAGAATAAAATGCTTTAGCAAGCAAAAGTTTCTTTATATTTTTCCTAAAACGTTTTTCACAATTTATTAGCCTTATATAAAGGGGTAGGTGGTTAAAAAGCCTTCTGCCCCCGTACATAAAAGAGGACTTAATCTGCTCACTTTTTGGGATAGGCAGAGGTAAAGAGAAGGTTGTTCGGAGATTGTAACCCGAGAAGGGGGGCCAAGCTGATGGCGATATTTTTTGTGGATAAGACAAACAGTCTCTAAAATAAAAAGGCATGGCAATGTCAGGACAGAGTGTTTTAAAAATAATGGCCTACAGGGGCTACGAAAGGGAGCTGCACACGTGTAGCGTATGGCTCTTTTTTGCAAAATAAATAGAGAGCTGAACAAATACTGAGAGCACACACCCCAAAACACAATACCGTATCTCAGATGAGACTCAATAAGAGCATGGTAGGCAATTTTGGCCACATCAAGTTCCAGAGAATGTGTTATTACTCTAATAGCATAACAGTTGGATGATAACTTCCCTATTAAAGAGGAGATATGATTTTCAAATTTTAATTGCTTATCAATCATCAGGCCCAAAAATGTGCATGTTTCAGAAGGACTTATTGTTTCATTTTGCAAAGTGACAGTTCCAAGGTTACATTTAAAAGTTAAAATATTAGTTTTAGAAATATTAAAAGTTAATCTATTAGATTCACACCATAACTTTACAAGAATTAAATCTTCATCAATGATATTCCTTAATCTCTTGGTGTCAGTGTTATGCCAAAGTAATGTTGTATCATCCGCAAAGATAGTAAATTTGCCCCTAATTGGAATTTGAGAGATATCATTGACATATAGCAGGAACAATATTGGTCCAAGAACAGAACCCTGGGGATTCAGTTCTAAACTCTTCTGTTGATTTTATGTTGGTTTGCCTGTAAAAACATATTTGTATTTTAGTTATTTTAAGTTATGGTTAGGTGTAACTATTGAACTTTGTAATATTTATTTTTTTTTGTAATGGGATTGATCCCGTCTATTAAATAAATAAATATTATTATTTATTTTTACTTTCATTATCAGTATAATGAAAGTAATATTTAAATGCGCATCCTTCCGTGCTAGTGTAGCTATCTGAGACGTTGGTACGTAAAACAACACTAGCTAGTGTAAGTGGGTCCGTGATACTACTGCAACCCAGAGTGTTGCGACACCTGCGACTATTTGTAGACTGTGTAATTGACCAGTACATCAGCATGTTGTTTTGTGGGGTGTTTGCAAGCACTATCTCATCAAAATGATTTCTAATGCTGGACATCATGTTTTCTTCTACCTGGATTAGAGAACAACTCTTAAACAAGGTCTACTGATGTTTATAATTTGAAGGTTGTTAGTCTTATTGGTAATTTTATGGTATTGTGTACAGGTGCTATAAACCTGAAATGGCCTTACCATCGTCATGGTACCATCTCATATCAATGATTTCGAATCCTGACGGAAGCAAACCATCTATCAGTCTGTCTTCTTACATGTTCAAAACATACACCACAAGTTAATGTAAGTACATTTACCGTTTTGCTACTGTTAAAAGTTTACTGTTTTAATACATACTGACAAGATGTTGGACATCTATTAAAATCAAATAGAAATAACTGGAATATGCTTTCTCAAGAATTTAGGCCCTGACACTTGATGTATACAAATTAAAAACCTAACTACATTGCGTTTTCATAGACTAGAATAAATCGACCATTGTTTTCATACTTAGATATTTAAAATCTATCAGATAAAATTCATAAAGCATCAAATATAAAGTACTGGGGAATTATTATATACAGTAATTTGAGAAGGTATTTACATACTGCACATAAAAACGAAAATTTTTAGCTTGCAAGAGTGATTGTGTACACGTAGATAAATAGTAAGACAATAATAAAATGCGAAAAGCGATTTGTATAACGTGTATATATTTTTCTATTAGCAAAGCGCTTTCGGCGAACAAATAGCCATCATCAGTGCTACGTCCCAATTTAAAAATTAACAATATTTATACAATTTGAAAGTTTAGACAAAGAAGACAATAACCATCATTCAAAAGACTCTACATATACAGAGACAGAACGGTCAAATATAATAAAATTATGTGTTTAAAATGTCATAACATAATTTTATTAATTGTTCTGTCTCTGTATATATTTATATATATATCTCTTCTTGCATTTTATTATTGTCTACTAAAATGTCTAGTTTACAAATTTTACGCCATTAGAAATATTTTAAACGGAAATATGCGTATAACCATTTACCAAAGTTTACTAAAATCAATACTAAGATATGGAATATTACTCTGGGGCATTATGTATTACAATTCTTTAAGTCTTCTTCAGATAATGCAAAATAAAATACTAAAAATAATCCTTAAAAAACCATATTTATACCCTAATCAAGAAATTTATAATGAAACTTAAATAAATAAATTTAAGAAGTTTATTCTGTATAACTATTTGTTGTTTCTATTTTTTTGTTGATTTGCATGAAAAATCAAGAAAAAAATAGATATTATCCAATAAATCATAGCCAAAACACTAGATTTAATGACAATAAACAACTAATTCTTTCCATATGCTATAGTGACTTCAAAAAGAGATCCGTTAAATTTGTAGGGCCAAAACTATACAATTTATTACCTAGCCACATCAGATACATAAAAAATAAAACATTTACTAGAATAATGAAGCACTATATAGTGAACAATTTTAATAAGTGTAACTGATTGTAACCTAATATATTGTAGTTGCCTTTATCAGGTTAAATATTTTATTATCTTACTATTTGTATTTTAAAAAATTATTTAGAAGAAACTCCCATTAAATTCTTTAAACTAAGTTGAACAAAAAAAAGAAAATAGTACTCTTTTTTTTATATCTTCCCACACAGCTGCTTGCATCTAGAGGAATATAACTACATAATTCGGATTCTACTATTAATAATTATTCAATTCTAACTGTGTGACTATGTTTTAATAAATTAATGTTCAATTTACTACTAGGAATAAATTGTTTAATACATTTGTGCACTCATTCTATAAACGATAAACCAAAGCTTATCTTAAAAGGTTATTTAGATATTAAAGCTTTTTTAGGAATGCATGCTTTCATGCTTTATCTTTATTATTAAATGCATTATATAAAAATATGCATAGAATGAGTAATCTTACTTATGCATGGATAAGCTAAAAAAAACTGTAAAATAAGCATATTTAATAAGATGTCTGCATCACTAAGGGCCCAATTGACGCACACATCTTATTAAATACTTAAAACTGTTATGGGTAATAAACCGAATCAGCTGCCGTGCTTTATATAGTGGCCGGAAGTTATAATATAACAAAAATAAAACGCTATAGCAGTCAAACCCAATTGAAATCCGCGGTTAAATTTAGATGACTGATATAATAATTTTGCAGAGGTAACAGTTATCTGTTGAGTTCTTTTAGATAATGATGATGCTTTGACAAATGGTCAGGTCAAGTCTAGTTTTAAAAATAGCCCAACCCAAACAAAAAAAAAACAAAATATTTTGGCAATGGTGAATTGAATGACGATGGTTATTGAATTTTTGGGAAATTTGTGGTTTTGCCTCAACATCATTATTTCTAGCAAGGAAATATTAAGAGTAATAAACACTGTCAAGAGTCTTGAGAAAGGGATAATAAATAGTTTTATGTTCAGTCATTTTATATAGGTATATACTGGGAGCACCATTTGAATCATAATTTTTTAGAGTAACAGTCCTGTTTCTCTAGTATGTTTATCTTAAAAACTTTATGGCCTCCATAAAATGTTCCAATGTCAACATATGCATATATTCATATATTACCCAAAACCAACAAAAACCAAAAATAAATCACAAAATTTAAAATTCCAAACTCTAAATCCCAACGATAAAACGCAACTTTCGAAAGCCAGAGAAGTTCGAGGTCAAGTTCAAGTGTGGAATTTTAAAAAAACCTCATCTTTTTTTGTTTCTAAGGGCATTATATGATGCGCACAATTCAAATTAATTGCCTTAAGTGACCATTTGAAGAGGTGTCATGGCCACCATTCTCAGGGTCAGTTATGTAAATCAATAAAATCTAAAAATAACTTTTTTTAATTATCACAGATCTGGCGAATAAATGTTATGGTTAATATACATGCGGTGCATTTTCTAATCTGGATTTTCCTTGAAAAAAATCTGTCTTTGATTCAGGTGAGATTCTACCCTAATATTGATTTGGCTGCAGCAGCCATCCTGGCTTGTCTGTTTGGCACGTTTTTCGGGCTTTTACGTCACAAAAGCTTTTTAAGGGAAACAAATTTTAATTTGGTATTTGCCATGGAAGTAAATGAGAGCTAATAATCATAAAATAATAATATAATAAAAAAGAGATAGTATGGGTTAATGTTACTCTTATCATTATTTATTATTAAATAGGGTATATTTAATAATATAACAGAAGATAATTTATTTTTATATGGTAATTTAATGGAATCTATTTGAATATTTACAATAAAGTACAGACGGTATGTATTTATAGGATAAAAAATTCAAGGACATCAAATAATGGAAATTAAAATTATCATAGAATTATTGCAACTACCAGTTTCTTCCTTGGTAGTCAAGAACAACATCTTTATATAATCTTGAGGATGACCAAAACCAAAACATGAAACAATAAATAGAAATTTGAAGTAGTTTTATTAACCTGAATTTGAACTGTTGATTTGCAATGGGATTTTTGGGGCAAAAAAGTAAATCTCTCCATTTACAAATTTGATTTATTGTTATATGTATTCCCTGTCTACTTCAGACAATATTAAAATCCCTTGCCCAGTTTTCCCATACAAATAAAATATTTGTATTATTGCCCAAGTCAATGTAGAAAATTTGGTATGTTATAAACATTAAAATAACTTGTCCAGATTCCTCATAAAGTGAATTTATTTGTTAATGGAGGGTGGTCGTGGTACTACCTGAAACTTTTTACAAGGACTTAAATGGTTTTTCATGTAGCAAGATTCAGGGTTATTTTAGGAATAAACCAATTTTCAATAGCAAATAGATCTGCCCAGGTATATAATTCTTGTAGACTAGATCTTTTATTGCCAGATACTTATCAAACAGCATTTCATCAGAAAAATATTATTTACAATGCTTGTAAGATTTATAATCACTTGTATCATAATATAACAAATGCCTCAAATATATTTATTTTTAAGAAAAGGCTCAAGAATTTCCTGGTTGAGAAAAGCTGCTACTCTCTTGATGAGTTTTTTACTAAAATTTCCAGCAGCACGTTTGTAATGATGGGTAATTTTCTGGAACTAGATAATTAGTTGTTGAAGTTGATAATTATGAGTTGTTAATTGAAACTTATTTATATATAGGTATAGGATGTTGCACCAGCAGGCAGGACATAGGAAATCCCATGTAATTTTTAATAGGGTCACATATTGGCACTCCTAATTATTTTAGTGAAAAAATGTATTAGAATAATTTAAAGAGCACGAAAATCTGCAACCAAAGAAATATCTCCAATTATTTTTGGTTTGTCCGTTTAGGAATAACAGCCAAAAATCTTTACGAAACTTTGTCTTTTTTTTATTGCCTCATATTTACAGGTATGGCAGAATTTATTACCTTAAATGATTTTTCCAAATAGGCCAAAACTAGGAAAATCAACAGATAGTAGAACTGTTACAAAATTTGAGCAAAAGGGCACTGTAGTGAGTAGGAGTACACTGTAGGAGGGCATGACGGGTCCATCAGGAGACCTACAGTATCGGACAAAAATTAAGCGACGCTATAATATTCCTAAAAAACTTTGTGACTGTACCTCATATAATTAGGAACAATTTTGTAGTATCAGTACATAGCTTTGTTAATCATATTTAAACATTCTTTGCCTCTTGTGATGAATAGCAAGAGATTAGTAAATTGTTGTATGTTTTTATGCATTTTTTCATGGACAAAAATAAAGCGACTTGATCGATATTGTTCATACCATTAGTAGATAAACATCGGTTTTGGTCTGTATCAAATCTATATTTTGTTTAAAAATGCCTTGTGGTAAAAGTTTTTCTATTGATCTTAAAGAAAGAATTATTGCATCATATAAGATGGGAACACCACAATACGTAATGAAACAAGAACTAAGGGTTTCAAAATCTGTTGGGTCAAGGACCATTCAGAACTATTGAATTAGAGGAAAAGTAGTTAACCGAAAACAGACGGGTAGACCGAGAAAAACTTCAAAGAAACTGGATAAAAAAATTAAAAGGATCTCCCAGGCAAATCCTTTTCTGTCAGCAAAGCAAATTCTGGCTGAAGCTGGGGGCTCTAATGTTTCCTCTCGAACGATACAGCGCAGACTAGTTGAAGCAGGCTTAAAAGCATGCAAACCTGCCAAAAAACCGCTTCTTAGTAAGAAGAATATTGAAGCATGTCTTCTGTTTGCAGAACAACATGCTCACTGGACACCAGAGCAATGGAAAAAAGTACTTTTTAGTGATGAATCAAAGTTTAATTTGTATAAAAGTGATGGTGTTCAATATGTTGCTGGCTATGAAATTGGACCAATTTACCAAATTGAGGGCATTATGGATAGGTTTAAGTATAAATATATCCTTGAAAATGTCATGCTACCTTATGCGGAATGGAATATGCCACAACGTTTTGTTTTCCAACACGACAATGATCCAAAACATACAGCAAAATGTATGAAAGAATGGTTTAATGAAAATAAAATAGCCATTCTTAAATGGCCAGCCCAATCGCCCGATTCGAAAACCTGTGGGAAATTGTGGATGGGCAACTTAGAAGTAAAACCTATAGTAGTAAAAGTAAAACAAAGAGTACATTTTTGAAGAAATTAAAAATATATGGAAAAATATTGATCAAGATATAATTGATAATTTAATTTCTTCCATGCCTCAAAGGTGATCGCAAATAAAGGCTTGTGGACTAAATATTAAGGGGGCAATCTGATAATGTTTTCTTTTATTTTTATTGTAAGCGTCGCTTAATTTTTGTCATATAGAAATATTTAACTTTTCTTTTTCTTTTTATGATCTTGTTTATACAGATGAATTTTGGTATGTTATGTAATAAATATATGTTTATTAATGAGTGTATTTGTTTTATTGAGTTTTAATTCTTCTTGCATTTTTGCTTTTTTAACAAACTGAAAGAAACTGTATCGTCGCTCTATTTTTGTCTGATACTGTATATGCACAACTGCCTTGGCAGTCCACTGTTTTGACAATTCAATTCAGGGCACTGTAGTAAATAATGGCAAATGTGAGGTAAACAATGAATAAAACAATCATCAAAGGCAAGAAAAGAAAGAAAATGATAGAGACTTGCAGGTTTTTTTACATGTGGAAAAAAATTAAGAAAAAATAAGTACAAGACATCTTGGAGAGATCATGGGCATTGATCATACAACTGCATTTCGGGCTTTAAAAAAATAGAAATATTTCTTGTACAAATATGGAAGGCATCAGGAGCTTAGAGATGGGAATTAATTACGGTGGCAGGAGTTCGGATATGATGGAAAGGGCAAATATGGATAGGGATTTTATAAGAAATATTTGCTTCACAGATAAATGCACTTTTACGTTAAACAGTAAACCTAATGTTTAAAATATTATCAGTATAGGGATAAAGAAAATCATCATACATATGTAACAACACAAACTCAGTATCCACAGAAAGTTAATGTTTGGGCAGGGATTTTTAGACACATTTTAGGACCATTCTTTCTCAATTGAAATTTACATGAAAAATATTATTTAGAACTACTTGAGGAACAAATTTTGCCAAGTTTAAATGATCTTTTCAGGGAAAATTTTAAAAAATAAAATATTCTCATTAATACCATAAAATTATGGTATTAATGAGCCAATTACATGAGGTCTTGCTGTTTGAGAATATTTAAATAATGCTTTCAATGGGAATGTTATTAGCCTGTAACACATAATAAATTGGGCACCAAGGTCTGATGTTTCTCCAAACAATTTTTTTCTGTGGGGCCATTTAAAAAATAAAATTTACAAGGCTAAGAATTATCCAAATCTCGAAGAGCTAAAAAATGTGATTTCCATTGAATGTAACAAAATTTCAGTTTATCGATTAGCAAATGTTAGAAATGAATTTTATGACCATGTGGGCCATTGCTTAGCTTAATAATTTAATTAAAACCACAATTTTAATGACAACTATGGGGTGACAAAAAAGACAAAATTTTCAACAGTAACTTCTAAACAGGCAAACCTACAAAATTAAGTTATGTTGTTGCTTGCAGATTTAGTGCTCTTTAAATTACTGTAATAAATTTCTTCTTTAAAATAATTAGGAGAGCCAATATTTGACTCTATTAAAAATTACATGGGATTTCCTATGTCCCTCCTGGCAATGCAACACCCTGTATATTGATATATTTTAATATTTGTATTTTTTCTTTCTTTAATGGTGAATAATATATGACTTTTTCTTCAGTTAAAGATTTTCTGTATGTATATATGTGCTTTGTACTGAGGAAATAAAGGATATTATTAATCAAATAATAGGTTTTCTCAAAATATTTAAGAAAAATAGGGAAACAGATCCTTGCAATGTGCGGGGCAAAACAAGTTGGATTGCGCCAATAATACTTAAGAATAATATAAGAGATTACTAACACAAAACTAAAGTCCAATCAAACTCAATATTCGAGCAGGCGAGGGTTAAGTCAAATTTCGTATTGAAAATTAAATTTTTCGTTGAATTAAGTTGGTAATAATAATGTAAAGTATAACTTCTTACCTTAAAACGTAGGCATCGATCTGCTCATTTTTGGTAAAACTGATAATCTCGCATCTCACAATCTTTAAGAGAGTCTCCCATTGGGACCTACAATAAGAAAAACAAACAAATAAAATAAAGAAGATTCTGGAACAAGTTGTGCCTGAAAATAAACAGATTAGGAGCAATCAGCTGATCGCGCCAGTCATTATATTATGCCTCGGCTAAAAATAACACCCCGAATATAATCAATAAACCTGGTCCTGGTCACAGTCTAAGTGAAGATAACGCGGAGAAACGAGCAAGAAAAAGAGAATTTAGGTTACCGGCTCTTTTGTTGAACTAACCTCGGTATGCGACGTAAATCGGCGTTTTTCTCGTGCCCGTCGCTGTTGATAAACCAGATTTCCAGGAGTTTTTCGACCCCTTCGAAAAATTGCTCGCCGTCACTCATTGTGTCATCTGTTGCGGGGCCCATAAAACGCGCACCGTCACACGGAATCCCGAATATTATGAAATAGAAATTTTTTTCGCTCCCGCTTTTGTATGGATCCGGAACTATGCGCGCGCACTCCACCATCATCTCGTTTGCGCAGATAACACGAGGAATCTACCGGGTGAATTTTATAATTTATTTTTTGATTTCGGGGCTTATGAACAAATTTTTTCGAACAAAGAAGAAGGAAAACAAGGTGCAGGCAGGGTCGTTTAGCGAAGATGTCTGTGAACAGCCCCATGAAACATCATTCGCCAAAACGGAATTTCGAACGGCGGCCATCTTAGGGTGACTTGACATTAGGAAAATTTGACAGTAGTGATGTTAGTGACACTTTTGACGTTGCTTTTTTTTTTTTATTTATATTTTGGTAAGACGTCGCCCACGAACTTAATAAATATGCCTGGACTGCTAATGCATATGGCCACGATACCCAAAAATGACCACTGCCTGGTGGCCGCCATATTTATAGTGGCTATGTCCTTTTTATGTTGATCTATCAGAATATTTTTATTATTGCCAGCAAAAAATATGTTAAATAATGGTAATAAAAATCATATTTTAGCGAGTAAGCGGCACGAACTTAATAAATATACCTGGACTGCCAATTCAATCAAAAGTAAATGACCACTACTACACGGCCGCCATTTTACGTGATTGTGTCCTTTTAATGTTGGTCACTCTGACAAATTTCAGTTCTGCCATTTGTAGGAAAACAAAACAATTATAGTTTTTGAGAGCTTATCTTTACAAAGGCAAAATAAAAGCTACATTTAGTTAAGAATTTGAGAGACTTGCCTTAGATCTGTGATTTTTCTTGTACTTCTTTAAGAATTTCGTTAAAATTTATGAAAGAAAGTAATCCTCACCTAAAATGAGACAAAGTTTCAATTAACTTGAGATAGATGCACGCACTTTAAAATATTTGTTTTATTATTCTGATAATTTTGAATCTTATAAATCTAAACTTCATTAAACTAAATTAAATCTCATAAATCCTAATACCATGAAAATGATGATCATCATTTAAATTTTTGCTTGTATTTACTTAACAAATTCAGTTAAAAATACTTTTATTTTTTTTCTGTTTTTACTATATGACTTTTACTTTCCTTCTATAATAATTTTATTTATATTATTATAATTTTATCTACTTTTTTCCACATATGGCACACACATGGTACAACCATCTATAAAAATCAAAATATAGATGGTTTTATGAGGGTTTGTAATTAGCAGGGGTTTATATAGTAAAAATAAACAACTTTACATATAATTCATATCATAAACACAGGCAGACAATTCACAAATTTCACAATAATTCGGTTTTGAAAGATAGTGAACTTAATACGTTTAAACAAGGATGGTGATCCATTATCTACGTAATAAATAAGGAGAAAGCTATATCGCCTATTGCAGACGTCCAGACGATAATATACCCAAACGTCGTTTACAATAAATACAAATCGCCAAAAACTAGGCAATCCGCTATACTCACACGTCAAACGTCAGCATTGTCAACTTCATTACCGTTATTTAAAGCCATATTTTAGCGAGTAAGCGGTTTTAAGCGGCTTTAAGCGTCTTTAAGACATCTTATTCGAGCGATCAAGTCATGACGTCACCGTATAAGGCGCTTTAAGCGTTTGTTAGCGGTCTCCTGAGACCGCTAATAAACTCGATATGTCAAAGTCAAAAGCTATACAAACAATAATAAACAATAAATATTTATATCAATTTTTTGATACTTTTTTAGAGTAGAAGCATTATATTTCTTAGTATTAGTTTTATTTATTTTATATATTAACATATATCACTGTATTTTTTGCAAATCTATTCGCTCTTTTGATAATTTATTATTTTCTGCATTTTTATTTGGTTTGGATGTCTTAACTGTCTCATATACAATAATATTAAATAAATTAAAACTAATACTAAGAAATATAATACTTCTACTCTGAAAAAATATCAAAAAATTGATATAAATATCTATTGTTTATTATTGTTTGTATAGCTTCCCTTTGACTTTGACATATCGAGTTTATTAGCGGTCTCGGGAGACCGCTAACAAAGGCTTAAAGCGCCTTATACGGTGACGTCATGACTTGAGCCATATTTTAGCGAGTAAGCGGTTTTAAGCGTCTTTAAGACATCTCATTCGAGCGATCAAGTCATGACGTCACCGTATAAGGCGCTTTGAGCGTTTGTTAGCGGTCTCCCGAGACCGCTAATAAACTCGATATGTCAAAGTCAAAGGGAAGCTATACAAACAATAATAAACAATAAATATTTATATCAATTTTTTGATATTTTTTTAGAGTAGAAGCATTATATTTCTTAGTATTAGTTTTATTTATTTTATATTAATGTCTCATACATATTAACAGTTAAGACATCCAAACCAAATAAAAATGCAGAAAATAATAAATAATCAAAAGAGCGAATAGATTTGCAAAAAAATACAGTGAAGAACGTAAAGGTGAGGTTGCGGGTATTTTTTTTAAATTGATTTTTGATTAGTTTGGGTTTATTTCTGTGTGAAAAAAAATATGAGTGAGGTTATGTTTAACCCAGTAACTTTTTTGTTTATTGTATTTCCTCTTGATCTGATCCTTAAAATGTATGAGATCGGATTTAGTTAATTTAGTATTTAGACTAAAAACGTTTTGAAAACTTAGACAAATGGGTGTTTTCATGGTTTAGGTCAGTCTCCAAAGCGAATGCAATACCGATGAAAGGTATAGCTAATATTTACTAATATTTAGACTCTGACAGCTGTTAGACATGACGTCATTCGAGCGCAACCAGATAATGACGTAACGCTTAAGACATTGTAAGGCAACCCAGTAAGACGCTTACTCGCTAAAATATGGCTTTGATCGCTCGAATGACATGTCTTAAAGACGCTTAAAGCCGCTTACTCGCTAAAATATGGCTTTAATATATTTTTTCTGGGCCACACTGAAAATATTCAGAGTGTCCAACATCAAAAGGACACAACCATTATAAACATGGAGGCCACCAGGCAGTGGTCATTTTTCGGTATCGTGGCCATATGCATTAGCAGTCCAGGTATATTTGAGCCGCTCAGGAGCAGAGTGGCCCAAGTGCAAAAAAGGAGTTTTGAGATAATTGACATTAAATTTTTTTATAAAAAGTCAAACGGAAATTTGTATCGTAAAAGATTTATTTATTATAAGTTTACAATTTTAATAATAATAATATGGCACATGACATTATATTGGAACAAAATAATTTCAAAAAACATTGTTTTTCTGTAAAAAAAAAACCAGTTGGGCCACTCTGCCCTTTAAAATTATTAAAAAAAAAAATTATAGCACTTGAGCCTCAACGTCTTGTTCTTGTGTCACAATATCTTCATCAACAGCATTCTCATTGGTTGTTAAATTATTATAAAATTCATGGGCGATTGGGGGTATATAGCATAGAAGTCCTTGAAGGTCTTTATATATTTCAATTTTTCGATAGGTCGGCCTCTGAGATACAAAACATCTAACTGGAAGGCTTCCTGTCTCATCTGTTGAAGCTCTGTGCGTTTTTTAGTGACATTCACATTGTAGAAAAGAGCGGCATCATTATTAGAATATTTGAAATAAATATTAAAAGGTTCCTCGGATTTAAACTTTAGCCACTGAATTTTTAGCCATTCGACTTTTACATTTTCTTCTCCTTTTTTCGATTGGTTAAAAGTTTTTCCAAATTCACTGTACTTCTAAAGTCACCACTTGTCATCTTTACTACTTTAAATTTATTGGTCTTTTTGGCACTTAAAATTACTTTATTCCAATCATCTGGCAAAAAAATGTCTTGGAAGTAGCGTTTTTGCTTTTCAATCAGGCCAAAATCAAAAAAAGTAGGAATGGCCGGACACAAGAAATTTGTGATCGATAACTTTTGGACTGAAGTTATCAGAATAAGTCATGTACGCACAAATTGCAGCCATTTTTATGTTTCTATTCTGGCCTCCGCACTGGTCGCTGTACATAATTAAATTGGGAGTTTGTACATAATTTTTGACATAATGCATGATACATGAGCCTATTTCTTGAGGTCCACGTGATGCAATTCCCTTATGCCAGAGGTACATGTGTGCCTGGTTTGTAGTTAGGTTATGGATACCTAAACAATTGTCCATAACTGCCTCTTGTAGTAGGCTACCCCTGTAGAAATATTAGGCGTAGGTAATGTCTTCATAAGATCAAATGCAATGGTCGTTGTGGAATTTGGAACTTGTTTTGGATCTTCTCGCATTCCATTTCGAGCTGCTTCTGCCTTGCGTAAATGAAGTTCTTTTTCCATTTCCACTTTTCTTTTATCTTCGCCAGTTAAACTATTTATTTTTACCCTCATAGAATCACATTTTTTGAACGTGTCAGTTGCAGGATACCGGAAATGAAGATTAAACTCTTCGTTAAAAATTTTTGAAAACACAAATTTTGACACTTTTTGTTCACACTCATCACTTTGTAAATACAAGTTGTATAATTTGCTTATGTTTAAATCTGGTGAAAGATATTCCCGGTTTGGATTTTTAACCCTGCTGTAGTGCGATTTATACTTGGCAAATTTGTTGACAAAATGTTTAACATTATCAATATCCACCTGATTAGTTTTGTTTTTGGGGGGATGCTCACCTCTTCTATCTATAGGCGGTGTAGTATGCTCGCCACCCCTCGTTTTATTAATTAGAGCTCTGGTCGACCATCCGAAACCCTTAAAGCATTTTAAAACAAAAGTTTACAGACAATAACTTCATCTCCAGTTTCTTTGAGCAGTTTATAAATACGTGTCTTACTACGCTTGTTTGGATCTAGCGAATGCGTGAAACGATCCTTATTAAATACTGTTACTTGGCCATTGATATTAAGATATCTGTAAATTGAAGTTTGATAAACTGTAAAAATTCTCGAAGATGCGTTTTCTCTCTTGGATACTTAGTAACAAGTGGCATTGTCTGGAACAATTGCATTCTCCGTTAAAAAAAGTTTTTTTTGCAACTTCGTTTCCCCTGTAGTTAAGGTAAGATTTTCCGGAGTTTCTTGCAACTTTACTTTTTTGCCTTTTCTAACCTTCATGTTTTGTCTTTCTTTTTCTACCTTTTTTTTTCCTCCACGATGTTGGCATTAGGTGCAATGTTCTGAATCGACTCTCCAGAATCACTTTCGGACTCGTCATCCGTGGGCGGGTGAAAATCCGAACCAGAGTCTATATCAAATTCACTGTGTTCGGCTATGCTAGAAATATCTGACATTCTCCCCTGAAACAAATGAAAATTATCTTATAACTTATGGTTGTAATTATTATGGTTACGATAAGCCGAAGCCAAGTCACTCCCTGTAATTTGTTTTTTTATTTTCAGGTTATGTTTTTTTAAAATATTATTCTTAGCTTATTACATGCATGCCATACGTAAACTTAATATTTCTAACTTACCTGTGCTAGCACATCAACTCATTTCACAGCGAAAATTGTTATAATAAAATATTTATTTCCGGTTTACACTCTACAAAATAGAAAAACACTGGCAACGAAAATGACAACTTTTGAAAAGTCAAATTGGCCCAACTGCTAGACCAACTGTCACTTAGCTTAAGCCACTTTTCCTCTACATGTTATGTAAATCCAGTGTGCCGGCCCAAGTGTACTAAGAGCGCCATCTAGTGAATATTAGAGAAAGGTCAATTGGGCCACTTTTAATTTGTAAATAATAATACGGGATCTACGAATACGGGCCTATCTGAAATATGTAATTTTTTCACTTGGGCCACTCTGCTCCTGAGCAACTAATTTATTAAGTTCGTGCTCTGACAGCTGTTAGACATGACGTCATTTGAGCGCAGCCAACGTAACGCTTGAGATATCGTAAGGCAACCGAGTAAGGCGCTTATTCGCTAAAATATGGCTCTGGTATAACTTTTGACGTCTGTCAATGTTATTTGTCGTTCTTCTTCTGTTTCGGGTGTCCACCACTCGGTGGACCTCTGGTCTAAGCAACCTAGGCTGTTCCAACCATGTACTTACTATTCCCTCTGCTGGGGACTGTAGTTCAGCAGGACTTCCTTTTCTGTTTAGGTTTCCTTTACCAGTCTGTGCTGGCTTGAAAGGAGCTGCTTTTTTTGTGTCCTCACACCATCGCTATATAGGGTGGGGTGAGGCTCTTCTGTTTTGGGGCACACGCGAACTGAAGTTACCTCTCCAGACTGCTATTGCTTTAACGAATAACCGGTCTCTTTCAGCTCAAGATTTCGGACGAGCTTCACTAGCTAAATATGGCCGCCACACACCATTCCCCTCGTGTCTTCCGTCACCTCAAGAACTCTGCATTAATAGGAATTTTCGCTCACAGAGCCTAGTTCCGGTTGCAGAAACGACATTTCCGACTGGCTAGTGGAATTCGACTTTTACCGGTTGAATTAACCAGTTAGCCAAAAATTTTTCGGTATATCTCATGTTGCCGCTCGGTTACCATACCATTCAGAGACGCTTTTGTTGATTTTCTTAGAATTTTTTCTTGAAAAAAAATTGTGATACATCAGAGCCCACCTTTCTTTCAGCTCCTGTTGCGGGCCCTTCCTCTGATGGGCCCACACATTCTCCCACCCCCGAGGGCTCTGTTTCAGCAGGGAACCCGGTAATCCCCGACGTCAACATCGACGATCTAGCTGGAGCTCTCAACAGGGTACAGCTGAAAAGAAAGAACCTCTGCGGTTCTGAGAAAAGAAGGAGAAGGAAGGCTAGGGCTGCAGAAGAGGCCAAGGGCTCCCTGGGCTCGGCTTCCGCGGCGGCCCTGGCACCTACTCCCTCAGAGGCTTGCAAGCCTGGGGCTTCCACTAAGGAGGGACCAGGCACCAAAAGGCTCAGGACACCCGGGTCTACGCCTACCGAGCGCGCTAGCGGAGCTAAGAGACCGTGGAGCGCTGAGTCCCGGCCTCAAGTCAGCTATGCGCGATCGGTCGGCAGAGTGCCAAGCTGCAGCTGGCAGTGTGCCGTACGGGACAATCCGAGGTCGGTTTCACTGGCGAACAGCTGCTACAATTCGTGGACTCGGTGACTGAGGCCATACTGCGGACTTCGTCCGGCAGTGAGGCACAGTCACTGCAATTCCATCCACCGCGGCTGATCAGGAACCACATTCTGTTAACGGCCGCGAACCAGGAAAGTCTGGAGTAGCTCCGTCGGGCACTCCCAAGTCTTTCCCCTTGGGAGGGGGTCACGCTGACAACAGTGGATCCCTCCACGCTTCGCTTACGCCGGGCCATCTTAAGGATCCCGGGTATTAGACATAAGTCTGGCAAGGACACCCTGAGGCTTCTGGAGCTTCAAAATCCTGGCCTCCCGTGCTCCCAGTGGAGAGTGTGGGAGCGCAAGGAAGAGGCTAAGAACCTCAGGCTGGTGGTGGGGGTGGATGAAGAATCGGCCAAAACGATAAGGGAGAGACAGGGCTCGCTATTTTATAGCATCACCAGGGCCTCTGTCTCCCTTATCGAGAGCAAGAAAGCGGCTGATGACACCAGGGTGGCTACTTCCACAGTGGCCCCTGGGCCCTCGGCCGCCGACTTAGAAAAGGCCACTACTGCTGACACCGCAGCTTCCGAGGGGCCAGGGCTATCCGTAGACGATGGCTCTTCCAGCTCCAAGGACTAAGCGTGCTGGCAGTCACCTATCCCGACACCATACAGCATGCCTTTAACATTTCTGCAGGCGAATCTACAGCATGGAAAAGCGTCCACCGCTGTTCTGTGCAAAAGGCTCACTGAGCTCCATATCGACGTCGCCTTATTACAGGAGCCCTGGACTTACCAGGGCTCTGTTAAAGGCCTGGGTTTAACTGGCGGCACAATACATAAACATGTACCTTTTGAGAATCCCCGCGCAATCATCCTTACTAGGAATGTGCGGTGCGTTCTCCTCTCAGGTCTCTGTACAAGGGACCTAGTAGCCGTCAAACTGTCAATGGACACGGGAAAGGATCTGGTAGTCTAGCTCTGCCTACTTTCCCATCGAAATTGAATCACCCCCCCCGGCCGTCACTGCGGTGGTCACTTCCCAGACTCCAACTCATCTCGCGATCCTCCTAGCTGTTCTCGGGCTCCGATTCGCTTAGAGTTCGAGACTGCTAGAAGAATAATTACCTACGAGAGGGTGAAATGGGCAATCAAGACATTCCCCCCCTTCAAATCTCCGGGCACGGATGGATTATATCCTTTTGCCTTTTGCAAAACGGGTTAGAAGTACTAACCCCACACATAGTCAGACTATTCAGGTCGTCCCTTGCTCAGGGCTACGTCCCAAAGTTATGGCGTCAAGTGAAAGTCTTCTTCATTCCGAAACCCGGAAAAAGCAATTTTACAGATCCCAAATCGTACCGACCTATCAGCCTTACCAGCTTTATGCTAAAGGCGATGGAGAGGCTGATTGATCAATATCTTAAGGAAAGCATCCTGGTCAACAAACCACTGCATGTGCACCAATACGCCTATCAGGCGGGCAAATCTACGGACCTGGCCCTACACCACCTCGTTAGGAAGGTGGAGGGTGCTCTGGGTAGTGGCAAGGCCTGTCTGGGTGCGTTTCTAGACATTGAAGGGGCGTTCGACAACACCCCTTTTGCATTAATCTGCCAAGCACTCGAGAGCCGCGGCTCAGAACTCTGTTTGGTTAGCTGGATAGAGGCCATGCTCTCGAAACGTCATGTATCTGCCCAGCTCAACAACGAGATTGTCGAAACGTTGGCGGCTAAGGGCTGCCCGCAGGGAGGAGTATTGTCCCCTACCTTGTGGTCGACAGCCTGATAAATCTGTTAAACAATGCTGGCCCATACACACAGGCCTACGCTGATGATCTGGCAATCCTTTGCACAGGGAAAGACGCCGTCTCAATGCAGGGCCCTATGATGAGAGCCCTGCGTATGGTGGACATATGGTGGAGTGACCTATTCACGAGGAGACGTAACTTTGGCACGCCCCCTGTTATATCTCTAGGTGGCGTGCAGCTGCATTACTCCAGGACGGTTCGATTTCTGGGAATCAAGTTGGATCCCAAACTCTCCTGGCACGATCATGCAGACACCAGAATAAAGAAGGCCACCTGCGCGTTATGGGCCTGCAAGCGGGCTTTTGGCAATACCTGGAGTCTGTCTCCTACTGGATCTACTCGCGCATTGTGAGACCTCTTCTCACATACGGGGCTATCGTTTGGTGGCCATGTACGGAGAAAGCGAAAATTCGTGCTCAACTGGACAGAGTCCAACGTCTTGCATGTCTCAGCATAACGGGTTCCATGCGGACGGCGCCAACTAGAGCGCTTGAGACTCTGCTGAGCCTTCCGCCTCTAGACCTCGTTGTGCAATTCGAGGCAATGAGGACTGCGTACAGGCTATACGTCCTCGGCGAACTACGTGCTGGCGAGACCGGTCACGCAAACATTTGGTCACGGGCCATACAGGAATGTCCTCTCCTTCTGATGGGCAGTGACTGCATGGCTCCAGTGACTGTGGACTGCGAGGGATTCGTGACGCACATTGCAGGCAGAGAGGAGTGGCAGCATTCCAACAGACCTGCATTTCTAAATAGGGGAACCATCTGGTACACAGATGGCTCCAGAATGAATAACAGAGCTGGATCAGGGCTTATTGGTGGGATCCCACATACCAGTAGGGCATACTCGCTGGGGGAGCACGCCACTGTCTTCCAGGCCGAAGTATTCACTGTATTAAAATGTGGACAGAAAATCCTAAGCAGCGGACGCCGCAATACAGTTGTATCAATATGCTCGGACAGCAGAGCTGCCATTAAGGCTATCACGGCCGCAAAGATAAGCTCCAAGCTTGTACTAGAGGGCATAAAAGTGCTGAAAAAACTGGTACAGGTTGGATGCAGGTTCAAGCTCGTCTGGATACCTGGCCACGCAGGCCATGCAGGTATTGAGGAAGCGGACTCTCTCGCCAGACTGGGATCCGCGAATGTGCCGATGGGGCCGGAACCCATAGTTGGTATCGCCAAATGCGTTGCGTCGCGTCAATGAAGGGTCTGCTGGACAAGTGGACCCACCGAAGATGGACTGAGTCCCCTGGTATGAGACAGGCCAAAGCGCACATAGGTGGGCACTCTGCCTGTCTCACCAAAAATCTACTACGCCTAAAAAGACGCGAATTTCGGCTAGCGACAGGTCTTTTAACCGGTCACTGGCAACCCGGCGGACAACCCGGAATGCCGATGGTGCTGTGAGGAGGATGAAACCGTTGACCACGTAGTCGGGGAGTGCCCAGCACTCACGCGCGCCAGGTTCAAATACTTGGGTAACACTTTCAGTGTACCGAGCGACTTTAAGTCCTTCAGATCCTTCAGACCAGAGAGCCTTATCGGTTTCTCTAAGGCCGTTGGGCTCTGGTAACCCCCGGTGGGGCATGACGGGTCCATCAGGAGACCTATACGCACAACTGCCTTCTCAGCCCACTGTTTTGTCAATTCATTCATTCATTCAAGTTATAGTTTGTAACTTTTGCCCTGGTTTCGCACTTATGCGACATAGATTTCTCTATTACATTCGTCCTTGATAATGACGTCTGTCAATATCATTTCTCGTTAAGGGTGACAATGTTATTGGGTACTTCCGCCTATATTTGTGTTCTGTGACTTCCACGGCATTCTTCACCCAGTAACGCATGGTAATTCTTTGTCCTTTCCAATTCGCCTATCAATGTCATTCGTCGTTGAGGTGATATTTACCAAAACCGATTCCAAGCGATCTATCGGTTTTAACCGCGGTTAAGCCCTTGGTTCACCTTAAACAGTCCCTTTACAACATAACCAATTGTGTCCGCTTGGATGTGCTTGGTTGAAGTAGCTTCGTAATTTGTCAGCTGTCACTATCATCATTTTGTTTGTTTTTAAATAATACCCCAGACGCCAGTAATATTATATGTAATTGGTTCTTAAACATAAATATCAAAAAAGAAAACCTATTAGCCATAATAAATTTTGTGTCATTTTTAAAAAGGAAATAATTTGTTGTTTGTTTTTATTTTTCCCGCACTTATTTCAATATCTTTGACATTTGACGTTTAGAAAACAGCTCCGCACGTGGGTAATTACTGTTCCAAATTGATGACGTATAAAAAGCTAATTGGTGACGTCACGTATCTCAAGCGGTTATAACTATAACCGCTTGAACGTGTTTTTAACGGTAATTTGGCTTGAACGGTAATTACCGATAGACCGCTTGAAATCGGTTCAAGTTTATGCGGGCAATTAAGCCACTTTAGCGGCTAAAGCGATTAAAGCCTAATTTACACGAGCAAGTAAAACTATCGCAAGTTTATATCTGAGAGCCCTTCCAAATAATTTGCATAATGTAAACAGTGTCCGAGAGTCCTCTCCCAACAAGTAACAAAGCTTGCAGTCAAGTAGTTACGTCATAAATTATTGCAGGTCTAAACAAATCAGGACAGTTCTTAAGCAAGCTTTAGCTTTATAATTTCTTTTCCGTTTTGTTGAAAGTTGGGTGCAAGTTAAATAGTGCAAGAAAAGCAAAATGGTATGGTCCAAAGAAGATACGTGCGAATTAATAAGTATTTTTGAAGGGTTTCCGGAAATAATAGAAATAAAAAACAGCAGGCAGTAAAGTTTATAGCACAAAAAATTAATACAACTGATGCTGAAATTCAATGAAAACTCCATAATCTACACACTCAAGCAAACCAGGAGTGGAACAAATTGAAAAAAAGGAAAAGTGGTCAGGGTACTGATGAGAACCATAAGAGTTCCTGGGAATACTTCCATTTAATTAAGTTTATATTTGATCAAAACATAACATCAGGGACCGAGCATAATTTATTGGTAAGTAAAAAAGTACTACAGTTTTAAATTATGTATGTTTATTGAAGTTTTACCATTATTTTAAATATGTTTATATTGCCAAGAAACTTCACCTTCCGCCGAAACAAAGTAATCACGAAATTCTTCACGGATTTCTTTAGCTATTACTGAGTAATTGTGAACATTGTCGTTTTGAAGTGGTAACATATTGTCTCTAGGTAGTCCTTCATTGCGCCAATTTCCCATTTCATCATTGTCACCATCAAAAGTACCAGTCGGCGCATATTCATTTATAGAGGTGTTACGTGACATAAGAAAATTATGGAGGACACATATTGTGTTTTGTAATTGTTATTACTTTTTCCGGTGCTAGCGGAATGGGTTTTCTTAAAATTCGAAATCTAGTTGCTATTATGCCAAATACATTCTCCACGATTCGTCTGGCTCTCGAGAGACGATAATTGTAAATACGATTAATACCAGGTTGATTTCTAAATGGATATGGTTTCATTAAATATGGTTTAAGCGCAAAGGCATCATCGGCAACGACTAAATATGGTACTATATATATATAATATTGTATTTTCTTGCAAGGCTGTTGCTAATCCGCTATTATTGAAAACTCCTCCATCAGATACTCTCCCATTCGCTCCAATATCGGCATATGTAATTCTAAAATTAGCATCGGCAAGTGCCATGAGAACAATACTATTTGTCTCTTTATAATTATAGTAATAACTTCCACTGCCAGGAGGTACTTGTATAACAATATGCTTTCCGTCTAATGCTCCCAAACAATGAGGAAAGTTCCATTTTTCTTCAAACTGCTTTGCAATCTTTTTCCATTATTTTTCTGTAGTAGGTGCGTAAAAGTTGAGCTTTTGTTACATTTTGTAGGATGTATCAGAAAAGGCAGCTGAAACGTATTTGCAAGAGTCAAGTTAGGCAACTGAGGTAACGCCCAAGACTGCCATTACTAACAAATGCATAAAAAAGAAACGTAGTGCTATTGACAATGATGCTATGGAAAAAGCCATCACCGAACTTAATAAGCCATCCGATGAATATGATATATTTGGAGAATTCATTGCTTCTTAAATAAGAAATTTAAAATTTGACCAGAATAAAAGGAAATAAAAACGAATAATTCAGAAAGCTATTTTAGACATGTCCGAAATGGACGATAATGAAAGAAGTTTATCAGCTCCCTCAATACACTCACATACATCAGTCAGTTCCAATAATTTTGAAGATAATTTTTATTCTGTTTCATCACCACCACATTTAACCCAATTGACTCAGTCACATTCACAAACATCTTCCACTGTTCAGTATCAAGAATTAGGTAAACAAGAAAAATAAATCGTTTTATTATTTTTACCTTAAAGTATTCATTTTTTAGTGCCTCGTTCAGAGCCTGACAGCATTCCAGAATTATCGCTGAGATCGTACATACAGGGATACGAAACAGTTTAATTGTTGAATGTTTAATTTTGGTTCTGATTTTGTATAAAAAAATAAAATATTTTAGTTATTTGTATTTGAAACTTTTTAAAACTTACCTGTGGCCAAAAACTTCAACGTTAGCGCTAACCGTTCTCTTGGTTTGATGGATTCACGCATATTTGTATCCAATTTTGATATTTTGTCGGCAATTAAATGCAGTAAAAAGTTAAAATCGGTTTCTAACATACGTACGAAATTTTTAAATTTGTTTGGATCTTCATTTCTTAACTCATCTAACAACATCGCATAAGCGCCAAGAGTAGGCCTTCTTGCTATCCATTCTTTCACCCAAATTCTTTTCCTAGTCTTTTTTCGTTGTTTTTGGAAAATTGCATTAAGGACAACAACGGCAGCTGCAGCTCTCTTTCTGCGGCTAGACATTTTTCCATCTAGCAAACACTATACTACGCAAAACCAATCACTCCATCCTATGTATACACCCAAAATTACTTGCCGCAAGTATTGTCTAGCTAGAGCACTTGCCGATAGAAATTGCTGCAAAAATTTGCTTCAGTGTAAACACTTCCACAAGTTACTCTCACAAGTACTATCGCAATTTACTATCTCGTGTAAACTACGCTTTAGAGATATTTAAATTTGTCTCTAGTATGTATGTACATGAGAGGGCTAAGAAAGGGATTCCACCTTATGATTGAACAGCTGTTAACCATTGCCAACCTAAGAATTTAAAAAAAAAATTGGTTGAGCTGACTAGTTAGTTTATTACTTGAATATTAGCTGACTAGTTGAAGAAGTGATAACAAAATGATTTGGCAAAAAATTAACACCTAGCCTTAAAATATCAGTTTATTTATTTTTTAAATTATGTACATATTTGTGTTTTTGTTTTGTTTGTATAACATTTTATTTAATAAATCGCAACTCGTGTTTTTAAAAAATAATTCATTAAACAAAAGAATACAATTTATGTTACAATGTTGCAAAGCTTACTTATGACTGCGCTAAGATGACTAACTCATAGAGTAATTAAAAGTATTTAATATTCATTTCTCTATGGACCAACTATTCCTTTTTAACATCCTCTATATATATACTTATAAATGCTGAATAAGCTGTGACAATTATTATCTTAAACTAAACTTATATTAAGCATAAGTGGCCATATAATTGTAGCACTGAGAGTTGAATCGGTTGAGCGATGACAGGTGTTTGCGTTATTATACACAGAACACAAATATATAGTTATTATATATCGTTTAAACCATCTGCTAAATATTTAGCGCATATTATCGAAAATAAACTTATTAAAGGTTTAAAGAACATGTCATTTTTAAGATAAGAAATGGATATTCTGTGCTGAAATCTATATATATATATAAATCTATATATTTTCTCTCAAGCATTTTAAGCCCTAACCTTAAAAAATTGCTTGTGATTCGGTGATTTGATTACCATTAAACTTTTATAAAGCTATCTACGGTCTCTCTCTTGATAAGTCTGATGCGGCCAGAATTCAGAAGCTTCAAAACTGTTGTCTAGGGTTGATTTATGTTGTGGGGAGAAGAGACCATATATCTCATAAGTGAACTGAAGCAAACTGGCTGAGTATGCACTGCCGACGTGACTATACACTCTGTTTTTTTAAATATAATCCTAAAAATTTAAAACAGCTCCGTATTTATTAAAAAAATTTCTTATGGATGTGCATAATCTTAGCATTCGAGCGAAGGATCTTCTAACTATCCTATCGCATAATAAAGAATTATTTTTCATAGCTGCTCCACAACCATTTTCTTCCTTTCATTATACATTACGTGATAAAATAAATATCTGCTTTCCCTTGGTTAGACTTAAATCCAAGAGACGAAAACCATGGATCACCGCGGGACTAAAAACATCTGCCCAAAATTTGCGATGCTTAGCAAGACTTCGCAAATCTATTGACAATCAATTCATCAGGTCTTATTTTCAGGATTATCGGAAAATTTATAGGCATCTGATAAAAGTCAGAAAGGTATCTAAGGCTCATTGTATTACAATGAGCGCTTAGATTCGTCCGGTAACAGACAGAAGGAAAGTTGGCTAATCATTAACAAATGTAGGCAGTCTTCTCGTCGGCGGTTGGTTGAATCGGACTTGGGGCCCGATGATTTCAATGACTATTTTTCTAATATTGCTGAGAAGTTACTGGAAGCAGTTCCCAGTGACGGCGATCCATTGCAGTATCTTAATCGGAATGCTATCAACCAATCATTCTTTTTCCACCCTGTAGATGCCACCGAGGTCCTTGAAACAATTCACTGCTTGAAGAATCATAGGTCTTCGGGTTCCGATGGTATCTCTTCACGTCTGCTGTTACTTCTGCCTGCGAGCGCTTTAGGTGCTTTGGTTTGGGCAATCAATCAGTCATTTCTTCAGGGCGAGTTCCCATCCTGTTTAAAGGAAGCTATGATTATCCCTCTTCATAAGGGTGGTAGCTTGGACCGACCCTCTAACTTCCGAGAGAATTGTCTCTTTTTTGACCAAATACAATGTGCTGTCCCCTAATCAGTATGGATTTCAGTCATCTAAGGGCACGCAGGATGCCATTTTCAGATTCTTGGAGAGTGTGTATCTATCTATGAACTCCAAGGAGGCTGCAGCAGCGGTGTTCTGTGATCTGTCCAAGGCCTTTGATTGTGTGGATCATGGAATACTGCTGTCAAAGCTTGATTTTTATGGATTTAGGGGAGTGGCTTTGGGGTGGTTGAAGTCATACCTGTCTGGCCGCACCCAGAGGGTGGTTGCATCTGGATTTTTGTCAGGGATAGCACATCTTAAATGTGGTGTACCTCAAGGGTCAGTGTTGGGTCCTATTTTATTTTTATTATACGTTAATGACTTAAGCTCTCTATCACTGCATGGACTAGTGGTTCAGTTTGCCGATGATACTACAATTCTGTGGCATAACAAAGATCAAAAAGTAGTCAGATCTCTCATAGTAGAGGACCTTCACAAAATTAAAGAGTGGTGCATCTGCAATCAGCTTGTATTCAATGTTGATAAGACTTTTGTTCTGGGCTTTAAGTGTAATGTAGAGGGTTTTTTGTTTGATGAGCAGAGCCCACTACATGGTAGGGATTATTGTCGATTTCTCGGCTTCTTCATTGATTGAGAGTTTAAGGTTTGACAACCACGTTTTGGGCCTCGCTGCTAAACTTTGTTCTGGTTGTTTTGCAGTCAGGGTTGCCAGGCATGAGTTGGGGGGGTTGTTTGCTCGTTCAGTTTATTTCGCCTTAATAGACTCTCATATCCGTTATGGGTTGCCATTTTGGGGTTTGTGCTCCAAGGGACTCCTTAACATAATTTTTACTATTCAGAAAAAAGCATTAAGGTATCTGTGTGGTGTTGGTCTGAGAGTCTCTTGTAAACCTCTTTTTGTAGCTGAAAGAAATTTAACAGTTTTCTCACTCTTTATATTGGAAACTGCACAACACAAACAACTACAAACACACTCATACATAAGTCCGTAAGTCCACCATCCTGCACCAGTCATAATACTCGTCAAGTCGGCAACTTATCTCTTTCAATCCCCACCTCCTCACTTACGAGAAACTCTCTTATATTTATTAGTCGTAAAATATTTAATCATGTTCCTTTTTCGATTAGGACTGTTACAGACCTTAAAAAGTTTAGGAGAGACCTAAAGAAATTAATCTTACCAAAAGCCTACTACAGCATTGAAGAGTATTTTAACGATTCATTTTAATATTTAAAATTAACTATATATCTGTTGATCAGGTTTATTTTATTATTATTTTTTTTTTATTATTCTTTTTTTATGTTGGTTCTCGCCTTTTCTTTTCTTTTCTTCTTTTTTGGTTTTTTCTTTGTTTATATAAAATATGCTTCTATGTACAATCAAAATCGATTCTGTATTCTGTTTTTGTGCTGTATAACCAAATAAATACTTGTATTATAAATTCTAGGATTAGGAAGCTTTTAGCATAAGTTTGTAAACTTAGCAAATAAAGTATATTTTGACTTTGACTATTATTTAGGTTAGGCGTTTTACCTTATGGCATTATCGTTATTAACTAGGGTTACTGCCTACTATATTTTTGTGTTTTGTGGTTACTACAGTAAAATATATTACACGATGTAGTTCCATCTCTGCACGTTTACCTGCGTCATGTCATAAGTATGGAATCTTTAATGTATTGTTGTACTTCAAGTAATAAGACCTATCATTAGATACTGCATCATTACGGCATCATTGCTATAAGGTGAAACGCGTAACCTAAGTAATATTTGCTTGCTTGTTCTGGGTTATTGTCTTCTGATTCCAATCGGTTTCACAATATTTGATTATTAAAGACTTTTCCAATAGTAAATTTATAACTTTTGCACGTTGTCGCTTTCCCCACGATGCGTCCGGCATCATCCGCCCTGTTTACCGACGTGAATAGGTTTAGCCACGAACGGCAGGGGGTAGGTAAGGGTCTGGGAAAGGGATACGAGACTGTGTTAAGGATGACGCGAAAGCCAACCTAAGCAATAAATTTTACATTTGTGAGACTTTGAATGTATTTTCTTTCTTGTTAGAATTTAACATGCGATTAAATTAAGTATTCGTTATTAAGGTAATAATAAACTCATTACTCCGCTGCGTTTCCTTGAAGTAAGTGTAAAGACGCCTTAAGGCCGAAATGCCATGTTTACATTTGTTTACGTGGGGTGGAAGGGATGACAGTTTGTCAAGTTGTCAATGACCACGTCACTTAAGTAGGAAACCAACTTTTCAGGATTTTCCTCACAAAAAATCGACAAAATGAACATTTTTAGGCTACTCGGAGACCTCTCCCATCTCTTAGCCATCATTATCCTGCTTCAGAAAATTTGGTACACCAGGACGTGCGCAGGTAAGCCATTCATCTCCTTGTTTTAAATACATCAATGTCCTGGCCGGCAGTATTTTGGTCAATATTTAGGAGTATTTCAACTGTACGACCCAAATAACAATATTTATCAAATATTTAACATCCTAACTTAATTGACTTAAATCAATTTACTCTTCTGTTACAGGCATTTCAGGCAAATCACAAATTCTTTTTGCACTGGTTTATACCTCAAGATATTTAGATTTGGTATCCTCTTATGTCTCACTGTACAACACGTCGATGAAAGTGGTTTTTCTCGCTAGTTCCTATGCCACCCTCTATTTGATTTACCTTAAGTTTAGAGCTACTTATGATAGGAACCATGATACTTTCCGCATTGAATTTTTGGTCTTACCATCTATTTTGTTTGCCCTGTTGATTAATCACCAATTCAGTTTCTTGGAGGTAAGTTTATTTATTTAGTAGAGAAATAATAAACCATTGATTTTTTTTAGGTCTTGTGGACATTTAGTATTTATCTTGAATCTGTAGCAATTCTTCCCCAATTATTCTTAGTAAGCAAAACCGGAGAGGCTGAAAGTATTACTTCCCATTATCTGTTTGCTTTGGGATCCTACAGGGGGCTGTACATCTTAAACTGGATCTACCGGTACTGGAATGAGGGCCACTATGATTTGATTGCCATAATAGCCGGTATTATCCAGACTGTACTATATTGCGACTTCTTCTATTTGTATGTTACCAAAGGTAAGTGATTTTGGAGTGCCATGCAATTGTTTTCAATGTAAGTTCTATTTTAGTATTAAAGGGGAAGAAGTTACAACTTCCAGCATAAGAGGTACCTTGAGTAAGTGTTCTTTTGGCAGAATAATTTTGTTTTAAGTATAAATTGTTCAAAAAAGATAGTAAATATTGTTTAATTGGAAATTAGTAAAAAGGTGGTCTTTGGAATGGGAATGAATTATACAAGAAGTCTGATTATGATGTAATTAACTTGTTTGGATCCCCCAGGATCACCACATTATTATCAGCTTCAACTTATTGTACTTTTGTAATTATTATTAACAATTATAGATGTTTTCTATGTAACAAGTTAGGTAAATAGATTATAGACATTTTTCAACATAAATGTTCTTTAAGTTTTATTTTTTTAAACTAAGATTAATTCGTGAATAGTGTTTGATATCCAAAGAGTTTTGCTCCAAGTACTTAGTACTTTAACATTAAGCTTTTTAGGTCTAATTTTATAAATATTATTAAACCGAGCTATACAGGAACAGTCTTTGGCATGCCAGTTTGTTTGTTTTTTATTTACATTGTTTGTAAATTAATAAACATCTCTCTTTAAGTAAAAGTTTTTTTTTAAAGTAAAACACTAATTAAAACATAATAAACAATACCATTATATTTCATAAACCTACAACTATCACAATCATTCACAATATTCCCCACTATAATAATAAAAATAGCATTTTTCATTAAAAAAATGTGTGTTATGAAGGCAGCCGCTGTTGTAATAACTTCCAAGCCTTAAGGACCTGAATTTTTGTATATTCTACTTCCCAGAGGGTGCAAAAAACTACATTGGCAGATTTAATGTATTCCTTGTTGGTTATCTGGGAAGAAAGTCTGCTTTTTGCTTGCTCTTCTGTTAAATTGTTTCTGGTTTTTAGTCTGTTGATTGCTTCCAGGGGTGGTATAAATGTCACCCAAACCTTGGCAAAAAAATCATTAACATTTGAGATATATTTTAAATAAAAATTCTTCTTTATAATATTTCTATACAAAATTTATTTAACATCAATTCTAATTTGATAAGAACGACTTTCCAGTTTTTAAATCCAAGTTGTAACACAAGTGATGACTTTAATAGGCTCGTTCAGTTAAATTTCCCTAAACAAGTTTATTCACCTTTTTATGAAGTATTATCTACACATACCACATAAAAAAAATTTCACCTTGATTGAATAAAAATTAAAAAAGTTACACGTTTTTAAATATCAAAATATTTCCCGCGTCGGAAATTTACCGCTGTGACGTCATAGTATCTCTCGAGTCGAGACTGGCCAAGCAGGGCAGAGGCAGGATGCATACGTTTAGATTCATAATAATTTTATCTGCAGCATTGCAAAGTAAATTAGTGCTGTGCCGTTTTGTGTTATTTTATAGAGTAGTTATTGTAACTTTGTCATAAAAAATGTGCGATCTGGATTATGTTAAGGCAGATTGCTCCAATATGCCGGAAGTAGATATCATTATGGCAATGGACTATTTCAATAATGATCGAGACTTTATCAGTGCAGAAATGAGGGGTATTAAAATGCAGCAGTAAGTGTTTTATACATTATAATATAGTATTGTAGTAAAATATAAGAATTTTCTTTTATAATTAAATGTGGAAAAATTTCGGCCAACCTTCCCTACAGTGTAATTCCCTACATGTATTAAATATAGCATTATACATTTTATAATGTAATATTAAATTTCTGTTGATCGTGTCCAGGTTATTTCCTTCTATTTTTAAAATGTAATAAAATAAACGCAAATCTTATTGTATTCGATGGATTTTTTTTTTAGTTTTTTTATAAGATTCTGGAAGAAATTTTTAAGGAGTTAATAATATAATTATTCTATGCGAGTGTAGTTTTAATAAGGTTTATTTTATGCATGCCTATTACTAAAATTAAAATAAAAAATACAACATTTTCCCCATTTGCATAGTCTTTTGTATTGTTTTAGGTCTGCCCGTCAACATTATGGAGACAATGCTGTGGGTTATGTTCAACTTACTAAACTCAAACTCAAAAATGCTTTATTGTCAATATAAACATAGAAGTTGTAGACAAATCCCATAGACATTAAATGAATAAAAACGAGAAACTAATTTAAAATAAAATAAAATTATATAAAACTTTGAAAAATACTTAAATGCTAATCATTAAAAAATTCACTTAAACTATAGTACGCTTTACTAGCAAGAAATATTTTCGTCCTTGTACGTAGGCTTTTTTCAGTCTTAAGTTGTCTTATTTCTAGGGGAAGTTTATTAAACAGCTTTCTACCTCCATATATGGTAGAGCTACGGACAAGTTCAAAATGAGGAATGGGCAGCCTCAACAAATAATTTTGTCGCGTATTATAGCGGCTTCCTAAGTGGAGTTCCTGTTTATATTTTCTAAAAACTAAGCAAACTGTTTCCAAAATAAAGATACAACACAGGGTTAAAATATTATGACTTACAAAAAGCGGGCGACATGAGTCACGAGGCTTGGCCCCACATAGATATCTAATGGCCCTTTTCTGGAGTACAAACACTGAACTATAAAGTGAATTTGAACATGAACCCCAAAAGTAAATTCCATATCGAAGGTGCGACTCGATAATCGCGAAGTATGCAGATCTGGCGATGGAGAAATTAAGACTGGTGGCAATAACCCTTAGGGCGTAGCAGCCTGATGAGACTTTTCTACATACATTCACAATTCTTTAATTCACAGGTCTTTAAATTTAAGGAACTTGTTTATGGAAAGACCCAAAAACTTACTGAACGGTGGCATGGTGATGGCTTCATTATTCAAACATATATCATTTGTATTACATTTAAAATTAAGGATATTTGTTTTGGAAACATTAAATGTCAAAAAATTTGCATCACACCAGTCTTTTATTTTTAACAAATCTGCACGTATATTGGCCTCCATTTGAGAAACATCAGAGTCGTGCCAGAGGATGGTGGTATCATCGGCAAACAATGTAAATTTGCCAGTTACCTGCAGTTGTGGCAGATCGTTCACATAAATGAGAAACAGTAAAGGACCAAGTACTGATCCTTGCGGAACACCCACATTTATATTAAGTTCCTTAGAGATACCACCATTAAATTTGACAGCCTGGACACGATTTGATAAGTAGGAACGAAACCACTTAAGGGCAGTTCCTCTGAAACCATAGAGCTCCAGTTTCATCAGCAGCACTTTGTGACTCACGCAGTCAAATGCCTTGGACAAGTCACAGAATACCGCTGCTGCAACTTCACCAACATTCAGTCGGTTGTACAGGTGCTCTAGAAAGCTAAAGATAGCATCATTTGTGCTCACAGACTCACGAAAGCCAAACTGCTGAAGACTCAATAGGCCAAACCTATTTAAAAATAAAACCATCCTCACCTTAACGAGCCGTTCCACTATCTTGGCTAGTAGGTGAGTAGGCAATAACGCTATAGGTCTAAAGTTAGAAGGACAGTCGCGATCGCCACCCTTGTAAAGAGGAACAATCATTGCTCTTTTTAAGCACTCTGGGAAAACTCCAGACATAAATGAAAAGTTAATTGACTCGGCCAAGACTTGCAAAGCAACAAGAGGTAAAGCAGAAAATATTTTAAGAGAAAGCCCATCCCAACCTGATGAACTCTTATTCTTAATATTAACCATTAACTGTTTAAGCTCTTCTACACTTGTGGGGGCAAAAAAGAAAGATTCGGCTACTACCACATTGCTGAGATAGCTCCTGGGATCTATTTTTTGTGAGAGATTGGCTGCAAGGTTACTAGCAATATCACAGTAGAAGGAATTGAGGACATTGGAATCTAAGGTACTTGGAATAACCAAGACATTATTTTTGCCCCTTAGCTCATTTAAAATCTTCCAAGGCTCTTTTGCTCTGTTGGAGGAATTATTTATCCTCATTTGAAAGTAGGTCCACTTAGCCATTTTGATTGAGTTTCTGTAAATCTTGCGGTATCTGTTATAATAATTTAAAAATGTTGCATTGTTCATAGCGTATTTCCTAATGTAAAAAAGAGAGCGCATATCTTTCCCAGATACTCGTAAACCCTTAGTATACCAAGGTTTTCTATTTCGTTTCTTAATATTGACAACAGGAAAAGCAGTGTTAAAATTGTTTAATACTATTTGATGAAAGCTATGCAGTGGGTTAACAGTAGTCAATACATTATTCCAACTTGACATATTGCAAAGCAAGGAGAATTTGCGGAAATTAGCTCTAGTATAAAGTCCATCGCGTGCAAACTTATTCTCATTAGCTGCACTATTAAGCTTTACTAATCCCACTATTGCCTCATGGTCAGACAAACCGGCATTGATTGTTGTACACTGATTTTCGTGTTGGTTAAAATTCGTACAGAAGTAATCTATCAGTGAGGAAGAAAATGCTGAAATCCGGGTTGGCTGATCCACGTGCATTTTAAAATTAAATGAGTTTAACAGATTAAAAAGCATTCGATTTGATCCATTAGATTTGTCTAAAAAATTTACATTAAGATCGCCAGTCAGAATCAACATCGCATTAACCGAAATTTCACGTAAGAGGATCTCCAACTTTTCTAAAAACAAATCTAAATTACCAGATAGAGATCGATACAATCCTAAAATATACAAATTTAACTTACTGCTAAATACAATAGAAAACTCGCACACCTTTTCAATCAATAGATGATCAAATCTGTCAATAGTAATAAACACAAATTTAGTTAAAAAAGCTTTCTCTAACATAATGAAAGTACCACCATGTGTATATTGCTTGCATGAAAATTTGGGAATTAGTACATAACCAGGGATATCAATAGGCTCGTCAGTCCTCAACCAGTGTTCAACAAGAATTAACACACTAGGAAAGTTCTATTAAAGATTCTAAAAATAGTTTCAATTCGCTAACTTTTGAACGCACAGATTGAACATTAAGAAATGCAAGGGAAACTTGATTATGGTGGGAGTTTCTATTAAAAAAGAAGATCCAATAGCAAGGGTGTCTATAGATTGGTCTAGTTGACGCGTAACCGAATACCTTCGATCAAGGGTGTATCGCTGATTATCCCACTATTGCTAATACCTAAAGATGCTAATACTAATTTGGATGACAGAAAAGTATTTTTAACATATAAAGATAAAAGTTTGCACATAGATTTGGCAGAGTGACGGTACCTAAAATTTTGTCTGACATCAGTAATTATTCTCACAGAAAAGTTACGGTTACAGATGAAAGAATTCATAAAATGAATTGTATTGTAATATCTGCTTTTTGAGCACTTATTAAAATCGCATTTAATACAAACAATTACATTAGTTATCCTGCCCATTGATAGCAAGGACTTTATTTGGGAAAAAGATGGCAATGTACAAGAAAAATCAAGACAAACAACAACAACATCATTCTTCGTATAGTTAACGATTAGCGGAAACGCATAATTACATAAGGTCTGGGCTGTAACATTACTAAACACATAACCACAGGTGTTGTATGACGAGCTCAGAATACCTGAGAGAAGAGAAACCTCTGGCACTAGAGTCACCATAAATTAGTACATTTGATTTTGCTCGTGGGTTGAAATGCGCTTTTGCTAAGCAGTTTGTAGATTTTGATTGAAGATTTGAAGTCGTCAAATACTAATACAATACAAACTTACTAATACAAACATACTAATAATAAATGCTATTTAAAAGCCAAGGTTACCCCAGAACATAAAATAAAGTCGAAAAACTATAATGTACCTTGTGTAATCGATGAATTGCAAAAAACAGTTGTTGAGGTAAATTGTCATGATTGTCCGGCATCGGAGAGAAGTTGCAAACTTGCAGTGGCATTTTTAATGTGGGTACACCGTAGGAGCGAAGAGCCGTCTCCAACTGAAAAAGTTTGTTATTGGAAGAGATCAATTTTAGCTGCAGCTTCAAGTACAAAAAAATTTATAACCACCGAAGACTTTGGCGCCAACAAATCTATATCTTCAAATAATAATTTTTTAAATGATGACTTGAAGCAAAAAAAAGGAAAATTGAGAATAGCACTATGAGATACCATCTGTCTCAAAATTACGATTGTGTTTCCCTTTATCAACTAAAAATTTGTTTTATGTTTACTAATAATGTCAACGACGCAAACATATTTTGAATTATTACAAACAAAAAATGGACGAAGATTTGCTGAAACAAATCGAAATTAAAACTAGGAACCAGTCCAGATGTAGGGTATGGTCTGAGCTTAGATACGCACGGATAACTGCATCGAAAGCATATGAAACTACTAGTAGAAAATATTTTAGGTGCCAAAATTTTTCAAACAGAAGCCATGAAAAGGGGCCTTGAATTAGAAGAACCTGTCTTGAAGGTACTTTTCAAGGAAAATTCCCAAACCTTTCAAAAATCTGGACTCTCTCTTTCAAAAGAGTGTCCCCTGATTGGTGCGAGTCCAGATGCCTTAAATGAAGACTACGTTGTAGAAATCAAATGCCCTTCTTTAGATAAACCGTTTAATAACTTTATAGATGTTGATAGCAATATAAAAAGTAAATATTACCATCAAATACAAATGCAAATCCATCTTACAAACAAAAAAAAAGGCATTTATTTTGTAGCAAGCCCTGATCAAAACAACAAAATCACTTACAAATACTGTGATTATGATCAAAAAATTGTTGATAACATGTTAAATAAATTAACACATTTTTGGATTAATGCTATTTACAATAAAATTTAAATAACTTATATATCTTGTTTGTTAACTTATATATTTGCTTATATATCTGTATATTTATTAAAGCACTTGCTATTATTACAATGTTATCTAAATATTTTATTAGGCTTGAGTGAACACAAGCATGAGGCTCTAAAATAGCTTATTCCCGTATTCTTGATATGACTCTTTCGACGTGAATTCGCAGACTAGCAATCTTTTTGGAATGTTTGACTTCCTGCTTTGAATTTTTAATTTTTGCCGAAACCGATGGTGGTCTAACTAGCATGTTATTTTTTGTCATTAAAAGTTCATCAATGTGTTTAAATCCACGATCTGCCATAACATGCGCTTTAATTTCTAACATATCCAAAAATGCCGATTCTTCCACGATCATTTTGTCGGTAGTCCAGCCACCAAAACCTCTAGATACATAGGAAATTAGCCCATCAGGAGTACAAGCTATAAGGTATTTCATAGTATTGCTTTTTTTATAAAAGCAATAAAAGGACAAGAAAAGGACTGCAGAATGGGGTTTCCCGGTTTCTGGATGGAAATTTCAAAGCAATCGATTATGCACGACACATTTTTTAATCTTCTTCGAAAAGGTATTGGCAAACATTTTTGGGTTTCTGAAAGCGACTTCCACTGGATAAATGAATTTAAATGTTCAGCTATTTTTGGCACTGTTTTTTTAATTATTGCGCAAACTGTTGCAGCCGATATACAAAAATCATCTGCTAATATTTTATAAGAAAGGTTAAGTTTAATTTTTTTTAAGTTACAAATATTTCAATTTTTGTTAGCTGACTTCTTGTGGAAAACATGTCAACAATAAAAATTGAGTGACTAGGTATCCCAATATACATTTTCGGATTTTTCTCTATGACAAAAATAATGCGCTTTTCTATATTGTTCTTATTATTAAATTCTTTTTCAGCTTCTTCCGATGAAGTATAGTCATCAGATGTTGGTTTGTAGGACGTCGAATATTCTGAACTCGAACTACTGCTGGGCGAATAGCTTGTTTTCATTATATCTTTTGGTGTTATTTGCTTCTGTTTTCCCTTAGTTGTTACTTTAAATATGTTACACTCAACATATTTTGATCTCATTGTGGCCTTAATATTAACTTGAACACTCTTATTTACCTGTCGATCTTCCGCCTGGGCATTTTCAGAACTACTTTCTAGTCCGATTTGCGAAATATTTATACTAGATTCGCTGTTTGCCGATGAAAATCGAGTTTTCTTTGTACTTGTAGATGCTTCTTCTAAACATCTTTGTCGCTGTTTCTTATGAAAAACACTTCGAGTATCTCTGGTATGTGCAGATTTTCGTTGTTTTTGGCAATCAAAAATGTGTGGAACAACTCCCGGCTTAATCTTAATTCTTACATTATTCATTATCTTGCAACGCATGTAATTGTCCACATCATTTTTAAACTAAAATTAAATATACGACATTAATGATAATATAATTTAGTAATTCTAAAAACACTTAGATCAAAATGATCCTCACAGCAATACTTTGTTGAATTATTGCTCACAAATTCAGTTCTACGCATAGCTTCCTGCCACAACTTCCTTGTTTTTATGTCTTTTGGCAAAGTAATAAACATTTTATCAGGGCTGGTCACACTAGTGTTTTTAGATTGCGGTACTATACAATATTTATAATTTTTCTTTTCGTGTTCTACTTCAATCTGCGTAAAAATTGAACGCCAAAAAAACAATCAATCATAATATTCAGTAGACAAGCATCCAATTTTAACCGATACAAATACGAAACAAAACTAAACTTGTTAAAACAATCCGTTTATTATAGTGAGCATCGCGACACGAGTCATCGAGCGGCGGACCGACGCGATGCGTGGGCAAGAGATGTAGTGACGTCATCGCCGCATACTCGATACCGCGGAGTTTTTTAAATTTGCGGTATTTAAATAATTTATTTAAATATGAAATCGGAATCAGAAAATTATGAAATTTTTGCATAACTATTAAACTCAGCATACTCTTTTAGAATATGCAATAAAAAAATATGCTGAACGAGCCTAGTGTAAGAGATGATTCCTTATAATTTTTTAAGTAAAAAAGTTCATTTATAACAGTATGTCTGGAAGGGTGTTTGTGTGAAACTTTTTTTAAATCAATTTTTTATTAATTTCTAAATAATGTGGTTACAAAATTTGTTAAAATTTTTATAATTTGTTAATTATTTTTATAAGGTATATCTTGAAATTCTCACATTCCATTTCTTGTCGCTTTATTTTTTGGTCCGTTCTTCGATTTCTTATTTAAGCACTTACAATGGTTTTTGGTCTCTATAAAAAAATAAAATGCTTCAAAATTACCTGAAAAATGACCAGTATGATTAATATTTAAAAACTAAAGAAAGCTTCCAATAAACTAATTAATAAGATACTACTTTTGATGCAAATTTTAAATAATAATTGAAATGGTTAGCTGATTAAAATGATTGCTTTTGTGTGTACGGCACCACTTTTTCTGCGTTTCATATTTCTATCAAACTATCTAATTAAAAATTAAATTAGAAATAATAAGTCGATTAAAAAAATGTAACATCCTGTATCTCAAAATTGGAGCGTCTCCAGATATACATTTATATGCACTTTTTTACAAGGAATTATCCCTTAAAATTAGTCATCACTTTGTTACACCCTGTATATTAGATTTATGGACAAAAAAATACAGAGAAGTAACTACCGGTAATTACATAAACACTAGCTTATACCTCATGGCAAAGTTTGTCCCATCCTGCTTGACACAAAATAGCAGCTTCTACACAAATTACATCTGCCGAAGTATTCCCAATTATTTGGTGAATTTCATCTGCTATTGCCGGCCATAAAATATCCGTTAAATTCTTCATTTCTATCTGAAATAAACCATAAATAAAAAATTCATTCTTACTCATTTCATATGATCGTTACCGGGTTATTAAACACCATTCCGCCCAACACTTTCCTATCAATTTGTCCATCAGAAGAGACAATTTCAGAGCCAAAATGCTCAACAACCTTTTTGTAACACGGTCCTTCAATTGTATACATTTTATGGCCCAATTTATCACAATCTATTACTTCAACATTCAGGTTTTTTAAGTGGGACACTATGCCAGACTTACCACTTGCTATACCACCTAAAATAGTGCATTAGATAGCAATCTTTCTCTATTAAATAATAGTCAACTAAGTTAGTACCTGTAAGGCCTATTATATATGGCTTATTAGGAATACATTTCTTTTCAACTGGTTTCACAAGTTCCCCCAATAATCTCAATCTGTAGTTGCTTGAACTGACTTTTAATTCCTCTTTAGGTTGCGGGTTTGGTTCATCAATAAATGGTATAGGGACAATTTCTAAAGGGCTTAAATTTTTCTTTGTTCTAACTATAACAAAAATTGCGTATCACAATTGATAAATAAAAAAATGCAACAGCAATAATTTCAATAGATTTTACCTACTCTCATTAATTTTTTCGCCCCCGCGAACAGTTTCTTCACTAACAACAATCATTTCTATTGATGGATCCACTATGGCTGGTCCAAAAGGATCATACAGGCTGCAAATGTTATATTCCAAATCTGGATAGATGTCGGTGACAAAACTTCTGACATTATTAACTCTCACCTCTACATCTTGGATAAGTTCCCACAATAGTTTCCCTATAATGGAAGTGGCTGTAATGGAAAAAATAATTTGACTTGATTTATCCCTACCTTGAATCATATTTTCTTCAGTAATCCCCACTGTTAACTTATCAGTTGTTCTTATAATAGCATCTGTTAGTAGTAATTTATGAGCAGTATGTAAACGATCAAAAGTCCCTAAAAATAAACTAAATAAGTCCAAGGAGTTTATTAGAACCCACCCAACAACCTCCTAAACAAGTATGTTTAAACAGTTTATGATCTCCTTTGTTCACAAAGTTTACATCTTCATCTTCACCAGCATAATCAAAAGTTATCACATCATATTTGGTTGCAGGGTTTAATATCCTGCTCCCTATAAATGCTTCTATATCAGTTTTCATGTATTTTTTGTCAAATATAAATACATCAATTGGATTTTGGGTTTTTACTTCAAGAGAATCAGATTTTAGGCCTGTAAGTAACACTCGAACGTCCAGGTGGTTGCAAAGCTTTGTAACCTAAAATGAAATGAATATATTACTATACAACAGTATAGCTTTTACAATGAGCAATAAGGGATATGTATCCTGCATTAGCTTAAGATTACTTACATATAAGACAGATATAGCTTTAAATTTTATGTTAAGCACACAATAGATATAAAATTACAAAAATAAAATTATTACAATTTCAAACCATTTAAAACAAAATCACAAGTTTAAAATTCTGACACTAGATAATTAAAAATCTCTTCACAACAGCCTGATACCTATTGAGTAGTAAGTAATTCATGAATTTCTCTTGGGAGCCACCTATTCTATTCTATTTAAATGTAGGTGCAAAGTGGAGTATTGCATTCCAAGAGGTTCTTAGTCTAAGAAGGTGATCACGGGTCTCCTCAACAGTCCTATATTGACTCTTATTCCTAAAAGCATTACAGATATAACTCATATAAGAAATGGTAAGTATGTCAGAATGGTGAACCACAGGTTTTGCATAATTTCCGTAGGCAGCTCTAACAACAACTTGTGCTGCTCTACTCTGCAAACCAAACTGTCTTACCAGATATGCAGAATGGCCCCAGACAAGTAAACCATATAAACAAGCTGAATGCACAAAAGAATGGTAGGTTACCAATACAACAATAAAACCCTTTGAGGTAAATTTCTCAAAAGAAATACATTAGATTCAAACCTTTTAAAACAAGACATATGCTTTTCAAAAATTAATTTTTGGTGCAGACTTATTCCTAAAAACTGTATTCAAATTCAAATTGAAAACATGCTTTATTATCATAAATACATGGAATTTATTGATAAAGCTACTTATAATATAAAACATAAACATAAGTCGACATATTACTAACACATAATTAAAAAAAAAACAATACTGGGTTCAACATGCTAGCATAAACAATAATACAAAGTGTAACTAATTCAAGATGAAATGAGTTAAAATTTTCTGAGAGTAACATCAAAATCATCAGTAAAAAAAATAATATAAAACAAAAAAAATATAAGATAAAAAATCAAACCTTTAAATCTTAATTAAAAATAATTGTCCTATGGGCCTATTCCCAATTATCTTCAAAAAACTCTGTTAGGCTGTAAAATGCTTGCTTTTAAGCAGTTCTGTTAAGGACTTTTTAAATCAAGGAGGACTTTTAGAGGCTTGATGCAGTTTGGAAGATGGTTAAAAAATTGTATGCTCAAGTACATAAGGGAATTCCATGTTAGTTCACTTTTCAGGATGGGCAATGGAATATTGTAATTTTGTCTGATATTGTAATATTTTGAGGTGCCATGAATTACAAGATATGATTTATATTGTTTATATATTTAGCAAGCAGATTTCACAATAAATCAGCAACATAAGGTAAGTTTCTTTAAATATTTAAATAGGGGTCTACATAAGTCCTGTGGAGATTTATGACAGAGTTAAAAAGCCCTTGACTGCATCAACCCCAAAATGCAATTCCATACCATAGGTGACTTTCAATCAAAGAAAAGTAGACCGATTTTGCAGATTCAAATTGCACTTCATTTGCAATCACTCAACAGCATAACATCCTCTAGCCAGTTTTTGCCTCAATGCTGATATATGGTCACAAAACTTCAGTTTATCATTGATAACAATTCTAAGAAATCTGTTGGAATTATTCACTTCCAGTTCTTTGTTATGAATCACTAACTGGTCTGGGCCTACAGGGGCTACGAAAGGGAACTGCACACATGTAGCATATGGCTCTTTTTTGCAAAATAAATAGAGAGCTGAACAAATACTGATAGCACACACCCCAAAACACAATACCATATCTCAGATGAGACTCAATAAGAGCATGGTAGGCAATTTTAGCCACATCAAGTCCCAGAGAATGTGTTATTACTCTAATAGCATAACAGTTGGACGATAACTTCCCTATTAAAGAGGAGATATGATTTTCAAATTTTAATTGCTTATCAATCGTCAGGCCCAAAAATTTGCATGTTTCAGAAGGACTTATTGTTTCATTTTGCAAAGTGACAGTTCCAAGGTTACATTTATTAAAAGTTAAAATATTAGTTTTAGAAATATTAAAAGTTAATCTATTAGATTCACACCATTACTTTACAAGAATTAAATCTTCATCAACGATATTCTTTAACCTCTTGGTGTCAGTGTCATGCCAAAGTAATGTTGTATCATCCGCCAAGATAGTAAATTTGCCCCTAATTGGAATTTGAGAGATATCATTGACATATAGCCGGAACAATATTGGTCCAAGAACAGAACCCTGGGGTACACCCTCATCCATATTCCGGTAGCGCTATTAGGACCTTTAGTGACAGCCTATCCCATCCAGAGGAAAAAAGTTTAGGAGAGAACTAAAGAAATTAATCTTACCAAAAGCTTACTACAGCATTGAAGAGTATTTTAACGACTCATTTTAATATTTAAAATTAATTATATATCTGTTGATCAGATTTATTTTATTATTATTATTTTTTTATTATTCTTGTTTTATGTTGGTTCTCGCCTTTTCTTTTCTTCTTTTTTGGTTTTTTCTTTGATTATATAAAATATGCTTCTATGTACAATCAAAATCGATTCTGTATTCTGTTTTTGTCCTATATCCTGTATAACCAAATAAATACTTGTATTATAAATTCTAGGATTAGGAAGCTTTTAGCACAAGTTTGTAAACTTAGCAAAAGTATATTTTGACTTTGACTTTTATTATTGTCTGCCCATAAGATGGTGGTGTCATCTGCAAAAATAGTGAATAATCCTCTTATCTGGAGAGATGCCAGGTCATTTATATATAATAGAAATAAAATGGGATTGAGAACCCTGAGGAACTCCATCCATGGTGCACTACACAAAATTCAGACAAAGTGCCATTTGACTGAACAGACTGTTTTCTGCCTGACAAAAAAGATTGAAACCATTCTAGAGCACCTCCCCTAAACCCATATCTAGAAAGCTTACTGAGCAGCATTCCAAATTCGTCTGTAATTTATGGTATCATTTGTTGCACCACCTTTAAAGAGATGTGTCACAAGGGAAACCTTAAGATTACTTGGAAATGTTGCAGTATCAAAAGGAACATTTATAGCATAAACCATTGAGCCCAGAGCTTTATCAGGTAAAGTCTGCAAAACTCTGAATGGACAGTCCATCAATCTCAGATGTTTTTTTATTTTTTATTTCATTTAACAGTTTTTTAATTTCATATGAATCAGTATGTGTCAAATAAAATGATTGTTGTATAGAGATATTTATTTATTTAGCAGTTTATTTCCAACAGGCAAAGCCCAGTTACAGGAAAATCTACAATTAATGTTTTGAAAGTGTAAAGTATTAAATTACTACAAATTAAATAACAAAAAGAAAGAAAAATAAGGAAAACTTAAATTACTATAGTAACATCATGTATATATCAAAATTAAAGGAGATGTAAATTAACATTAGAATAAACAAAGACAGGGATTTATGGGACAAGGGAAAAAAGGAAGAGAAAAGGAATTATGGTAACTGTTGGTTTGTCAGAGACAAAATTAGATCCTTTATGAAGCATACAAATATATCACAGGTTGATGATACGGAATTAAAAATTCTGCACATTTGATATATGGGATCCTGACACCTAATGTTAATTCTGGCGCGATCTAAAGCAAAAGTGATATTTGCTCTAGAAGCAAATCGTGGTACATGAAATAGAATATCATTCAAGAGAGGAGGAGAATTTATTTGATTATTGGCCAACTTCCATAAGAATGTTACAAAATGAATTGTTCTCCTCATGTCCAGAGATTGCAGAATAAATCTACCTAACATCAGATCATGATCATGTCCCCTAACAGGATATATTCCATCCTCATGAAACATAAGAAACTTTAAAACCCTTCTCTGAACACTCTCGATGTAGCCAACATGGCATTCATAGAAAGGACACCACACCAAGGAACCGTATTTCAGTCTTGATCTAACAAAGGAAAAGTACAATAGTTTTATTGAGTTTGAATTGTTAAAGAGTAGGCTATTTCGAATGACAAAACCCAGAAGGTTCAACGAGGAGGTCACTGTCTGTTCAATATGTGGCACAAATGTGAGCCTATCGTCGAATACAACCCCTAGATCTTTAATAGAAGTACTTCTACAGAGGATTTGATTGTCTATATTGTAATTAAACAAAACAGGATCCTTGGTTTGGTGAAAGGAGATCACACAGCATTTCGAGATGTTAAGACATAACTGATTTCGACTGCACCACCCCCTAATTAGGTCCAAGTTACTCTGTAAGAACAAGCAGTCCAGGATACTATTGATACACCAGAATATTTTCAGATCATCAGCATAAGCTAGTCTAAGGCAGGAAATCAATTCTATAAGATCATTAATATAAAAGATAAAAAGAAGTGGGCAGAAATTGGATCCCTGTGGGACTCCAGAAGTTGAAACAAAGGTATTAGATCTGCAACCTTCCACCTCAACAAACTGTAGACTAAAGCAACTAAACCAATAAGGTATGACGAAAGCAATGAAATTAGCCTTTCTGAGAAGTTGAATTGCTTGGTCAATTTTTCCAGCAGAATGCTATGATTTATCTGATTGAAAGCCTTACTGAAATCAGGATACACCACATCAACCTGACTTTTTCTATTGAGGGCTAAAGAAATGATGCACGACCTTTTAGGAATAAAACCGTGCTGATCTATAGAGAGTAGTGATTGAACTTGGGGAAGAATTCTGTTATAAACAATAGTTTCAAAAGTTTTGGAAAAATTGCAAAGTATGGAGATAGGTCGGTAGTTGTCGATTCTGTTTATATAGTTTTTTTTGTGAATTGGTATTACTTTAGCACATTGCCAGACGCCTGGAAATTTGCCAGTTTTCAAAATTTTTATTTATTTATTTATTTATTTATTTACGGGCATTACCCATTTTTACAGAAATAGCATAATTTACAATAACAATAATTTATAACCTCAAACAATTTATACTTAGTATTATTTTATATAATTATCATTTGATATTCACAACCCATCACTATCACAGTCATAGAATAAAACAGGATTAATAAATAATGGCAACAGGAGAACTTAAAAAATATACAACAAAAGAACACAATAAAATTAATTAAATTCAGTTTTCACTCCCTTGAACCCAATTATCACCTCCAAAATTGGTTTAAACCAGCACACAATAGTATGAAGTATGAATAGTATGTACACACAATTAAACAGAATAGCAAAAACCCCACAACAATATACAAAGTCACACATGAAAATCCTCAACAAACTTAGCAAAGCGCCTTGGACTTATATTGAAATCTATGTTCAGAGATGTACTATTATTTGCAAGCCTGGCTGATCTAGCAATAAAGCTATTGTACTTGATGTTTGTTCTACAGAAAGGTTGGTAGAAAAGGCTGTTTGACCTTGTATTTCTCGTAGGTATTGCTAGACCTATTGAATATAGCAGGTCTGGTGAATCTACAGAAGCAGTCAGAAGGTTATACAAATTTTTTAAATCCCGTTGTTCCCGACGAACAACAAGAGGAGGAAGACAAAACAGCTCATACAGAACCCTGTAATCATAATGGTAGTTGTCAACAGGATCAATTTTGGATTTAAATGCCAGGTATTTCAGCATTCTCCGTTGCACCTGTTCCAACCTGTGAATATAGCAGGCATAATGAGGACTCCAGACTGAGGAGGCATACTCCAACAAAGGTCTGATCAATGTACAGTAGAGCATGCGGATAGCAGGGGTATTTGTAAAATCTCTTGTGCATCTCTTGACAAAACCTATTATTTTAAGGGCTTTTGTTACTATCTCAGATATATGAAAGCTAAATGTAAGAGATGAGTCGAATATGATTCCAAGGTCCCTAATTGTTGTCACATTCGACAAGGGTCTATTGCACAAGGAATATGCGAATGTTGTGGTATTTCTACGCTTGGAGAAGCAAATACTATAGCACTTGGCTGGATTCAAATCCATGCAGTTCTGAACACACCACTCTTCCAGTCTGGAAAGATCTGACTGTAGATTGACACAGTCATTAAGAGAGGAGATAGCTAGAAAACATTTCAGGTCGTCTGCAAAACATAAGAATCTGGAATATTTAAAACATGAGTGGATGTCGTTCATAAAAACATTAAAAAGAAGCGGCCCCAAATGTGATCCTTGAGGAACACCTGAGGGAACGCTTAGCTCATAGGACATGAAGCCATTGACCCTTACAATTTGGGACCTATCTGATAGGTAGCTGCGAAACCATCTCAAGAAATTTCCCCCTACACCCGCGGCTCCAAGCTTACTCAAAAGTATCTCATGATTGACTCCGTCGAACGCCTTCGAAAAGTCGGTATAGATAGTGTGAACCTCGCCACCCCTATCCAAGACGCTCGCCAGATAGTCTGCATAAGTCAATAGATTAAGCTCTGTTGATCTCCTGGTCTTAAAGCCAAACTGCTCTGATATAATGGTAGGACCCAAAAATGATGTAAGATGTTGTGTTACAATTTTCTCGAATAGTTTTGGAATAGCGTTTAAGTTGCACACTGGTCTATAGTTGCTTACGTCGCCCTTGTTTCCTGCTTTATGTATAGGGGTCAAGTAGCTTGTCTTCCAAAAATCAGGGAAGACTCCCAATTCTAATGATTTATTGAATAAAATAAAAAGTGGATGAGACAGAACAAAACTGCATGATTTAAGGATGGAGGGTGGTATGCCATCTGGCCCTGGACCCTTATTGGTGTTCAAGCTGCAAATTTCATTGTATATTGTAGAAATATTTATGTGAAAATTGCTTATATTGATATTATTGAAGGATAAAGATTCAGGTACAGGGTAGTTTTTGGTTGAATAAACTGTTTTGAAGTAATCAGCAAAGAGATCAGGTAGGGCAGGACCAAGAAGGCAATGCTTATCATTATAGAACATTTCTGAAGGTAGATCATTTCCTAGTCTTCTAGAGTTTACATAAGACCAGAACTTCTTTATGTTACTGTGATCAACTAAATTTCTTTCTGATTCGGAAACATATTGTTCAAAACAGACTTTTGCAAGTAATTTACACTCTGATCTTAAGCTTGAGAAGGTAATATAATCATCTCTGGAACCCGAATCTTTGAAAACTTTATGTGCCTGTTTCTTTGAAATTACCAAATTTTTAAGAGCTGGAGAAAACCACTTTGGAAAGTGCCCGCGAGACACCCGTTTTAAAGGTACAGCAATATGTATAACTGAATAAAGTATATCATAAAAAATATTTAACATAATATCTAGGGAATCCTGTTGAAGTACATAATTCCAATTAACCTGTCCAAGAAGTTCATTAATTAAATAAAAATTTGCTGAATTATAATCATAATAATATTGATTGTTAAATCTACCTGGATGATTAGTATGTCCTCTCGAAACAGTAATGGATGTAAGGAGGGGTGGATGGTAATTGTCCTGTGGAACCAGAGCATCATCAGCTGCCGTGACCTCTGCAGACAAGGTACTCTCACAAAAAATCAGATCCAGTGTATTCCCCAGGTGGTTTGGAATATTATTCAATTGGTATAGATTGTGGAAACTACATAAGTCTGATATCACTTCTATGGACTCGACTTCCAGAGGGCAAGCACCCAGTGCACTGGTCGCTTGAGAACAAAAGTTGTCTGATGACCAAATTGCTTTTGGCAGATTGAAGTCCCCGAACAGTAGTAATGGGCACTCCTGATTCCCAGAGAAAGAATCGATCTCTTGGCTGAGCATGTTGTACTTTTCTGAAGGTGATTTTGGAGGGAAATAAATACAGCCCACTATGAACTTTCCTAGCCCAGAGCCTACACTAACAAATAGCAGTTCAAGGTCTGTTGACAAGTTTATTACAGCACTAGATAGTTCCTTTGAGATCGCCACCAATACTCCACCACCTCTTGAGGAGGTGCTAGATTTTGCACTTCTGTCAGTCCTAAAGACATTGTACTTATCCAAACCAAGCTCTGCATCCGATATATCAGCCGAGAGCCAGGTTTCACTTAGTAAAATTATGGAGTAGCAATTAGAGATAATGTTACTCTGGAGAACTGACAACTTAGTTCTCAATCCTCGAACATTCTGGTAGTAAATATCTAGGTTTTGCTGTCTATGGGATGGTTGCTTTGTTGTAGAAGGCCCGTTTCAAAGTCAAGTCAAAATATACTTTATTTGCCAAGTTTACAAACTTATGCTAAAAGCTTCCTAATCCTAGAATTTATAATACAAGTATTTATTTGGTTATACAGGACAAAAACAGAATACAGAATCGATTTTGATTGTACATAGAAGCATATTTTATATAAACAAGACAAAACCAAATAATTTTAAATATTAAAATGAATCGTTAAAATACTCTTCAATGCTGTAGTAAGCTTTTGGTAAGATTAATTTCTTTAGTTCTCTCCTAAACTTTTTAAGGTCTGTAACAGTCCTAATCGAAAAAGGAACATGATTAAATATTTTACGACTAATAAATATAAGAGAATTTCTCGTAAGTGAGGAGGTGGGGATTGGAAGAGATAAGTTGCCCACTTGACGAGTATTATGACTGGTACAGGATGGTGGACTTACGGACTTATGTATGAGTGTTGCAGTTTCCAATATAAAGAGTGAGAAAACTGTTAAAATTCTTTCAGCTACAAAAAGAGGTTTACAAGAGACTCTCAGACCAACACCACACAGATACCTTAATGCTTTTTTCTGAATAGTAAAAATCATGTTAAGGAGTCCCCTGGAGCACAATCCCCAAAATGGCAACCCATAACGGATATGAGAGTCTATTAAGGCGAAATAAACTGAACGAGCAAACAACCCCCCCAGCTCATGCCTGGCAACCCTGACTGCAAAACAACCAGAAGAAAGTTTAGCAGCGAGGCCCAAAACGTGGTTGTCAAACCTTAAACTCTCATCAATGAAGAGGCCGAGAAATCGACAATAATCCCTACCATGTAGTGGGCTCTGTTCATCAAACAAAAAACCCTCTACATTACACTTAAAGCCCAGAACAAAAGTCTTATCAACATTGAATACAAGCTGATTGCAGATGCACCACTCTTTAATTTTGTGAAGGTCCTCTACTATGAGAGATCTGACTACTTTTTGATCTTTGTTATGCCACAGAATTGTAGTATCATCGATTTAAGGTTAAAAATATGATATAAAGGCTGACAAAGGACAAACATGCAGTCTTTAGCCACAAAACTTGGAACACCATCTGGACCGGCTGTCAACTTGTTTTTTAGCCTCCGACTGGCAGCAATAATTTCCTCAGTGGTAATTGATGAAAGAATGTCAATGAGATCTGAGGAATTAGAAGAAGGATAGGTTTCTGCGAGGTCATTGGATCTTTATAGGCATTCTGAAAAAGTTTGGCAAAAGCTGGCACAATATTTTCTGTTCCTTGAAAAGAATTACCACACACATGACAGACGGAAGTGAAGAGTGACCTTTCTTAGCTCTAACAAAAGACCAAAATGAGATATTATGAGTATACAATATTATCTGCATTGCTAGGAAATTTACTTGACTTTGAGGAATTGCCCCTTAGTTCATTAATAATACTTCAATATTCTCAGGATTGCTTGGATAGTAGTGTGTCTTAATAGTGTTTTCAGTTTTATTTAGATTTAAGATAATTTGCTCTAAATTTGCCTAATTTTGTCCTCACCATGCAAATAGTATCATCTCCATAGAGCTGTTGTTGTATTAGTATTTTCTATTTGTTAAGTAGCTCTCAAGTAAATTTAGACCATTCCCAGTAACATGCTTAATAATAGAGATTTTTCATTGAGATGCAATGTGATACACAGTCAGAGGCTTTTGAAAGATCCACAAAAGTTTTTTCCCTAAAGCCCCTGACTATGTAATGACAAATCCTTCCCACAGCTTCTGTAGTTGATCTACTTTCCCAGAATCCAAATTGCTCAACAACAAAAATAGACTTGCTTTCAAAGTGTGCATAGAGTTGCTCAAACTTAAAAAATGCTTTAATGTCATTATAAACACACAAGTTGTAGTCAGGGAAAACATAATATAAGCCACAAAGACATTAAGTATAAGAAGTTATAACAAAACTAGAGTAAAATATATAACATAAAGAATACTTAAATGTTTATCATTAAAAAATTCCTGTAAACTATAGTAAGCTTTACTGGAGAGAAATTCTGCTTTATATTTAAGTAAAGTTCAGAGTGAGAAATATGTAGCCTCAGTAAGTTATTTTGTTAAGTGTACTGCTTACCTAATTCTAGTTCATGTTTTATTTTTTTGAAGCTAAACAAACTGTTTCCAGAATAAAAGAAAATAAAAAGTCATGAGGCTCAGCAACACATAGATGCTTAATGGCCCTTTTCTACAAAACAAATAGTGAATTAAAAAGAGCATGCACTCCAGAAGCAGAAAGCATATTAGCAAGATTGGTGGCAATAACTTGAAGGGCATAACAGCCAGACAAAACCTTTTTGCATACATTTGCAATATGATTTTAAAATTTAAAAAAATTGTATAATACTGAAAGATCCAAAATCTTACTGAAGGGTGACATGGTGATGAGTTCATTGGTCAGATAAATACCATGGGTTTTATATTTAAAATTATGAATATTAGTAATAGAAACATTGAATGTCAAACAATTTATGTCACACCATCCTTTTATTTTCAACAACTAAAAGAAAAGTAACATTTTTGAAATTTGAGAAACTCCATTTCATCTGACATGCATTCCCAGATGTGATCCAAGTAAATGAAATTTTATGTTTTGCAGTTAAAATAAAATGTTCTATGCAGGATTATTATTAAAACTAGCATTTGAAACTATAAATTTTATCAAGGTTATTTCAAAGTTATTTACAGAGGCAACATAAATGACAAAACAATGATAATAATTACATATCATAGGGGGGTATTTCAATTGATATTCTTACATTCAATTGGTCATAATGAACATATGTCTCCTTTAATGCTATATAAGATATATGGTAGAATAAAGGCAACATTTACCTGAGAATAAATTGAAAAAATTGTGCTGCTAAGCTTAGGTGCTGAATTTAATACCAAAGGATGAAAATTCTTAGCTGCATCATTTAGGCCAGGCAATAGGTGGATATACAAAGTGTTTTTCACGTTTTTTTGCACTTCTATTAAGAGTTTGCTGATGCATTTCGGATTGGATAGAACAAGGAGACCAGTTTTCGCCAACATTTCCCATAAAAACCGAAAAACTAATAGGGTTCCTTTTGAATCTTGTAGATTTAACAGAATTATATGGTAAATAAGGTGTTGATAACACAAGTTTATCTTAAGTAGCTTCAAAAATCACATAATGAAATATAAAAATAACATAACCTAAAAACTTGTTATGACGCTTGTTAGCTGATCATATGACACCCGACTGACGTTTCGTTGCTGACATTTCAGCCTAAGGCCGCGCTTACTTTGAAAAAGTCTCCGAAACGGAATAAATTAAAATGACGTCATGGCTATACATGTCAGGTAAACGCGTTTTTTCTTTTGCAAAATGGATCCATGGAAAAATTGTCAACAACGTATTGACGATTTTCCGAAAAATATTCAAACAAAATTCGAAGATAATTTTACACCGGACGTTGATTGCAAATTACCAGACCACGAGAAGTATTTGGCCGGTTTAGGTAGGGAATAAAAATCCTCGTTTTATATATTCTCACAATCCATTTATATTTTTAGAATCCAAATTGAAGAAGTTAAAAACAAACCCAAACCTCTTGCAGCAACTACAAAATAAAAGGGAGTTTTATATGAGACAGCTTTTGTCTGAGGAGCCTCATTTACAGTCAGAAACGAGCCAAGAAATAACAGGTCTTGACGAGCCCATACAACATTCGGAGCCTTACACTTTAATTTTGAGGAACATTTTACCTGAAAAACAGGCATTAAATCAAGGCGAGATTATTGAATTTATTAAGTACGACCAGTTGGGGCAAGACGGTAAGAATAAATTCACACTATAATGTCCTTAAACTTGTCTAATTAGGGTCAGTTCACTGGTTCTCGGCTTTTTAATGGAAATTTTGAGTTGTAACCAAATTAAACATAGAAGGAGGCTTTGAATTTTAATTTTACCCAATGCAAAATGTTAGTCAAAGTGCTTTTAACAATTAAGAAATTTGTGTAAGTTTTTTTTTTCAAAGATTAAGCGTAAAGCCAGATAAAACTAAAAAAAGTGCCATTTCACTGTTTCTTGGCCCCCCCTCACAGTTCTTGGTCATTTTTGTATTGGTTCTCGGCCACCCCAAAACCTATTTTATTTAATAAATATTCTAGATTTTTCTATGTAGGGTTACACATTTTTAAAAAAGTTTTTGTTAATAAATACTTACCCATCTTTAAATTAAAGAAAATCAGTGTAAAATTTTACTTTTAAACAAGTTTTATTAAAAATAAACAGTTAAATTTAAATAAAAAACTTTATAGATAAATACTCTTAAATATTGAAGGTAAAATGAGCAATGATATTAAAACTAATCAGTCTTAACAAAACAGGATACTCTAGTATAATTATTCACATTAAAATGCAAAGTAATATAGTACATTATAGATAAACTTAATAAATATATGGAAAACTTAAAACCTAAATACTTTATTGCACATCATCACATTCATCACACTTGGTTTTTGTTTCTTCTAAATCCGGTTTTCTCTTATTTTGTTTCTTATTGTTTTTCTCAATTTTTGTTTCTTTCTTCCTTTCCTTTATTTTCCTTCTTTCTTCTTTTCTTTTTTCAATTTCAGCCTTTTTAAATTCTTTTTCCTGATCTTTTTTTTTTAAATATTCCCTCCATTTGTCACTGCTAATTGCACTTGGTGCTCTTTCATTTTTCGGTCGGTTTGTATTTTTGCAACATTTAACTGGTTCAGGATATATTAAATGTTCGGAAAATGCACCATGCATTCTATCAATGTTTTCAGTACCTTGAACCGCAGTTTTTTTGTTTTTCTGGTTCTTCCCATCTTCTTTTGAAATTTTTCCTTCTGATTTATTTTGTTGGAAACTATTGTTTTCTCCTTAATTTCGTTGATATTTCTCTACGACAGTATTCTTTTGTCTTTTTCCTCGTGGCACCATTTTTCTTTAATCTTTGCACTACCTTTTTTGATTATGTCAAGATTATTAGTATTATTTTCATTACCACATACAACATTTGGGACATTTCCTACTTCAGTTTCAAAAATATCATTAAATGTTGTACCGCGTGTAGGAGCCACTAAAATTTCAGGAATATCAATCAATGGAAGATCATCATCTTGATCATCTTTACCATTATTTAGAAAGGAGCTGGTCATAGAATTTTTACGGTGTCAATATTCAAATTATTATCAACAAAAGATGAAAAATTTACCTGCTGATTTTCAGAAAATTCATTTATCAGGGATATTGAGATCTGAGTTAAGATCAAATATTAATTTGTCAGTATCAAGGTCGTTGTTTTGAATAATATCTGATTTTTGTCATCAATGTTAAGCATACCCTTACTTACATCTATTAATAGTTCTTAACTGGCTTCTGATTTATTACTCTTATTTTGGTTATCTTTTTTCGAGGTTGAAGAACATTGTGGTTCAAGTAAGTTAATTTCGCTTAACACTACGTCCACATTTATACGGTAGGATGTTAAATTGTCTTTTATTTTATTAATAACTTTTTTGCAAGAAATTATGTCACGCTTCGTTATATTTTCGATTGATTTTCTTTTACTTTTATTTATCTCTACTGCTTTATCAGCCACACATTTGCTGTAATCTACGGCATCGGGATTTAATGGAAATAGTCCCGATTTTCTGAAACCATTTTTTACTGAAGTTTCGAATCTCTCTGGTTCAGAGAGTATCTCGTTAAACAGGCTACAAAAATTAATTTTGGTTACAGAGCAGTTCAGATTTTTATGGTTTTCTTTGCCAATTATGAACAGTTTTTTTCCACTCCGATTTCATTGGCTTAAATACGCTAACATCAGCCGGCTGGAACATGTGCATAGTGTTGGGAGGTAGAGCATATAGAATAATTTGGTTTGCGTCACACCATGTACTTATTGCAATATTAAGGTGGGATTTATGCCCATCCACAAATAGAATTACAGGCTTTGGAATTTCTTCTTTAATTAACCAATTGTTAAAATCGTTACATATAAATTCAAAAAAGACATCCGATGTCATCCACCCTTTTTCAGACTTTCCCAAAACCCATCCACTGGTCATATTGTCAATGACAGACCTAGGTGGTCTTACATATGGGAATAGAACAAGTGGGGGGCAAAATTTCCATTAGCGTTGAAAGTTATTAATACAGTAATGTTTTCTTTTTCGTTTCCTTGTTTAACAGTCAGCAAATTATGAAAACCTTTAGGACCCAAAACTTTCCCACTGGATGGACACAGTGCGAATCCCGACTCGTCACCATTGAAAATCCTCCTTGGATCATTCATTATGTAAGACAAATATCCCTCAGGGATATCTCGGGATTTCTTTTTAAGAAATTTGAAAACCACGTTTGTTTTGGTACACCTTTCTTAAATAAACACTTACCAGAATTAGCGTTAATTTTTGACACTGTATCAAAAAGCATCTGCTTCGTAATAGGGAAACCGCATTTTGCCAGATTAACAATCCAATTTTTAATTTTTTCTTCACCATCAACAGTTAATAGAGGAGGTGGTCCGGGTTTTCGCAGGACGTCTGGTACTCTCCCTTTTATCCTATCTTGGATGGTCGCCCTGGGAACACCAAATATTCGCCTCCCTTATTGGCATTTTGTTTTCTCTAATTTCAAAAAGTGCATTTTTCAAATTCTCTTTACTGTACTTAAACAGTTTCCTTCGAACCTTCGATGGATTGGGTCGAATAACCTTGGTATTAGTGGTTCTTTTTTTCTTCGATCTAGCCACTGAAAAAAAAGTTAGGATCAAAACTTTTAGAATTGCGTTTAGGCCGAGAACCGAAATGACTTAACTCTACAATTCTCGGCTCCCGCAATATTCACAATGGCCAAAAAATGCCAGATCTCGGCCCCTATCTTTCAGGATAATTTTATTATTAAAATAAACACCATCTTCAGTTTAATTTGCAGGCCGCAATCTAATATCAGAAAAGAAGCATTGAAAGCATCTTGTCGGACTTGCATTGTCTTATTTATTTATTGTAACACGACGTTTCGGTTGGTAAGTATCTCCAACCGTTATCAAGTGTAAATAACGGTTGGAGATACTTACCAACCGAAACGTCGTGTTACAATAATTAAATAAGACAATGCAAGTCCGACAAGATGCTTTCACTGTACCATTGTCTACCACCTTCAAAAACAAAAGAAGCATTGTTAATCTAAATGTAAAAACTAACAAAAACCTTATAACACTTATTTTTTACAGTTTTATTTAAAAATGAAAAATAACCTTTTAAATTAATTTTCGGCCCCTCTGGCCGAGAACTAAAAAAGTTAACTTTTTTTAAACCGGATCGCGGCCACTTAATATTTTAATTGTAAAATCATTTTTTGCTAAATTTTAGCAATATATTTACACGTTTTAACCCTTCCCTTATAATCTAATGTATATTACATTCACCTAAAACAAAAAAAATGTAAGAGACTTACTATTTATTTGGTTCACAACACTAAGCAAAATTGCACTTTTCACACACGTTGCTTGGAAGGTCGACAACTAAATGATTTTTCGCGCGCTTGTCATTTGTAATGTCATCTTAAGCCCCGGCGTTTTTGACAGAAAAAAGATGCGGGAAACGATTTTATCATTCAGAGCAGGCCAATAGCAATAAATTTCCTTAATATTTGGCTTTTAGTTACAAAAAAGCCGAGAACTAGTGATGGCCGGATAACCGGTGTACTGACCCTACTTGTAGTCTAAAACTAATTAAATACATGCTCTAAAATTATTTAGTACTCTAAACTAAAACCACTACTTTTTGTAGACATGTGAATGCCTTAAAAGTGTTTTTTGACAAGCCATCTGTGTGTTTATGAAATCAAACAATTTTGCACATAAGACCACTTTTTTTAAATTCTTTAAAATTAATAATGATTCACCTTTTTAATGCAGGCTTCTGAAATAATAAAAGAATATTTTTTTTTTGTATAAAATAATAATAATAAAATTTTGTATAAATAATAGAAATTTTTTTGAGAAGAAACTTTTCTCAGTGCTTCAGTCCAGCTTTAGGGAGGTGTTACAGCAAATCAACAGGCTTACTTAACGTTACAAACATTAAAGTACTCACTTTACACACTTCACAAGGTTTATAAAACGCACTAGTGCCAAAAAAATTCTCTTTTGCTACTAGTGCGTAAAAAGTAATTTGACTTTTTTCATTTAATTTATAATTTGTCAAAATTGTTTTGATGTTTTTTTTTTATGCACTAGTACATAATACAATTTTTTAATGTTTTCTTTGGTAGTAGAAAATTTTTTGTATATTACACATGTGTAAATTACCCTTTTATTATTACAAAAAAGGATCATTTCACACACTTGTTACATAAAGAACTATTTTATACTGCAATTTCTAGTCATTTAAAATTATTTTATCAAATGTCCAAACATATTTATTTTTTAAAAAGACTTTGAAATGTTGTAAAGTGGTCTAAACAAGTTCTTTTGCTGGCATTTTGGTGAAAATTTAAACCCTATAGTTTTGCATACTAGTACCTTCCTTTCTGTTATCATTATCAATAATCTATGTACTATTTTCAAAGTTTAAGAAAAGCAACATTTAAAAAAATATAAATTATTATTAATAGATCAGGACCCTACAGATACCATTGAAGAACACCAAGAAGAAGAATCAAATTCAATGGGGCATTAGGACACTAGACTTACTATCTTTAAGGTAGGCTTTTATTTAGTAATTGTAATTATTAAGTTAATCTTCAATTTTCTTTACTTAAATTAAAGTCTGAACACTGACCTGTTTCATAGTATAAACAATATAGTTCATAAGAGACTGATATACTTACCATACCTCCAATATGCCATGAAAATTATGGAAATAAATTTGAACTTTAATACTACTGCTCAAATAAGATATTTTCCATTTTTCGAAATGGTTTTTTTCCAAAAAAAACATTTCAACATTCAGAAATACGACTTGACATGTCAAGAATTTTAATAGAACATGTTACTAGTAGATGTGAACTGAAAGTTGTTACTGCTTTAAAATATTCTAATTACTATTTATGCTCTGTTATAAGTAGTATTTGTCTTTGGATTTTACTTTGATTTTAATTGTATTTTATATTATTGTAATTTTAGACATAAAAAATCTTTTCCATTTTTGCATTCTACCAGTAGGATTAAAAGAAAAAAAATACCTATGCTCAATGCAGGGTGGTTGGAAGGTATTCGCAATAAATTTATAAACATCTTTAATTATGGCCTTTTCAATGAGTTTAACCTATTTATGTATCCAATTGAAATTTTTATTGGTACAGAAAAAATTAAATTTTAATCATAAAACTAAAGAAACTTTGTAAACATGCTTTGTTTTGAGCATAAAGTAACTCGGTAGTCCTCCCCCCAGGGCATGTAAATCTAATGGTGTCAGGTCAGGGGAGCTACCCTGTCCCAGAACTGGTCCACCTCTGCCCATCCAGCTCTTTGGAAAACTATCGAAATATTGTTTTATGTCTCGATGGAAATGAGCTGAACATCTATTCTACTCCTTCAAATTATTCCAGTAGAACATTTCTTCGCCGTTGAATTTTTCAGGAAGATTATCCAAAAATGGCGGTCCAAATTTCAATTCGAAAGACAGCTTTTATTGTTCAGCGTGGATTTTCCTGCTCATTAGCACATTTATCCAAATTGTGAAAATTTGTAATGGTGAAAAATTGGATTCGTCCGTCCATAGAATGCTTTTCAGGAACCGTTCATTCTCAATGTCACTAGTTAAGAGAAAACGCTAAAACTGGGTTCTGCCTATAGGATTGTCATCTTTAAGTCCTTGTACTGTGACAAGAATATTTTCTACAAGCTGCATGACCTACTTAAACTTCCTTCCTACCATTTTCATCAGCAACTTTGATCATCTTCAAATGCTTGCAGGATAGTATCTTCAACTTCAGGACGAGGTTAAACTAATTATACAAACAAAACAAACAAAATTAGAAAACTGCTACTTGCCTACAGTGCAGTGGAATTTCTCAATGTAAATTATTTGCTGGTGGCTGGCTCCGGTCATTATTCTTTTAAAAATCAATACACCAAGTTTTTACAACAGATGATAACTTAATTAATTTTTTTTCTCTTCTCAATACTGTACGTCTGGGTTGTGTTAGTAGGCTGTATATTTCTTTTTATTTAACTGTTTTCTTCTTATTATTGTTTTTTTTTAACAGTACAGTGTAAATACTTTTTTCTGTTTTTTTCAAAGAAATATGCTATTTTTTCAGTTTATTTAGTTTGAATGTTGGGGTCGTTAGCTCTTGATACATAAGCTTATATTTCTTTGCGGGTTCCTGCTAAGATTTTGCATGTATCATTATTATGATTTATCGTTTTCTGTATATTGGTGTGTATGACTGGATCTTTTATTATATATTTTCGCGTCGCTATGATGTGGTTCTGTATTGCGAGGAAAAATCTTTCCCGCTCTCAGGGAAAAGTTTTCCATGTTAAGGGTCATTACACGAGAGTTTTTTTGATGTGTGGTCGTACTGTATGTTGTATATGTTTTCTAGGTAGTTGCTTTGTTGTCCATTTATTAAGTCTTTCCTCTATATTTTGTGTTGGGTATACACATCTGATGGATGACTGGCTGAGGATAGATCAAGAGATGTGTAATTTTTCTCAGCTTTGCAGACTACCTAAAGTGTGTTTGGTTACAAAGGAAGAATTTCCGAAGTTGCTGCGTCTGTTTTGTATGTACTTCTTCGATATCTATCATGCCGCTTCCTCCTTTTTTGTTTATTGCAACTCTTATATTTCATCTGCTCTAGTAAGTATATGGATATTTTCCAGGCCTGTTTGATTATACCACACGAGTATGTGAGTATTGGACTTGCAAATGTGTTGATGGCTTTGAAGTGAATAAAGTGGAGTTTTAAAAAAAATCCCATAATCTTTGTTTCATTGTTCTTTTAATTGTGTCTTTATTTCTGTGTGGTGTATCTTGGTGTTTTTTTGGAATTCAAGATATGTGTAAGTTTCGTTTTCTTTCATTGTTTACGGTTTCTCTGTTCTCACTTTATTGTATATTATTACGGTTGCTCTGGATTTTTTGGAAGAGTCTAGAAATCACCTTTGATGTATTTTCCAATGCTCCGACTGCAACAGGTTTTCTTTCGATTTTGACATTGGGTTTATTTCTATGGCGAGATCTCCGTATTTTAAGTATTTTTCAATTCCTTTTGTGCAGACTTGTCATCATCTGGAACAGAAAATCTCATGTCTTATTATGGTTTGTTTCTAATAATAATAGATTGTTTATTTGCATTAATTGTCCTGTCCGTGGGTATTTGCTGTCCGTAGAAATGGATTAAATTTGATATTTCTTGCATATTTTCCATTTTGGATACTTTTGCGGAGTATCTTTGTTATTTTTAACGTTGCCAACATTTTCATAACCCTTTTAGTTTTTAAGATACAGGGCATTGTTAAAAATGTTGCATTTAAGTACCCGCCTCGTATCTCCGTTATTCTTTCAACTTATCGAAAAGCAAAAAAAAATATTCGTTTAGATTTTGTCGTCAGAATTCAGTAGTGTAGATAATTTTTGTTACATATTTACTATTTTTGAGTTATAAACCAAAGTTATGTTTTTTTTAAATAGAACACTATATATTTATAGACTATAAAATCTGTCTTTCGTTTACCGTTTCAAAAATACATAATAGTATGCACTTTTTTTCATAAACATGCAAATAAATGACAATTTGCTTAAAATGAATGCATAATTTAAAGTAGGTTGTTATGACAAGAAACAAAAATAAATTTGAAATATTTGTGTATCTTATCGGTTTTTTTGAATTATTTCATTTTTATTTAATTGATATCTGTCAAGTTTTTCGAATAATTGTATGAAAATTACGAAAAATATGATGCGCTTATATATTTTATACAAAATATAAACCGTTTTGAAGATATTTGCTAGCTTTGGAGATATAAGCAATACATTCAACTTCATGTAGAAAAAATGAGAAGGAAATTGGGGTGGCAAAAACCGACGCTTAGTGGATCTTGGAAGAAATATCATCCATACAAATTTTTTATAGTACAACTATATGAAACTGTTTTGCCAGTGGTATGTACAGCAAAAACTGCGGGCATTTTGACTGGTCACAATACCAGGAACTGTCATAAAAAATCAGCATTTACTGTTTGAGAACATACCAGGGCGTTTCGGAGTTTTAAGTTTTAGTTTGGCAGACAAATGGTGTATAAGATTTTAAATCGACAAGTAATAACGGACTTGTTAGATGGTCTCCACAATCTCCAGATTACTCAATCCTGAAATGCAACATTTCACAAAATGCCTTGTATCTTAAAAAAACTAAAAGGGCTATGAAAATTCTGTTAACGGTATCTTTATCTTTATAAAAAAGTAGTACACTGCCGCGAAAACTGCATCCCGCTAATAATGGAGATGTAATAACAATATAATCAATATGTTCCTCTCGTTGTTGGCATATTTTGCATTTCCCGTCACTATTTATTTTCAATATTTTCTTTTCATAAAATTGAGTTCTTAAAGCCTGGTCTTGTGCGGCTGTAAGAGTTTCAGTGTCTTCTTTAATTTTTCCATCCTGTAACCATCCAAATGTGTCTGCTCTTTACTTATTTTTAAACTTTCAATCTTCTTCACGAATTATTCCTGCATTGTATTATTATTTTTATGACTCAATTTTTAAAAAGTGTCTATACTATTCTTAAAAAAGAGGATGCTACCTTTATTTCTATATGTTTTTATATGTATATCGACCAGGTTATTAATATAAATAATAAATGATTTTAGTTCCAAATGAGCGCAGCAAGTCCCCTTCTTTTCCTCTTAAAACTGGCGTGGGACTGCAGATTCCGGCTGCCCCTGCTGATAACCGTCGGATTTATGGTGCTAGACGTGAGGATGCAATTGGACTTAAACATACAAATGAGACAAATTCCTAGACCGATGAATGAAGCGAGACCTCAGGGGCAAGGACACGTTTCTAACAGGCATAGGGAACAAGATGGAGAACATTCAGATGGCAGTTTAAGTGATAGTAAGTGTGATAGAAAAAGCGGTTATATGTTAAATATATCTCGTATTTTCTAGGTTCTTGGAGTACCGTTGACGAAACGGAGATCACCGATGATGAGTAGGTGTCATGACAAACAACAACAAAAATATATGGTTTTTGTGATATTTTTATTAATTTTTAAACTTATTTTTCAATAATTTTGGTACCTGTAGTTGCATTCACAACTTGTTTATTTATCAATTAACGTCTGATTTTAGGGATTATTGTCTTATAAACAAATTTATTCAAGTAATTATAGCTACAGTAAAACAAATGTTAAACGGAATTGTAAAAATTCTAAACTAGTAAAAATTATATTACATGTAAAAATAGAGTATTTAATAAACATAAATATGAATGATTGACTACACAATTTTAATAGGGTGCAAGGGGTGGACGAAACACGTGGGCAGTCTTATTTTATTTTTCTTTCGATCGACTTCCGTTTCACACCCTAACTTCTTCGTTTAGCGTTGACAATTTATTGGCTAAGAATTCTATGTGTAGAGGAGGCATAATCGGAAGATGAGTCTGTCCTTCCATCGATGGTGCTACTGCAGTCGCTGCTGTCTGTCCATGGCTCGTAGCTTGAAAACTCTGGGAAAAAATTCGTTTATTTAAGGACATTTAGCAACAATTTAGAAAATTATTCTTTGGTTTTATGTACTACTAATTTCTTTGAAACAAAGCTTTGCATTTTAACCACTTGGTGGCGTTACAGCTCCTTAACAGTAAATATTAGAAATTTACTAAGATTTGTTGTTACAAATTATGACCAAAGGAGAAAAAAATTTACAGAGTTATTTTTAATATTGGAACCCGCTACCCGGAAAGGCTTCCGAACCCCGGATAGATTTTTTTTTCTTTTTTTTTAATGGAACACCAACCCTCTTCATTTGCAGACAAAAAAGTACTTAAATCTTATTATTTCACTTATGATCAAGTAAAAGGACTTTACAGGCACTCAAGAGAAGTGTTAATAACGTTAAAATTGACTACTTTTACTGTTTAAACGAATATCAAATGCCACGTTTTTTTCCAAATTTAAGAAAAAAAATGTTTATAAAAAACCAATACTTTTAAAATTATGTATTTTACAGTGTTATTCAGTGAAACCAAGTGATTTAAAATTGTAAAATAAAAACATAAAAATTACATATCGTCGCCCAGATGTTAAAACCTGGTAACTCAAAATATATCTATTTTGAGATATGAGGTTTACCGTGACTAGAAATCCATATTTCATCGATTTTAAAACCAAGTAAATCCATTAGTTAATAAAGATCACGCGCTGTCCTAAATTTAAATTCCTCGTATCTCGCGAAAGGAAAAATTGAGGTGTCAAAACCTCGTATCTTCTTTTGTTTTCATGTAAACACGTGTGTTGGTTTACGCCAGTGGCAGCTTGCTAATAGGGGCGCAAGGGCGCGCGCCCCCCCAATAATTTCATTAAAAATTACTTATTTTAAATTTCAAACTCGTGTGCAGTAATTATTAATTATATTAGATATATTTTTTATCAACCCGCGTTTAAACGTATAACACAAGCGCCCGTACTATAGGAGATAATGCGATATTCAAATCAACAACCAAAGTGCTCCTGGCATCCTACGTATACCGCTCTCTGTCTCGCGCAAGGTACAGCTCATCTATCTTCCTCTATTTGTCGTGGGGCGCGCTCACATCCGCGTCCATAATTTGGCCGAAAAGCTACTCTCGACGACCCATCTTCTCGGCTTTTATCACGCTGGTTACCGATAGCGGCAAAAATTTAGCGCCCCAGTTTTATCGTGGATTCGGCGTTTGTTTTAATGTTTTGTAAATCGGACCACAGGCGGCAGGAAGACGTTTTTTGTTGTTTATTCGGCAAAATTTTGTTTTTAATCGGTTCCGTGATCGATAGTTTGTGTGTGTGTGAGTATTTCGAGAGTGAACAATACAATAATTATTATTGAAATTTAATAATGAATCGTGTAAGCTTTTTAATTAACTGTAATTTTTCAAATCTTTCACTGAAAGAAAAAGTAAACATTAAGACTTTAGGCAGACCTTTGCCGGATTTAAATATTACTCTCTAAGATCTGTCGATATTTGAATCAAGCATTGCCAAAATAAGAATGACACCGATAATATTAAGGCTAATGTAGAATTAAACTTTGAAAGTGTCAAAAGAAGAAGAACTGACGATAACTTAAGAAGTATTATTGCAAAAGAGGTATTTGATACAGTTGTTTCCCAAGCGAAGGACAGATTTTCCTATCGAGGTCATCTTCAAGCAGCTAACTTGTTCGATAAAGAAGCGTATCCAAAATATAACAAGACCTTTCCAGTGGATATTTTAGATAATGTAGTTACTTTTTATCCAATTTTATGTAAAATTAGATTAAGAACTGAACTAGAAGTCATTTACTCAAGACCAGATTTCTCACAAAATATTGGAGCTATGAACTTGCTTTCATTTATTTTAGAAAATAATCTTGGCGAAACATTTGCCGAAAGTATAATTTTTCTTCACGTTTTAAAGTTACTTGTTATTGTTTTTAAAACTGCAGAGAGGTGGCAAAAATATTTTCGTGCGAGGTTCCGTGATGTGTAAATGCGATTGTTTTGTAACAATGTTCTTTATTTTTGATTGCCAGATTAAGACATTTATGTGCAAACTTTTTGTGATTGCCCATGATGACTGCAAACCGTCATGTCTCAGATATTATAACATATACTTAGGTACGTCCAGTTATATTTTTTTATTTATTAGTAAGTATATATTTATTTGGATTTGCGCGCCCCTCCATAGTCAAATGTCACGAGCCGCCACTGGTTTACGCGGCGTTTAGATGGTTTATTTTTATGTGTTTTGATTAAAAATATTGTTAATTAAGGTAAGTACTAATGTTCTAAATAATGTTGTGAGTGTTAAGAATACGGTGTTTTAAATGGTTTCTAATTTTATGATTTATAAAGGCAAGTTTAAGTAAATATTATTTTGAGGTTAGGTTGCAAAACTTTAGTTAGAACCATTTTTTACCTACTTACCTTTACTTTCATTTTTACTAGTTTACAATAATTTATTTAATATTTAATAGGTATTACTATATTATTATGTTAAAAACATTGAGATACGAGGTTCTTAAACTTACTTACAATACTAAAAAATAGGGATATTGTGGAGATACAAGTTTTTGCTATCACATAAAAAGTACTATTTTCACAATAAATCAAACAAAACATCCATTTTCTTAATTTTTAATTTACTTTATATATTACAGATGTCTTCAAGAAGTGAACAAATAAGGCAGTTGAGTTTAAAGGGAAAGGTTATGCATAAATCTGGTATCGGTACTCTTGATGCCAACATTTCTGATTATTCGGAAATGGAAGATAATAGCTTTATCGAACCTAATACACAAATTCTAAATTTGACCGTACAATCAGTAGACCGTACAAGAATTATCGAAGCCTAGCTCATCATATAATAGTCTAGTACTTTTACCTTCTGAAAATGAAAATTTCTCGACTAATGGTTGTTTTACAGAGCTTACGCCGGTACCTAATGTTATTATTAAGGATTTAACAGTAATAACAGAAAATCCATTATTAAAAGGTACAGAAGAAATGCTTGTAATATCCTCTGATAAATTAAACTCTAATCAGGAAAATGCATTCAGTGATTCAGGATCTAGTTTTCGACCATCAGGTAATAAAAAAAGCAAATTTTTTATTAATATTCAAACAAGCTAATTAAACAAATCTTACTTTTTGACGGGCATTCCGATGCATCCTCAGATGACTTACTATTGGCAAGCCTAATCAACGGTAAACCACCGAATAAGTGTGAGCCCGATGCTAAAAGGGCGAAGAAAGGAGCCGCCGATCCACTTACATGGCAAGTAAACAAAACTAAGCATCAACGCATGAAGGGCGAAAAATAGGTAACTTAAGAAAAAGATGGTGGCAAGAGCAGAGTTGAACGGAAATCGCGACAGTTGGGAAAAAGATGTGAATCAAAAAAATGTAAAAAATCTAAAACAAAAAGGCAGTGTCATTTAATAGGCGAAGAAGAAAGGCAGGAGCTATTTCGACGTTTTTGGGCCGACATGGACTAGAAACAACGTAAAACTTATGTTAATGCAATGGTAACTCAATGTAAAACAAAGCAAAAGACTACTAAAAATAAAACTAGAAGGCAAACAACGTTTTTTATCATTTAAAAATTGAATTCTTATCTACTTTAGGGCTCGGTGAATGGAGCGTCATTAACTGGGAAAAAATAGTAATGCTGGAATACCGAATATTACTGAAAAATATCCCAAGAAAATTAAACTGGCTAATGAGAAAAAACGTGAAGAAATCCGAAACTTCTTTGAAAAACTTCCTAAACTGCCCTCTCATTATTGTAGGGCTTCCACGGGCAAATTATACCTGGAGCCAATTTTCCGATCGTACTCTGAAGTTTACAAGAAAGAGGTTGAAAATCCTAGTGGCAAAGATGTTTTTGTGGCGGAAATGAAGAAACTAAACATTGATATGTTTCAGCCACGAAAAGATCAATGCGATCTTTGTTTTTCACACAATTTAGGTCATGTCGATGACGATACCTATAATAAACACATAGAAGAAAAAAATAAGGCAAGAAAAGAGAAGGAAAAAGATAAAGAGGATGCTATTACTCAAAAGTCTGTTACTGTATTTACGATGGATGTGCAAGCTGTACAGCTTGTGCCACAATTGCAGGCAAGCATGCTTTATTTTAAACAAAAGTTAGCATGTCACAATTTTACAATTTATAACGTGGTCACAAAGGCTGTAATTTGTTACGTCTGGCATGAGGGCCAAGGTGGCATGGGAAGCAACTGTTTTGCTACATGCTTAATTGATTTTTTAGATAATGAATTATCTAAGGATGCAAAAAATAAACCTATATGCTAATGCTAATGTTTTTCTTTCGAATCTACTGCTCGATTATTCTATTCTTACAAATACGGAGATTATGCAAAGATACCTGGTTAAAGGACACTCACAAATGGAGTGCGATAGTGTACACTCAAGCATTGAAGCCAGAAAAAAAATCGAAACATCTATTCCCCATCCAAGTATGTGCAGATTATTGAAGATTCAAGACGACATTCAAAATCAGGACCAAACAAAGTAAAATACGTTGATCATACGTTTTTCTTAAACTTCTCTGATCTAAAATATTTCAACTCGATACGTCCTGGGAAAAGAACTGATGACCCTTGTGTTACAGATTAGAGCACTAAGATACACAAAGTCTGATGGGATTCAGTATAAGTTAGACTTTGAAGATAAGTGGATTCCACTTCCTTCACGAAAAATGCTGTTAAATGATAATAAAGCTCACAAGAATTTATATAATAATTCCCTGCCAACTTCTCGCGATAAGTATAATAACTTACAAACTCTTAAATCTGTAACTCATAGCGATTATCATTATTTTTATAATTCATTGAGTCACGAATAGTTTTAGTTTTTTTTACGTTATTTAGCAATAACTAAAGTTAGTTTGCTTTGGGCTAGTTTGGTTTAAGTTAAAAAAGCTTATTTTTGTTGTATAATTTTTTTTTGCAAGCAAAGCCAATTATTTTGCTTTTAAGAATACCAATCCCATTATTTAAATAATGTAAAATAATCAACATTCAACCAAATAAAACAATATTTAAAAATTTTATAATCTGGACGACAATATCTTGAAAACTACAGGTCAAAAAAAAATTTAATTTTGCAGTTTTGTAAAGTAGATAAGTCTTTAATAAATAAGCAATAAAAGCCATTTAAAAAAAAATCAATAACATAATATGTATTTAAAGTTTGAGACCCAATGTATATTAATTTCTACATAAATCGTTAAAAATGTTCAAAACGATTTTCAAGTCGTTTAGGATAATATTAAATAGTAAATAGACTACATTAAAAAATTTAGTAAAACATTTTATAATTTATATTTTTTTTTTATTATCTTAAAAACGGTTAATCAAATAAACTAGAAATGTTGCAGCTAATGTATAATGTGATACGCCGTTTAATAATACGTAAAAAAAATTAGAGTTACCCTATAAAAAATCGACGATGACATTATATCTTCTTTTTGGGACACTGTATAATTTTGTTTTCAACAAAAAAAGAACCAATTAAAAATAAAAATCGACGAGTCCGAGGAAATTATTTGAGAAAAAAAGTATATGATCTACTGAATTTGTTCCAAGTTACAGACTCGTACTTGCATATAGTACGTTAACATTAATTCAAGGCATTTTTTAATAATTTAAGTTCTAGGCTATCAAACAATGTGCTTGCTATTATAATAATTTTTACGCCAGTTTCTCAGGCATTTAAGAAATTATGTTGCTGGAACTCTTATGTTAAAGTAATTTTGTATTTCGTCCAGGCAGTTGAGGTGACGAGTTCTTATACTGTCTGGCAAATAAAAAAGGAGCTTAAAATATTTGGTTCTCTAATATTCAATTACTTCAAAGTTCCTGGAAAAAAAAATTATATTCCAGGTGCTGTGATTTTCCAGATAAAGTTATTGTGTGTTTTTCCAGGCAGTTGAATCCAAGAGTTCTTATATTGCCTGGAAAAATAATAGCTTTCAATATCTACTACTCTTACGTTTAATGAGTTGAAAGGTCCTAGAAAACGCTTTTAGTTTTCAAGAATTTAAGACCTAGGATCCTAGAAGCTGTTATTTTTTAGTTGAAGTAATTTTGTTTCTAATACTGCCTGGAAAAAGAAGAATAACTTTCATTATCTGGTTAATGTTTTATGACTTAAAAGCTGTTGGAAAACGAATTAATATTCCAAGACGTCAAGATTCCTAGGAGCTGTTATTTTCGAGTAAAAGTTTTTTGTGATTCTTCCAGGCAGTTGAAAAAAAAGAAGTAACTTTTTTAACTCTGGTTGTTCACTGCTTAAAGACTGGATATTACAAAATGGAAAATATAAAGATTATTGGTTTCAACTGCTTGGAAAAAATGTTCAATTATTCTACTGCCTAAAAAGGAGCACTAGAAATAAACCAAAGGCTCCTTCCTACAAGGGTAGTTTTCTCCTTTTGCTATATGATTAGATGCCCTGTATAACTTACAGCAAAGTAATAATCATCACAGGGTCATAAATCGTTAATCGGACTAATCTCCGCATAGAAGTAAGTTTGCTCCTAAACTTGGTAAGTTTGGGGGTAAAACTAACACAAATCTCTTCTCAATGTAATATCTTTATAATTTCCCGGTTTTTTAAAAATTATTATTGTATTCGGTGATATTCACCCGGAAGTTACGGAAAATCATCCATATTTTCCCAATGACCTGATAACCCATAAAAACTAATTTAAGTTACCATTCTTCCCAAAGAAATCATGTCTCACTCTTTTTGCGGTAACCATCCGTAGGTATAGGCGCCAATATAAAAAATAACTCTGCATTTGCGAGTCCCCAAAGTAACTTTAAAGTTATTTTTGTAACTATCACTCTAACAACATTAAAACATAAAAATCATCAACTCTTCTATAACAATAGTTTCAAATTTCTATTAAAAATCTATACAAACAGTATTCTAAAATAATTAACTTGTCTTTCCTGCATGTTCATATAAATGTTATATGAACCTATTACTAAATCGGTCTAATTATTCCACGAATTATAATAAAATCTAACTTTTCTAAAATGCTACCCACTAAATCTAACCAATTAATTATCACTCTATTAGTTGTTCAAAAGGTATCCTAATTCTAAAAATGATATCAACACAATTATCACGTTTTCCACATTAAATAATTTCCACTTACTGCGACATTGGGAGCATACAGAATGTAGCGCTGATAGAATGAAATTTCTAGCCTTTCGGGATTTAAATAAAAAAGCCAATGAAACTTTTGATCGGACAATACTGAATAAAATTTAAAGTATGCCTAAAAGCATCCAGTTTGTTTTTTTGCTTTTCTCCCGCTTTATTTACTAAGTTCTATAACGTTATGAGGCCTTACCTTGCTCAAACTGGGTACGTTGCCGATTTTTAGATGAACTTTTTGGGCGCATAGGGTTTGAAGTAGTGCAATGCCTAAAAGAAAAAAAAATTAATGACGCGCTTTGTATGAGAAAAAGCAGTGCCGGCCCAGAGTATTTTTCATAGAGTGTCTCAACATAAGACTAAATGGCTCCTACAATATTTATTACAGATTCACCGTATTAACTCTGAATTTCTTAACTTGGGACTCCTTTACTTCCATATCTAGAGGTAAATTTTGTTTCAGGCCGTTGAGGAAGTCAAATTTATTTATTTAACGGTATCCACCAATTTTACAAAAATAAAATAACACAAAAGATACTAATAATAATACAACTTAAGCTAGATAATAGTAAGACATAAATTAATCAAAGTTACAAATTAATTTAAAGAACCCTGTTAAAGTAACGAGTCACTAATTAATGAATTAATTTAAGAGAACTCCTAAAACTGCTAAAAGAAACGTGCAAGTCAAGACTATATCGAAAGAACGTTGCATTCTAGTTATAGGAGTATGCTGTCCATAAGAACTACTATCAACATCTACTTAGAAGAGTTTTTTCAGTCTAGTCAATTTTTGCGCCCGAAAATTCAGCCTATTTAAAAGATAATCACAATCAGTCATGCCAGATATTAATTTAAAAATAAAACACAAGTCTGAATTATTACGCCTTAACTCAAGTGAGTCCAAAGAGAGAACTGACATGACCGACTTGTAATCAGTATGGCCATTAGCTAATGGAACCTTAAGTTTAAAAGAACAATTTTCAATATGCGATTTATAAAATGGAGACCATACGGGACTAGCATACTCCAAACCAGAACGGACTAACGAACAGTACAGAACTTTATAGACAGAGCATGAGAAGTCTTGAATGCATCTAGTTATAAATCCTAGATTTCTATACGCTTTCTGAACTAACTTTTCAGCATGAGACAAAAATGTCAACTTAGAATCGAAAATTACTCCGAGATCCCTAACTTTCGTTACCCTTTTTAAAATAGTGGAACCTATACTATAATCAAACAATGTAAGATTGCGAATTCTTCCAAAAGTTATTGAATAACACTTCGGAACATTTAAATCTAAACCATTAAGGTTGCACCATTCATACAGATTATGCAAGTCATCCTGTAACAATTGACATTGAACATTAGAATCAATAGACAAAAACAATTTCAAATCATCAGCAAATAATAAAAATTCACAATTTCTTACAAATAATCCTATATCATTAACAAAGATTATAAAAATCAACGGACCCACATATGACCCCTGAGGAACGCCAGATGGCACAGAAAAGCTGCTAAATAAGAAGTTATTAAGCCGTATACATTGCGATCTACCCAGTAGATAGTCCCTTAGCCAACAAACAACATTTGATCCAAAACCCAAAGCTTGGAGCTTTGCCAGTAGAAGCGCATGATTAACTCTGTCGAACGCCTTCGAAAAATCCGTATAAACAGCATCAGCTTGCGAACCCTTACCAAAAGCATTAAACAAATAATCTTCAAAACATATTAAGTTAGTAACAGTGGAACGACCTTTTTGAAAACCATGTTGACTGTTAATAATAAGGCTTTTACATTGCCATGACAATTGCTTGGTTACAAGTGTATCCAAAAGTTTAGGCAAGGTTGACTGTATACAAACTCCCCGATAATTACTGACATCACTAGTATTACCAGACTTAAATATCGGCGTAATATACGAATTCTTCCAAAAAGAAGGAAATACTCCCGACTTTAAAGACAGATTGAATAAAGTGCAAATAGGCTTCGACAGAGTACATACACATTCACGAAGTAGCAAGCTGGGTATGTCATCCGGTCCCGCAGAAGTCTTGCTCTGTAAGCCAAGAATCTCGTCAAAAACCTCTACTAAAGATAACTCTACAAATTTGACATCGAATTGATCCACAAGCCCTGTCATGTAATATTCAGGTATTTGAAATGCTTTATCAGAATATACGTTTGACAAATATTTGGCAAATAAATTAACAGTATCACCACCCTCATCACTAGTTTCATCATTAAAAAACATATGTTTAGGAATAATATTTGACTTTTTAACATTGCTTACATGTTTCCAGAATAACCTAGGATTTAACAATAGAATATTTTCGGTACGAGAAATATAATCGCGGTAACACTGACCGCTCAACACACTGCATGACTGCCGAAGCCCAGAGAAAACCAAGTAATCACTTTGCAATTGAGACTTCTTAAACTTCTTATGAGCAATCCTCTTACGTAAAACTAAGCTTCTTAACTCTCTTGAAAACCATACAAGAAAGCTACCAGTATTATAGGACTTAATAGGCACAAAATAGCTGATTCCTTCATACAAAAGGTCATAAAACTTATTTAGGGAAATATTTATATCAGAAGGGATGTTAAGAAAGGACCAGTCGATAGATGCAAGGAAATTATTCAACGATACAAAATCAGCACTTTTGAAGTCAAAAAACTTTACTGAATATTTCAGAGACCCTGACATAATATATGGTACTGAAAAGACACATTCATGCGGAGTGTGTCGAGAGCCAGTGACCGGCAATAAAAAATCATCCGCCAACCCAGAAGACCCATTAATACTAGAAAAATAAAGATCAAGAAATGTGCCTTCCGGATTTGGTAGCTGAAACATTTCTTTACCCTCTAAGTAATTAAATACCTGTCCAAGCAGTGAAGCTGGTGCGACATTTGAACACCCATCCGAAAAGGTAACTTTAAGATTTTGATTTTCATTAAACCAAGTGCAGCCAGGTAGGTTAAAGTCTCCTGCAATACTAAATAAGCAATTCGGATGGGCCTCAAAGATCTCCAGTACTGTATCACAGAAAGCACTGTATTGACCCATATCAGATTTTGGCGGCAGGTAAACCACACCAAAAACAATATTCTTAAGATCAAGTTGTACAGAAACAAAAAGATTAAGTTGTACAGAAACAATATAGAATGTAAATCCAAGAAACATTTTTGATTTATTATTATTAATGATTGGTTTATTATTATAGACGACCGAGAAGTCATATATGGAAACCTAGAAAAGATTTTACTAGTTTTGCTTTTAAGGATCATGTCTTAGAAAGGAATTTTATGAAATTTCTAATTACTTTACTCCAGGAAAAAGTAAATCAACAATTAATACTCTCTAATGGATAAACTTCTTGAGAAAAAAGGTCATGTAATGTTTTTTGATACAATTTGAAATCATTTTTAAATTTACATTCCAGGCTTGTTTCATTAAAACTTGCTTATTGGCAAGCATTTTTTGAAGCATTTTTGTGGGACCTTGGGACGCTTCTTATAACTCTGGGATTCTAAAGCAATTTCTTTACATATTCCAGGTTTTTGGAGTCTTTTTTTATTACATTCCAGGACTTCATTTTTATAAATTTGTATCCAAAAAAACATTGCTGTAAAAATTTTAAAAATTGAAAAGTGAACCCAACAATACGCTTGGAGAGTAAAATAGGGGTGGTGGAACTAAACTGGAGTTCAGAATATGGGAATTGTTTAAAATATATAAAAAATATGTTTAACTTGGACAAAAAGGTATGAATTCTTATAGAATAATTTGTAGGGAATAGAATGGAATATTTAGTGCATTCTAAAATAAATAGGGGCTCGCTGTTACGATTCTCAAAACAGTGAACTTTTTGGTGATTTGCGTCCAAAAAAGTATTGAATTCATATAGGCTCTATTTGTCCTCATTCCTTTTATTTTCCGGCTATTTGAAGTCCTTTAAAGTTTTATACTGATATTCTGGGGTTTTGGAATGCTTTTTATGTCCCTGGACTTTAAAAATAATATCTTTTAGGTATTCCACGCATTTGTCGTTAATCATGCCTTCTGGATTTTTGCGACGGTTTTGTGTGTCTTTACACTTCACGTGCACACACTAAAGCCATTTCTTTACATATTTCAAGATAAAATATTTTCTGATTTTATTCCAGGCATTTGAAGCCTTATTGTGGTTTTTTAAAGTGCTTTTGATCCCCTGTCTTTTTAAGCTAATTTCTCCATTTGTCCTGCTATTTAAGTTTTTTTTTCAATTTAGAAGGTATTTGAAATCAATTTAAAGTTTGTTACTAGCATTTGAAGCTCTTTATTAGTTTTTTCTGGGTTTCTGGGACGTTTTTGGGGTCACTGAAGACTTGAAGGTCACTTATGAAAATATTTCAAACTTATTAATGTTAGGAGAGTTGTATCAGGGGTTCAGAGTATTCTGAAATAACTTCAATTAATTCCCTCTTATTAATTCTTCCTCTAATTATTCTTGGATTTCTAAAGCCGTTCTCTACATATTTTATACACATTCTAAGGGTTTTTGAAACACACATCATAAACTAGGTATTTTTCGTATCGTTTTATATTTTCAAGCCATTTCAAGTCAATTTAAAGTTTCTTACTAGCAATTGAATACTGGCAAACAAGTACATGAAAAAGTCATATTAAACTTTGAGAGAGACTGGTCCCAAAATAGAAATTTTAAACTAAAATAACGTTTGCAGAATAGAATAGGATTTTTAGAATAATTATGAAATAAATTGGGGGCTCACTCAGACCATTCCGAGTAGTGTAGTGTTGTTCTCCAGGAATTTCAAGTCTTCTTTTAGATTTATTCTGGGATTATGAAACACTTATTATGTATCCCTCGACTTTTAATAAAAGTATTTTTTTTATATATTCATGCATCTGGAGATATTTGTTAGAGCGACTTAAACCAATTTTTTAGAAGCGTCAGTGTAAAATAGAAAATCTCTCACCGTCCTCTCTCCTATTAGAATATTTCGTTTCCCACGCGTCGAACAATCGATTGTAGTACCTCGGCTCCATAAAATCCAAATATTTGAACGTGTTCGCGGTCGGAAATATCCTTTCGAACTTCCCTTTCACCACGTATTCATCCTCTGCTCTTATCAGTTGTCGCACGTCATCACCTATAGAGAAAAACACCCATATAATGATGCTTTTTTGAGAGAAAAGTGTTTCTAGATATTCTATTATAGTTCATATTCCATTAAAACATTTCAATACGCCCAAATAGCATCCTTACCAGTCAATTCCTTTAAAATATCATAGACATAATCTCCCCTACTATCAAACTGGGTGAAACTGGTATGCTTTGAACGTTCTTTCTTGGTAAACGCTCTCGCGTATATCCGATTATCGAAGCACTGGGGAGCGGTCTTCACATAATCGGCAAGTTTAGCGGGCAAATGGAATTGCGCCATATCAAATAACGTTTGTACTAAGGGGCCTTTCACGTGGGCGTCCAGGGGCGATGCGCTGTGTAAGCTTGGAGATATGTTCACCTAAAAACACCAACCAAAAAATAATACTAAATGGTAGTATTTATTTATTATGAATATATTCTTATAATTAATATAAGAATAGAAGATGGAAGATGCGAAAAATGTTGCAAGATATACGTTTAAGTACTTATGAAATGATGTTGATAATCAATACAATAATATTTCCCATTTGGATAAGATAGTATGCACTTCAATTTTATCATCTTTAAGCATGTTTGGTAAGTTATTACAGTAAAAGTAAGTTAGTAGTTACGATAAAGATATGGTCTAAACTATATGAGGTAAAGCAAAAACCTCTGTAGCAGAGTTCAAGGGGTTCCAAAAATTTACAAGCTAAAAATATTTTTACATACACAAAAAAGTTATCATAAAATATAGACTTCTCATAAACTACAGAGTATTAAAATTAAATACGCAATATTTCTGAATTTTAATATAAAACACCTGGTCATTTTTTTCATGTTATTAAACTTATCCGTGAAATACCTTAATTTTTTGTTAAATATGGCCTATATCTAAACCAATTACTTTTTAAGATATCTTAATCCTTGTGTAAGGTAAGCATCTATAAAAAGCGTATTTTTAAATCCCTTTATTTGCCGGCCTCGTCAGCGCGCAGGTATACACCTGCCTAGCAGTCATGCGGCCCTGGGTTGGAGTCCCAGACTTGGTATGCACGTTTGTGAGTGTACGACTTAGTTTTAAGTATACAGATTGGCGACTAGAAGACTACTGTGTGATTGTGCATACACTGTTGAGTCTTGTAGCGCTATTTTAATATTTTTGAATATTTATCATTATGGCTGTTTATACCGCTTCCAAAGAAGTTCAATTTATTAAACGGTTTTATGGAGGCAATTCGGCCGTCTATTTTGAAAATAGACCGATTCTTTGTGCTAAAACTATTTTAAATATCGTGTCAAATTTTAAGACATCTATTTGCCTCCAGGAATGTAGAAATTGTCACATCAAAGCTCCACCTATTGAGAGTGAGTATATAAGTGTTGGAGAGGAACTGGGTATGCATCATAAAATTGTGACGAGTATTTGGAAAAAAACATGGATATAAAGATTTTTAATATTCTAAAACTCAGGAGGTGTTTCCTGAAGACCAGTGGCGAAGAATGGCATTTTTTGAAACCATGATGGAAAAGGCAAATGAAAAGGAACATTTTTTTGGAAATTATTTTTTTTTTAGATGAGTCCTCTTTTCCATTGCATGGTAAACACAATCCTCCCATTGTTCGTTACTGATCTCAGAAAAACGAGTACAGCAGTTTTCAGTTCTGTTCTCAGTACCCTCAAAAGTTGAAACTTTAAACGCTGAAAAATACCCTCAGTTGCTACAAAACCAAGTCTTCCTGCCGTTAAACTCTTCCCTGATATTACTCAATTTCCAACAAGAATGCTGTCCTGCTAATAATGCGGTTAGAGTAAAAGAATTTTTAACAAATACTTTTCCTAACCGCCTTATTAGTGGGACTGGTAATATTAATAAGTAAGTCACCAAATGACTTTTATTTGTTGGGTTATCTTAAGGAAACTATTTATAAACACCATAATAGCAGGCAAACAAATTTAGAGGAGTCGAGAAACAAAATTGTTAAATTTGCCAATCCATTTTAGCTCAAACTCTTTTGGAAAAGAACCAGCTTTTGCGATCGGCTAACCTTTTGTTTAACTAAAGAAGGAGGCTTTTTTGAGCCTTTCATTTAAAGAATTATTTATTGGGTTTATTATAAGGACAAAGCTGTAATTTATAATATGAAATGGTTTTACACATGTAATTCCTGCATTACAAAAATATTATACGAATGCCTCGTAATAGTTTTTTAAATTTTGCCGCAAGAGTTACAGTCCTTACCGATGTCAGACGCTTACATTTAAATTTAAAATAATCGAGCTCGAACCTCGAACACCAACGTACTATCACGGCGGCGGCACTGCAACATCCATTCGCCAATCTGTATATGGTATAAATTACGTTACTTGAAGTGGCTGCAAGCGCTTTTTATTAACATGTTATATTAAAGATTTAGTTTAATAATAAGAATGAATAAGAAGAATGAATACTATTGCTATTGCTTATACGCATTGTAAAAATTAATAATCGAATTTTATATATTCCCTATTACTTTTCTTGTCAAAAATGTATTGCTAGTGTCATAATATAATAATATATATCATATATATCAATAATATCATATATAATAATGAATATTGTTCTAGGATTCGTGAACACTCTATCTCATCTAATAAGGTCACTCTATCTAACGTCTTTTTAAAGCGCGTCAAAAACTTATTTGTTGGGTCCTTTAGAATCTTCGAAAAAGTCCTGTGAGCTCAAAAAAATCCCCATTAATAACATCTACTCATTATCACTAGGCAAGAAGTATTTTCTGATTTGGTAAAGATAAAATCACTATCGATTGTTTTTCTTGGGTCTATTGTTTTATTTTTGTATCAAAACTGAAGTTAGTGAAAATCGATTTGTATTGAATTTAGTTACTTAAATCTCGATTTGTTAAATAGAATATAATTTTTTTTGTTAATAAATAATGCATAGATGCATCACAATGCTTATTTTACATTTTTTTATCTTTATTAAAAAAAAATCTCTAAAAATCGAGTGGTGCGATAATTTTGTCCAGGAGTTTATGTTAGACTAACTTTGGCACAAATTTCGTATGTCTTCGAGTCCATACTTATAAATTTTTAGACGAACCCTCGAAAATACCAAAAATAATCAGATTACCTCCATTCTATTTTCCATTTTATAGTATTCCATTTTATTTTATGATAACTTTTTTGTGACCCACTCTGTCCATATAAAAATATTGTTAACTTATAGATTTTTAGCAGTTCTACAACTTTGCTATAGAAATTTTTGCTCGTAAAGTTTAGGCCCTATTTTACCATACCTAATAGGAGTAGAAAATGTTTAATTGTTGACTAAGTTGTTTATATTTACCTCGAGCAGCCAAGGTTTTAAATGTTCATCCAATAAAACGTCCACCCCGAACAACTCGTAACAGTTATAATAACTGTTCATATTGTCCTCGCATAATGGGGTGATAAAAGGTTCGCACGAAATGATGGTTTTGATTACTAATTGTTGCAAGTTTTTCCATAAGGATTTCGTGTCTACTCCCTCCTTGTGTAGATATTCCATAAGCTTTGAAAGGGTCCTAAAACATTTTTTAAATAATAGTAAATTTTTGGACTTTTACCGAGCGCATGGAGGATTTATACCGGCCATGTATACACGTTTGGCGAGTTGAATTTTACGGATTGAGTTTTAATGTATTAGACTTAATAGATAGAGAGTAGACAGAGAACGACTGCATCGGTAACCTCCCACCGATAGCGACGCCGATTCTCCGTACCGCTCGCAATGTGAATTTAATTTCGGCTTGTGAGTGATGTTTAGCAAGCGCTTGGAGATGGGTAGGTTAGCCTCGAATCAAGTATTGGATTTTACGCGCACACGAAAGATAAAAATGTATGTTGTTTTTTAACGTGCTCATAATCGCAAGTCAAAACAACAACTTTAATATGCTCAAATCTTAAAAACCTTTGGTGAAAACTAAATACAATATTCTAAAATAACTCTTAAACAAAATAATAATTCTAATTAAATGGATTATTTAATAAGGTGTTGGGCTTCACAGTATTCCAACCTGTCGTAAAATTCTCTACGTACATTGGCTAACATTTCAGGTGGAATGGACCTAGAAATATTAATAATTCTAAGTCGCAATTCGTCCAAATTAACGGCTCTTCCATGTCATGTTCGGTACCTCTTGTGGAAATAAGCCGTTCAGGAAAAGTGTTTGTTAAATAGCCCTGCACTTGTCTAGCGTTGTGAGCGGGACATCCGTCTTCTTGAAACCAAATTTCCTCAAAATTAACATCCAAGTTTCGTATAATATTTTGTTGCAATAAAAGTAAATATCTCTGAGTTTAAGGTACCATCAATAAAAAAAGGCCCTACAATGTGATTGGCTAAAATACCAGCCCAAACATTTACCTTTTGCGGGTATTGAGTTCGTAATGGTACACTCAAATGTAGATTTTCCCGAGACCAATATCTCACGACCCAAGAATTATGTCGACCTAGAAGAGAAAAAGATGACTCGTCTGTAAATAAAATATTACTTGTGAAGTCGTCATCTTGATCAATTTTTTCTCTTAAAGTTTCACAAAACTCCAAGCGTTTTATTTGATCTTCTGGAAAAATTTCTTGAGTGTTTTTAATTTTATAGGCTTTGTACTTTGGGAGCTAGAACAAGGTTCACTTACTTCCACAAAAGCACACACCTTGACCTCGTTTTCAATCCTAGCGTCAGGTGTTCGACGAGGTTCCTGATCGCCACTAGAACATTTTGCACACCGATTTAGACATCCCGACTGCTCAAACTTATGCTAGATATTATAAATTGTTTTAGCAGTAGGGACTTGCTGATCAGGATATATAAATATAAAACGGCCGACAACTTCTTCTGCACTATCCGCATGACAATACCATTTAATGATATTAATCTTTTGATCAACAGTGAAAACCATTTTTATTTTATTACTGTATCCTTCTTCGTACCAAAGGTTGAAATAAATTGTAAACATGATCGGCTAACACGTACATAGGTATGCGAGGAATTGCAACCGAACTTTAACCGGACTGATAAGCGCAACGACGACGCGATAGCCGCCCAGGGTGGAGCCAAGTTTGTTCTCGCTCTACTCCGTCTCCTTCTTACACATTACGCAAAAATCATATTCGAACTTTTTCAACCGCCGAACGTGTATACTCTTAGAAGTATATATAGTGTGTTACAAAAATCCAGGTCGCTACTTTAGGGGCATAACATACACGGTATTTTTTAAGACCAAAGTTTTTTTTCCTAAACCACCTCCTTCCTAAACCACCTCCTCTCCTTAACGGCAAAAGAATTCCCACGGATCCTATACAAACGTAAATTTGTCTGTGGAATGAAAAAATATCTAATTGCATTAGACATAATCCTTATTTATAGAGATTTCAAAATTGTCACTGGCGTAGAGTACAGAATGCAAATAAAACAAGTATTTTTAGTACTATCACCGTTAAATTTTTGCGACACAATTTATGGACCATGTCTCGATAACTCCGACTCAGGTAGAATTCAAAAACTTCAAAACTCTTGCTTAAGACTTATATTTGGTATAAGAAGACGGCAACATATTTCTTATAAATTAAAAGAAGCAGGTTGGCTAAATATGCACAATAGACGAATATTACATATTTTATGTTTTTCTTACAAAATTCTTAAATCAAAAACTCCGCCTTACTTACTTGAAAAGCTTACCTATCGTACTGATGTGCATAATCTTAATATAAGACGTAAAAATCTTTTAACAATTCCTTGCCATAGCAAAGAATTCTTTAAGCGATCCTTTTCTTATGTCGTACCAAATTTGATTAATAAGTTCAAAATAATTAATTTTACTGTCACTGAAAAAACTTTTAAATTAAAAACCAAGCTTCTTCTTTTAAATCAAACTTAATTTTTCTTGAATGCCTTTCTTTATTAAAATACTACGCACATGCTAACTAACTGAATGCAACGTAAAATATTCTATTAACATTTATTATTCAAAAATTAACTGTTTAAAAAAAAGGAAGAAAAAAGAAGATTTTTTTTCATTCCGTTTCATCCATTTTTCCCCTCATAACTATATGCCTACCTATCTGTTTTTTTTTAGTTTGTCTATAAGAATTGTTTTTTTTTTTCTCTCACTTCTTCTATTATAAGCCTTAACAGAATCCAGGAAGTTGTTTCCTTCTTTTCTGGAAGTCTGAATGCATGGCTTTTTAGTTGCTTTACTTGTGTTAACTAAATTCTTTATATAACCTATTGTTTTTAATATGCTCTCTTTGTTTAATATTCTAATATTCAATTCCATGTATATAATCATATTACCTTCTGTAATTATGCTTTTTTTTTGTATTGGTGGCTAATAAACGTCTTATTATTATTATTATTATTAATTTTTTTCAAAGTAACAATTACAACAGTTTAAACCTTCCGCTTTCCAGCAAACAGAAAAAATAACTTGACCATGAATATCAGTCATTCACAAATTTAAAATGTTTTTAAATGTTTTTATTATTATGCCTAATGCAATTCGTTTGCCGTTCGAAATATGTAAAAATAATAATGATATTAATAAGGAATGAGTTTATTTCAATGATTAAAGCCAATAAATATTATATTATTGCAAGTATAAGCATTCAAGAAGAAGTTCACCTCTAAATTCTTGTCTTCTTTATTACACAAAAACAGAATAATTCAGCACAAAACAAATAAAAACACAAGACTTAAAGAGTTACAAACTATAAACTACCTAAGCAAGTTCATGCTATACAAATAATTAATGTAAATTTATTTGAATAAAAATTTAATTTTTTTTAAATTTATTGCAGCTTCATTTTATTTTTGTTATTTTATTTTAGGTCACCTGAAATGTGAATTAATGCAATGTTATTTAGATCTTAATATAATTCGGTAGAGGATTATACAGATTAACTTTAGGAAAACTTTCTCAAGAAAGCTTTCAAACTCTCAAACAAAGCAGTTCTATGCATTAATGACATGTAGATCTGTTTGAAATGATAACATAAGTCATATAAATAGGATGGAGCTTTAGACATCAGTATCTTGTGATAAAAACAGTGACAATACATTCTGGTTCTTGAATCTTTGGGCAGCCACCGCAATTTATGCGATACATGTTCATATTTTCTGATTCCCTAAACAAATCGGTTACAATTTTGTACTCTTTATAATCTGTATCAAGGCAAGGACCGTAAACAGGAATAACTGAACTGAGAAAGAATCAAAGTTTCACATAATATTTTTTTTAATAGAAACACTCAAGCAATTCCCATGAGGATGTAATGTGTGTTTGTGAAATAGCAACTGTTATTAATTTTGATTTTGTCTTTACTGAGCATTATCCGCAAATTCTCTTCCATGATTTTGCATTTTTTTGTTAGCAATGAGCATGTATGGTAATGCAATATTAAAGAATACTCCACAGACGCCGGTGCAATAAAATCAAGATCGCGATTAAATCACCGACATTTTCCAAATTACCAACAGGGGGAAAGAACATTAAAACTGGGAGTCGTCGGCATAAAAATGAGTAGCACAGAGAATTCAAATAAGTATTTAACTGGTCAGCCATTATTATTTCAGTCAGCTTTAAAAGTCAACAAAGATACTGAAGGGCATAAGATCAGAAATATTTTATGGATCTTTATTCTTAGGAATTGTAACTAGAGCATATTTCAAAGGAAATTGTGATGAGAGTGACATAGTGTTAATAATATTTACGACAGCAGATTTAATGAGAGGACCCAACCCATTAGAACCAGGATTTATTTCTCAATTTAGCAAGAGGAATTATGAATAGCACTAGTATCCTGGAAACAAGAAAAAATATTATTCAATTTGTTGTTACCAACTGCTAAAGTTTTTAACTATTTATATAGATCTTTGCTACTTTTATTTCCATAAATTAAATTAAAATAGCGTTTTATATATTGCCTGATGTGGTTGATACTATTCCTTAAGCGTTTAAACTGTTCCCAATTATCTGCAGGTTAATGCCTTGTGTATCTCGCTATAGCTTTATCTCTTAATCTCATCAGATCACAAATCTTTTGAGTCAACAAAGGTACTTTTTTACTGCTCATTCTGACGGTTTTTAGTGGTGCATGTTTGTGAAATAGACCAAGATTGATGTTAAGCATTTTAATTTTTTCGTCAATTTGGTATTCATACGACATTCGATCCATATTTGACTGAAGAAGATCGCTGTAAAATTCATCTGGTTAGCCTTGATTTGGAGTGAGTTTTCAGAAATTTTAGAACAATGAAGGACAGAGCCGTAACTAACGAAATTTACGCCTAAATAGATATGGATCCCCGTTATTTTTTGCATTGAGTAAAACGAACCTTACGCCTTAACGGGAGGGGATATTTAACAGTTTTCATGGTTTTTAGTGCGACATGAGGTGAAATAATTCTTCTAGTTTCGATAGCATAAAGGAGGAGCATAAAGTATGGTAATTTTTCTGATATTTAATGAGCCAGAGCTTCTATATGAAAAAATAATTGACAAAACGTTTTCAACGAAAAAATTTAATTTTTTTTTTTGATCGGATTTCTCCAGAAGAAAATTCAGTTAATTTAAAGCTGGCGTCGAAAAATTTCATTGAAAATATTCATTAAAAATCATGCTATATAGTTTGTTAATAAATTTTTCGACCCCTATATCCGGGATTTTCACCAAACTGATATGAAACTAGGACGTATTTTACAAATCACCCTAAAACATCAATAACGATTTAAGGAATAACACTGCAAAAGTATTTAATTAATAGGAGAAGATAATTTTTTTTTGATGAAAAACTTACCATTTATGCCCATGACAAGCGTTGGCATCCTCATTACTCGTATACTGACTGGACAACTTATTTATGCTATAATTGGTTAAATGCATATACCTATCTTTTAAGTCTTTTACATCATCACTGTATTTCACTAAAAACAAAAATTAAATTAAAAAAAAGCTTTTAATGATATACCAAACTTAGTTTACCACTAGCAAACCGCGCTAAACCGTCCGGGTAAAGGTAGATCCTTAAAGGGTGAAAACTGGTGACTAAAACGTACAATCTTAAATCGAATTTGCTTCCGTTAATGAGGTAGGGGTTGTTAACGTATTTCTGGCACACCAGGGAGGTTTTTTTCGGTAATTGGGACCATTTGTTTATCACTTTTATGCCCACTCCACGCGCTGATGCCGGCTGAAAGTAATTTAGGTTATTGTAACAGTAATTGAAGTGTATAGGAAAAGTTCAACGGCAAGGAAAGGGAAAGTACGAAAATTAAAATTAGTAGTATTTTTCGACGTGACAAATGTGTGGTATATACCCTTTTAATTATTAAGTATGTTGATAGCTATCTACACAGAATTTGGTTTTACACTTCAATTTTTCCCAAAACATAAGAATTGTGCTCTTCCCTGTTCTATTCACTTTAAAACAAATGACTTTTAAAGTAACACCTTAAAAAGCCTCATCAAATCCTCAAGTAAACAATATATTTCAACGTTGGGGAGTCTGATGATGGTTTTATAAAATGAAACATGTTAAAAATGGAGATTTTATTTATGAAATTAAGTCGAGATATACTTACAGGCTTAATAATCCACATGTCTTTTCCATCTTTGAAATCCCAATTTTGCTTGAGAAGTTTTAATTCTTGAGGTAGTACGTAGGTATGAGGCAGGAATCCGAATCTGGGTAAATAAAAATATTTTATGTTTTTTTTTTCATCACAGGTTTGATTATTTAAGAGTATATTGGGCCTGTTTTGTGATACAGGTAACTCCTTAAGGGTTATTACCTTACTTTCATTACTACCATTACTTTCTCAGTATTTTTCAATATTAAAAAACTAAAGACCTTGTTTCTTTGTCTTTGTAAATATTAAAAGATGCTAGTGAAAAGTTGAATAACCGATTAAAAAATAGGTTTTGTCAGCAGATGTGATTTTGTCTTTTTTTTTGACAATGACAATTTTCTTTACAAAAGTTCAATTCTCTTTGCTTGAAAATGACATGATTCATTAAAGAGAGGCAATCCTGGGGTTTATCATGATAAAATTTAAAATACCGATGCAAGAATGGACGACTAAGAATTTTTTTCGTAATTCAGCCACTGGTATACAATTTCAATGCATACATATTGGACCTCTCAAACAAAAAAGTTCAAACGATGGGTTATAGATAGAAATTAATGGATTACTTACTCTTTCATGCCATATTTAGCGATCATCTTTTGAAAGTTGCGCCACAATCGATCCTTCCGACCCAAATGGAATGTACCGGGAAAATGGTTCAATTTCTGTGTATCTTTTAACGTTTTAAACATGGGCGATTTCATGTGTTTACCCCACGTGCCCAACCATTGATTCGATTCTGAAAACATTTATTTCTTGAATTAATAATTCAATATCCGATTTTTTTAGACTTATTTGGACTACAGGACAGTTAAGGTGGGGAGATAAAAACGGGACACACCTCTACTAAACTCACTTCTTATAAGAGCGAAGCCGCTGTTGGTGAGGGTTTTCCTTACAATTATCGGCGTAATCGTGCTCAGTTTCCATTTAAAATATTTTTTACCCGCCGGTAATTTAAATGGGGTTTCTAGCTCGTGAGAGCTGAATTTTATATAGGGTGGAATGTTTGGGAATAGACTGGAACGGATCGGCCACGACGCCACGCCATCGGTACCTGAAAATGTTTTATTTTATTTATTTATTCGTGTCGAAAAAGCACAAAATCTTACACAAGTCAAAATATAGCAAAAAGGTATTACTAATAAAATTACAAAATTAAAGTTATTCAGTAATTATGTGATAAAATTATTCAGAATTAAAGAAAAAAAACAGCAAACACTAGGCATTAAGTAAAAATAACAAACACAAAGGAACTTTAACAGAAATACAATACATATGTACATGAACCACATAATCTTCCTAAAAAACCATAGTGGAATGAAGAAACTACTCAAATGAGTAAAAAGGGCTATTAATTAAGAAGTCTTTATTTTTTAATATGCAAGGTGTCAATTTGAAAAGGTACCAGGGCAGCCATAACCTCTAAAATCTTAGATGGAAAGGGGGGTCGAGTGATACCTCATTTAAAAGGTCTTTTAATTAACTTTCCAAAAATACCAGATATTCAATTCAAATAACACATAAACTCAAACTCAAAAATGCTTTATTGTCAATATAAACATAGAAGTTGTAGACAAAGCCAATAGACTATACATTAAAGGAATAAAAACGAGAAACTAATTTAAAATAAAATAAAATTATATAAAACGTTGAAAAATACTTAAATGCTAATCATTAAAAAATTCACTTAAACTATAGTACGCTTTACTAGCAAGAAATATTTTCGTCCTTGTACGTAGGCTTTTTTCAGTCTTAAGTTGTCTTATTTCTAGTAGAAGTTTATTAAACAGCTTTCTACCTCCATGTATGATAGAGGAATGGGTAGCCTCAACAAATAATTTTGTCGCGTATTATAGTGGCTTCCTAAGTGGAGTTCCCGTTTATATTTTCTAAAAACTAACCAAACTGTTTCCAAAATAAAGATACAACACAGGGTTAAAATTTTATGACTTACAAAAAGCGGGCGACATGAGTCACGAGGCTTGGCCCCACATAGATATCTAATGGCCCTTTTCTGGAGTACAAACACTGAACTAAAAAGTGAATTTGAACATGAACCCCAAAAGTAAATTCCATATCGAAGGTGCGACTCGATAATCGCGAAGTATGCAGATCTGGCGATGGAGAAATTAAGACTGGTGGCAATAACCCTTAGGGCGTAGCAGCCTGATGAGACTTTTCTACATACATTCACAATATGGTCTTCAAATTTAAGGAACTTGTCTATGGAAAGACCCAAAAACTTACTGAACGGTGGCATGGTGATGGCTTCATTATTTAAACATATATCATTTGTATTACATTTAAAATTAAGGATATTTGTTTTGAAAACATTAAATGTCAAAAAATTTGCATCACACCAGTCTTTTATTTTTAACAAATCTGCACGTATATTGGCCTCCATTTAAGAAACATCAGAGTCCTGCCAGAGGATGGTGGTATCATCGGCAAACAATGTAAATTTGCCAGTTACCTGCAGTTGTGGCAGATCGTTCACATAAATGAGAAAAAGTAAAGGACCAAGTACTGATCCTTGCGGAACACCCACATTTATATTAAGTTCCTTAGAGATACCACCATTAAAATTGACAGCCTGGACACGATTTGATAAGTAGGAACGAAACCACTCAAGGGCAGTTCCTCTGAAACCATAGAGCCCCAGTTTCATCAGCAGCACTTTGTGACTCACGCAGTCAAAGGCCTTGGACAAGTCACAGAATACCGCTGCTGCAACTTTACCAACATTCAGTCGGTTGTACAGGTGCTCTAGAAAGCTAAAGATAGCATCATTTGTGCTCACAGACTCACGAAAGCCAAACTGCTGAAGACTCAATAGGCCAAACCAAAATGAAACCATCCTCACCTTAACGAGCCGTTCCACTATCTTGGCTAAAGTAGGCAATAACGCTATAGGTCTAAAGTTAGAAGGACAGTCGCGATCGCCACCCTTGTAAAGAGGAACAATCATTGCTCTTTTTAAGCACTCTGGGAAAACTCCAGACATAAATAAAAAGTTAATTGACTCGGCCAAGACTTGCAAAGCAACAAGAGGTAAAGCAGAAAATATTTTAAGAGAAAGCCCATCCTAACCTGAACTCTTATTCTTAATATTAACCATTAACTGTTTAAGCTCTTCTACACTTGTGGAGGCAAAAAAGAAAGATTCGGCTACTACCACATTGCTGAGATAGCTCCTGGGATCTATTTTTTGTGAGAGTTTGGCTGCAAGGTTACTAGCAATATCACAGTAGAAGGAATTGAGGACATTGGAATCTAAGGTACTTGGAATAACCAAGACATTATTTTTGACCCTTAGCTCATTTAAAATCTTCCAAGACTCTTTTGCTCTGTTGGAGGAACTATTTATCCTCCTTTGAAAGTAGATCCACTTAGCCATTTTGATTGAGTTTCTGTAAATCTTGCGGTATCTGTTATAATAATTTAAAAATGTTGCATTGTTCAATCAATTTTTTCAATTCAATTCAGTGACAAATTAATTAAAAAGTTGTCAAAAAAACTCAAAAAAGTCAAGCGTTGATTAATCATAAGGAAAGAACGGAAATTATTCTTATTTATGGGGAAAGTCAAACATGTGCAAGAAGAACGGCAGCATTGTTTAACGAAAGTTATCCTAATAGTCAATTAAATCATAAATATGTTTTAAAATTAATTGCTAAGTTTAAGGAAACTGGTTCGGTTGCAACAAAAAAAGGAGTAATCGTCGTCTTTTGGATGAACAACTGGAAGTTTTAGGCACCTTTAATTTAGAGCCTTCTACATCACATCGCAGTGTGTCACGCCAGGTAGGATTATCTCACGAAACAGTAAGAAAAGCACTAAAGTTACATTAATTTCACTCGTATAAAATGCAAATTCTTCAACAGCTTTTTGATGATAATTTTGATAAAAGAAATTGCGTTTTGTGAAATAATGACTGATTTTATAAACGAAAACCAAAATATTTTACAGAATATTTGCTTTACTGATGAGTATTGTCAACAAACAAAATTGTCGGTACTGGAGTAATGAAACTCCGCGAATTTTTAGAGAAGGTCACACGCAGTATCCAGAGAAGATAAATGTTTGGGTTAGTATTCTTAGCAATTCTATTAGAGGACCATTATTTATTGAAGAAAATCTAACCGGTGAACTAATACTTAATAACATCTAGCTTAGAAAATCAAAATGATGCAGCGAGTAATATGATTTTGCAAGAAAATTTAATATACTTTCAACAAGATGGAGCTCCACCACACTATTTTCTTCCAGAGAATGGTTAAATGATAGATTTCCTGGCAGATCCTGGATTGGTCGACGGGGAGCAATTGAATGGCCACCAGGATCACCCGATTTATCACCTTTAGATTTTTTTTTTAATTGGGTGCATTTAAAATCAATTGTTTTTAAAGAATGGACAACATTTTGAACATTCTATAAATTAAGCTACCTTTTATTACTTTTTTTATATTCTATTTCATTACCATAGTTATTACTTAAAAAAATAAATATTTTCACGGTTTTAATTTGTTTCTTATAAAGTATTAACAAAAAGATAAAGTGGTATCTTTGAAAAGGAAATTTAAAGACCTTTAAAATGGTATCACTCCACCCTCCTTTTCATTTAAGATTTTAGAGGTTATGTCCGCCCCCGCCTGAGCACTGCTGCAATTTGATTGTAAACTAACCTAAAAAATGCCCCCCTCAAAAATAAATTTCATGTGTTTGGAAATTTTATACAGGGGCAGAAATATAGAGGGTGGTACGTTTTCAAATTGACACCCTGTATTGTAGTTGTTAAGTAAGTTGCAGAACCCTTACAGAGGCTGGAAAATTATTCAAAAAATTCACTCTTAGTAACAAACTGCAGTTCTTGATCTGGAGAATGGATGAAAAGGAACAGTGAGACTTTTCAATTCCCTAAAGTGGGATTTATAACGCTCTCTGTATACAAAAACTAAAAATTATTAGTCACAAGTCGTGTAAAGTTTAAAAAGGTGACACGTGTTTCGCTGCCTTACCGGGATAGAAACTTAAGGCATGCACAATATTACAAGCAACATATATAAGATATCCTTAATTTTTAATAATTTATGCACAAAAAATGTAAATAAAGGAAACAGATGAAACATCAAATGAAAAAATAAAAATATAGATTTTGACCTACGAAAGGCCAGAAGCGAACCACCACACGTTCACTTCAAACAAAGCGTCAATACCACTCGGCTAATCAGGTTGCATGAAAGATAAGATCTCTATAAGGCATAGAGAATAAAAATTACTATCAAAAACTTACATAGCGAATAAAAGCTTTAATATCAAATCCGGTTTAAAATTAAATCTATGGGCCACACTCTCTTTAGTCCAAACGGGCAACTACCATCATACATCTTCTTTGAAATGAAAATATGAAATGGCAAGGAAATTAACAGTTACATTCGAGCGGTATGGAAAAAAACTAACTCGAAGAGAAAATACAACGTACTGAATTTTGGTTTCATTCAAACATAATCTGCTTGAAACAGCCCAATCTGTTGCATGACCCTTAAGAGATGCGAGGAATATTGGCAACGCCAGCTTAACCAATTAAAGAAGTTGTAAAATGAAAATCCTGCAGGCTCCCTCCACTTATTTATTGAGCACTTAGTTATTTAAAATTCCCTACATGTTTCGGATGGACAATGGTGTCCATCACCAGGGGATAAAAGGATTAAAATTGATATTGGATATACGCCCCAGGGTCTGATTCCATGTCAAAGGCCCTCTATTTGTTATTATTGATAATCGACCGATGGACCTGACGATGGACACCACTGTGTCCGAACCATGTAGGGAATTTTAAATAACTAACTGTTGTCCGCATAGAGATAAGACAGAAATGACAAATAAGTAGATCATGACGCATCCCTCCATAAATCATAAAATGTAACGTGAGAGTCTAAGCCACCCTCAAATACGAATTAGCAAAATAGGGCGATAATTATCAACCATCGAATTGACCAACATGGTTAGTAGTAATTATTATTAGTGGTAATCAAGTTTTTTATAAGTCTAGTGTTTAGATCAAAAGGATTAGTACTTTGACTACTTTTTAAACCATCAATCACTTAAAGTTATTTGAGTGATTGATTAAGTTATTAATCATAGGTCACTTCAGTAAAAGAAAAGCCGGGTTCACAACTGCCTGGCAAATAATCCAAAGGATTGTTATGACCAAAAAAATTTAACTCTTTCAGGTTAATATGAACAACATCAATTATTAAAGATTATCTTGGCTGCTATCGAGTTGGGAGACTGATATTTATATTAAATATGTGAAGGCATAAGTTTTGGACAGTACAACTGAAAAATTACCAAATTTGAACTGGCTTTAATATTGCCATTAAAGACAATTATTGCCTTATATGTCTAAATTGGTTCTTTTTTAGGTTGTATCAGCCAGTTTTTGGTAAAAAGTACGAAATGATGGCACTGTTTTGATATTCGAGGAGCAAATTATTGTGAATAATAAAGAAGAAAAGTACACTTTTCGGACTTCCAACGCATTTTATTATGGCCTATTATGTTAAAAAAAACCGAAATGTTTAAATAAATTAAACCCATATTGGATATTTCAAAAAATATGCTCCAGAAATTGACAAAAAAAGCGCCAAATAATGATTCAATTTTAATCAAATTTGACAATTTTCTAATCACTTGAAGCGAACATATTAAGACAACCAAAAAAGCTAATATTACTGTTCGTAATAAAAAAATAACAAAAGCCACATAAAATAAGCCATACTGGCCAAAAATGCTCTTGGTAGAATGCCATTGCTACCAACATGACTAATTCTCAAAATGTATGTCAATTTTTTTATTATTTTTTGGCAAGTTAAAAGTCGTAAAGCCGCCCCGAGAATGATAACTTTATTTGTCACTTTTGGCCACCCTTCAAAAAAAATCCCCAATTTATAGTAAAACCGGCGATAAATTCTCACCTGGTTGGCATATCGCCAAACTAGCGATAACATCGAGGGAATCTTTGGTGCTGTCGTCGGTTGAAATAGGATCGCTGCTGGAGGCGCTCGGAGGGTCTTCGTCGAGCGAATCGTCTTCTACCGAGTCACTTTCTGAGCCACTGTCCACACTAAAATTGCGAATTTTGGTTTGAATTTTATGGATTGAGCAAATAGTCATGGTTTGGCTTTATTAGTATATTCTTTTATTTCTAAGAACACTGGCGGACAAAATATCAAATTATCAGAAAAATTACCATTCTTTGGGCGCCCTATAAGTATCCAAACTAGAATAATTATTCCACCTCATGTCACACTATAAAAAACCGTGAAAACTTTTAAACTTCCCGCACGTCAAGGCGTCAAGTCCGTTTTACTCAAGTACTAAATAAAAAATAACGGGGATCCTTATCCCTGGCGTATAAATTGTGTTAATAACGGCGCGGACCTTCGTTGTTCTAAAAATACTGAAAAATCACTCGGAATCCGTGAGGAATGTTGCTAAAAGGCGCGCAAATATATTAACAAACAATTTATGGGAATCCGAGAGGAGAGACGGAAAACATTCTTTTAAAAGCCAACAATTTTGAGTCACGCTGTTATGCGTTTAAGTATGATTATTCATATACAGGGTGTCTCATGGTGGACAGAAATTCTTAAATTTTTTAATATTTTAAAATACGGTTGTATTAAATAGAAGCAAAAAAATTGTCGTTATTTTAAAAATATTCCTACCGGAATCATAAAGTAAAATAAAAGAGATGTGAAATGATAGCACGTTAAGGGCTCTCTACCTATTTTTGACACTTAATAATAGTTCCAATAGCTAGAATGGACGGCACCACCGACACTGAAAACAGTTGATATTGACATTGTCGTAATTGACAGTCATACCCGTCTTGGCCTCTAGTTATAGTTATATCTTATATATTAAAAAAAAATTAAACTGCAATATAATCATTCTAATAACACATTTTACTTATAAGTGACTTTATTAGTCAAAATGTAGTAGCCCGAGTAAAATTCCGCCAGCAAATACTATGCACCCTTCCATCAACATTCTAGGGTTTTGTCTAAAACCTGTCAGTGATGTTTTCTCATTAATCATACCTGGCGATGTCTAATTGCCAATATTCATATTCAGTTGCCTTGTGCTTAATTCCACTGCTATAGATGGTGTTGAGGAAAATTAAAAAAGGTTATACAACTTTTGGCACATTTCGTAAATTGACAATTGTTTATTTGGCAATTTTTAGTGATTTCGGCATTTTTTTGTCTGTTTTAAATTCAGAAAGATTGAATATATTCTTGTTTCTTTGCACTGCATTTGGAAATTTGTAGGTAACATTACATTTATCTTGTGAAATTATATGATAAATCATTTTAAATTTTATTATTAATAAAACGTATGTTAAATTCATTAAAAAATCTGCTCCCAATACATACAAATATTATTAATATTAAAAGAAAAGAAAATATTTAAATTTGATTAGCTTCACATATTCTACCTGGTATCCTGCATTTAGAAGTAGGTCAGCTCTTAATTTTGTTTTAAATCTTTTGTAACCCTAGTTGCAGAATGATCCCATCAGCTTCTTTGATGGCTCTGTGGATGGCTGCTATAAGAACACCCATTCTGAACATCCCTTTTCCAACCCATCTAAGGCCAAACCCATTTTTAATAAATGGGTAAGTTTATCAGGAAACAAACAATTCATATTAAAAGTGACACCAGAGGAATTTCACAAGAACCGCAAAATTTAGTCCTTACGCGTATACCCCAAGACTTTCGTCCCAATAAAATATTTAAAAAAGGTATCATATTTAAATTATCAATTATTACTTTTTGTTTAGATCCCTTGAAAACACTTAAGGTAGTTTGCAAATCTGAAAATATAATTACCGAGGAAATTTAAATTAGAAATTAGGACGATCTACATTACTCTCTGAAGTGCATGTTTTACAAGTAAATTAATACTTAAAATTATGTTATTTTGATGTTAAAATTGAAATGCTATTTAATTTTCTTTATTTAATTCCATGGAATCATTGGGTCGGTGCTTGGATGCAGTACGTAATTATTCAAAACAAAATGGTTTAAAATTAAACCCTAAAAAATCGGCTGTGTCATCTATATTGGTCTTAGAACATTGAAAGGCCTTTCAATGTTCTAAGATCCCCTTGGCATCATGGTGTCGTATTAACTGTGATCTCATGATAGATGGTGAAAACATTTCGAATTTAAAAGAACATAAAAACTTAGGTATTGTTTTTGACACAAATTTAAGATTAAAGGTATCTAAAGTAGTTCAAAAAGCATATATGTCTCTGAGAAACTTTTACAAAAGTAAGGCTCTCTTAAGTGTTACTCTAAAGAAGCAACTTTGTGAAACTCTCGTCTTATCGCATTGTAATTATTCTAATTATGTATATGGACTATGTCTTGATGTTTCCAGTAGGTACAAACTGCAATAAATACAAAATTCTTGCATTCGCTTTGTTTATGCGTTAAGAAGACGGGATCACGTAACTTGTAAGCTGAAAGAATTAAACTGGCTCAATGTGCAAAATAGAGAAAAACTACTTTATTGTTTTTTGTTTAAACTCTTAAAAAACAATTATCCAGCCTACTTACGTAATAAACTTAAAACAGGTTTTAAAATTTGATATTTGATCCCGTTACAGCACTGCAATTTTTCAAAGGTCATTTTCTTTCTGTGCATCAAAGCTAATAAATACATATAATATTAATGACTGATACATATAGTAACTTAATGACTTATGTGTTCAACTTAAGAACAATTTTATTTTTATTTCATCAATTTATTTGTTTTTGGATAGTTCTTCTCCTTTTGTTTTATTTATACTGCTATTATTGTAGAATATGATTTATTTCTTTAAGTATTTGTATTGTTAAGTCAAGTCGGTCATGCGCTAGGTAAGTTTGTTTTTCTTTCTTTAAGTCTAAATTTTTGTTTGTTTTTTTTGTATATTAATATTATATAGTTATTATATAGTTAAATATTTTCTGTATGTTTTATTTGCTTTTTTAAAAGTAGTTATAATAATATTATAATTTTATGTGTACTCGGTTAAGTTAACAGCATTCGCTGCCCTTCGCCGAGTATAAAATAAATGCCTAATTTATTTTATTTATTTATTTAATATTTTAAAATACCGGATCGAAAGATCTAGGTGCGACAAAATAATGCTGACATATGCATTAACGAGGAAGAGTCGATTCTATTTACGTCTTTATCTATGTCTTTAATTCTGTGTGAGAAATGATGAAATATCTTAAAGCCCTTATGGAAGATAGATTTTTTAGTTAAAAGAAATATTAATGCAGATAGGCGTACAATACTGAAACATCCGATATCGCGAATTTTCTACTATAAGTTTATGTCGATCGATCAAAAACTTCTAGCAACTTCTTTCGTGAGACTTGTTACCGTTAGAGCTTCCATGATTACCTTGGTAGCGAAGAGTACTTTTTTACCCTCTGAACTGTGTCCGAAACATGTCGGGTATTATAAAGCAGAATTATGTGTAATAAACAACTGTAGGATTTCCAAAAGGCTAGGATTAGGATTTTCTTAAAAAGTGGTTGGATAACACGGTTGCTAGTATTTCCTCAAAAGCTGATACTATACATAAGGTGTGACTTAATTAGGGTAAAGTAGTCTAATCAATTCTTGATCCAAGTTCTATGAGTTCAAAACTTATAATGTGTTGGTCAAATTTAAGATCCTTGTCAATTATATGACCAAGAAATTTGGTGTCTAATTGGTACTTCCTCCAGGCGGCGTTTAAGGCGCAAAATTTTATTGGTGTGTAAAGATAACAGATATAAATAGAACCATTCTTTTAAGACCCGAAGATGACCAGATAAAGAGGACTAGAAAGGGAGTTCACTCTCACTACTAGAACTATGCCACAAGATGAAGGTGGTATTATCAGCAAATAAAGTGAATTTTCCCTGAAAGCTAAGGTAAGTTAGACCATTGACATAACGCAGAAACAGTATCAGTCCCAAGACCAAGCCCTGTGGAACATCCCAAGCTATTGGCCCATATTCAGAATGTGGTAGCCAACCAAGGTAGACGCGTTGCTTATGATCTTTTAAGTAAAAGGTAAACCAAGACAAGGCTATGGCCCTCTTATTCGGGATTTTCGCAAAAGACTGCTGTGGAAATGCCACCATCGTTAATCTGGCTGTACAGATAGAAAATAAAGTTTTAAATGGCATCGTTCGTAGTTCTGTGTTTCTTAAAACCAAATTCGGATACACTGAGGATGTTGTTTAATCTCAGAAAAGTTATCAAGTGAGATTTGACCAATTTCTCCAACGTATCCATGGACATTTCTTTATTGATAGGAATTACTTTCGCTAATTTTAAACAATTTCGAAATACACCCAATGCCCAAGATGAATTGAGCGATTTTACCAGGGCTGATAAGGCTTCATGACGTAAGTAAGAAAGTATTCATGATGATAAGCCATGCTTACCTGAAGAGTTTTGTTTTTAATGAGTTGTCTTTTTTAACTCATCTAGGTTAGTTACATGAATGAAAAATAAATTATTGATAGACAAATTTTTCATGCAACTCGTTGGATCTAGTAGAGGTTTAAAATTTCTTTGAAGATCATGGGTTATGTTACAAAAGAATGTATATAGTTTATCAGGGAATACTACTGGTATAAGTTCTGAATGATAAGTATTTTTTCGATTTTTATATTTAACTATTTTTCAGCACTCACTCTGTTGATTTGACGAATTATTTATTCAACTAGAATAATAAGATTATTTAGACAGTCTAATTAAACGGCGATATAGAGAGCGATAGGAGTTGAAGTAACGATTAAACCAAGGAGAATTTGAGTACTTTCTAATCATATGAATCATATAGATTTTTCGAAGATGTTTTAAGCCCTTTCGTGAACCATGAAGACTGACGCAATTCTAGATTTTAATTTATAATGATCGGAAAAATTCGATTAACCATAGATGAACCATTTTTGCGCGAAAGACTGATACTGGATCGGAACATTACGTGGAAGGAATGTTCAAGTCGACTAGCCAGCTCGTGAAATCGGCTAAAGTTAGTACTAGTGTAAGTCTCAAAGATGTTACACGTAAGATTTCTTCATGATCCGATAGGCTCGCGCTTTCTACTACAGTTTATGTTCTGGAGAGGTTCGAACAAACATAATAATACTAGATGTCAATTGAGAAATTCTAGTCGGAGAGTTTGCATTGTCAGAATATGCATTGTCAAGGCAAAAAAGGGTGAACGTGAAGTTCTTGAGACGTACGCAAGAAACAGAAGTGTTGTCACTATAATTCATTTTAAAGTTTACTGCAAGAATAATACGCGCCGAGCTAAGTATACGAGCTGGGATATAATTTTTTTCTTAATTCTATTATTATAATTTTAAAAAAATGGCTTTAACAAGTAATATTAAAATCAAGGCCGAATCAATTTTTATAAATTTTTTATTCATATATTTTTTTAAATTTTATGTCAAATATCTCACAAAATCAACTTTTATTATAGTACGGTCCTGATTTCTATGTCAAAGGTACTTGAAAAACGTGACGTTGACAGTTAAGCAATGCACTAACCATATATGTATAAATGGTAATTTATACATATATGGCATTAACCATCAGGAGCCAGTTCAGGAATTCCACACACAGTGTGAGTGTGATATTTATGGTGTAACTGTCAAGTGCTCTTTGGTTGACGGTCTAACGTTACGATTTCTGAACAATTCATATGACATCGACAAGAAAGACGGAAGGAGTAGCGATTTAACCTCCTGGTAAGGACGGACAAAATAAAAGACTACATAATCTAGATTCATGTTTAACTTACCTACTTTGTTGCGTTTTTCATAAAAAAATTACAATTTACAAGAAAAGAAAATAATTTGGAATTAGAATTATGGAAGGAACAGAGGTTATTACTAGTACCACTCTTGAATTGGTAACTGACGAAAATGAGAAATCGATAATCGGAGATAATCAAGTTTAAAAAAAAAATAAACAAATTGTATGTTTTGTTTTAGTTTTATTAATTTTTTTGTGCAATGGAAAGAGATCTTATAAAAAGGACACAGCGAGAAATTCAATCCATAAACCCCATACAAATATATTATTAAAGATATTTCTAATAAATATAAATAAGCATTTCTTGACAAATGACGTTAATGAAATTTCAACACACTAATTACGGTGTGTTTGGGCGTGCACATAATTTCATTTCTGAACTTGATTCTGAAATGAAATTGTGTGCACTTGTATTCTGATTTTGAATTATTAAGAATTAAGTATCACGGAGGATGAACAATTATCCTTATACAAATGTAGGGAAAAAGGGTAAGAAAAATACGATCTTAAGATGATTCTGCCTGAAAAATCGTTTAAATCTTCAAAACACTATTTTTATCTCTCAGGCAGATTTTTATTATTCCTAGACTCATTAAGTTAAAACAAAAAACAGTTGAAAGAGAAAATATCTGTCTAGCTAGTGAAATTTAAATAATTATAATTGTACTAAAAATAAAAAAACTTAAGGCATTTTTATCCCCTAAATATATACAGTGAGGACAAATTACTTACAGAAGTAATTTATTAATAATTACAATAATTGTTAAACAAATTAATATTTGAAATGTTATTAATATATTCCTTACCCTAAAGATTTGTAATATATAGAAATAAAACTAAACTCTATAAGTATTCGCACAGGTATTTTTATATATGTATAATAAAAAAAGGCTAATACTTCGTTGAACCTCCTTTTCTTTTTATAATTTGAGTAAGCCTTCTGTTCATTGAATTGGCTAACTTTTGAATTGAGCTGCTCCTTACTGGAAAATGATGCTTTCTGATCTGTTTTCTTAGCTCACTCACTCCATAGATTTCCAATAGGGTTGATATTTGAAGACTGAGGAGGTGTATTTAAACTATGGGGCACATTAAAAGCTATCGATTGTTTAACAATATACGCCATATGGTTTGGATCATTATCTTGTTGAAAATAAGAATCGTCTACAACACTAAGTTTTTCTGCACTAGCTCTTAAGTTTTCTTTTAATATATTTAAATACACATTTTTATCCATAATACCGTCGATAAAGGCAAGATTACCAACCCCTTCAATTCTGTATTGAGCTTCCTCCATACACTAACCTTGCCATTTGAATGGAAAATATTATAATTGCTCTCGTCTGAGAATATTACCTTATCCCAAAATGAGCTATAATGGAAGTGTGCAGTAATAAAATCAACACGCTTCTTCTTGTTTATTTTATTTATAAAATAAAAGGCTTATTTCTAGCAACTCTTGACCGGTATCCAGCTCTATGAAGGACTCTGCGGACTGTTTTTGGATGTACAACTATCTTTTCGTCTTCTGCTAACAGAGTTAATTTCAGAAGCCCTAAGCGGAATTTTTTGAATACAGGTCAGTATTTTGCGTTCTAGTTTTTTTTTAAATTGTCGGCATTTTCAAACCTTTTTACAACATTTCGCACAGTAAACCGATTTTTTAAAATTATTTTTGCAATAGCTGAATAGGATTTACCCTCTTTTCTCGTGTTAATAATAATTTTACGTTCAGATTTCGTGGTTTCTTGACCCTTACGACCGATTTTAACAATTTACTGCCTTAAAATCAAAAATCAACTATGTTTATTTTCATATTGGTTATTAGCCTAAAATATTTGTTAAATTTTATTAAATTCTTTAGCATTAAGGGGCCTAATCTTTCACATTAGGAATTAAGTGTGCCAATACTTTTGTCACCTGATAATTTAGGTTTATTTTTTTTAATTTTATCTTTATTTTGGTGAAACAGTTTTTTTTTATTCCATATATTATAAATATCAAGGGTGATATTTATGATATAAATTGTGTATTATTTGTGTTTTTTTTTAACATTTGCATGTAATTGTTAAGGTGTATTGTTAAGTTTGTAATTGAATATATAAATAAATAAGAAAATATATATATTTTAAAATATTAATTTGGCATTAACACTATTTTTACTTTTGTTCCTCACTGTATAGTGTATATACCACCTTAAAACATAAATAATTAATAGAATAACCCGTAAATAACGCTTAATTTTTTGCCCAGAATATATTCAGAATTTTATTTTATACTTGGCTCCTCTGTATATACTCCTAAATGTATACAGGGTGTCCCAAAATTAGTGGACGAAACGCGAACCCTGCATTCTTTGGTCAAAAATAACCTCACTTTTTCTTATAAACATATATCGGCAAACGCCCCCCAAGGGAGCTACGCCCCTTTTAAGGGGGCACCTGAAGATGGTTTTTTCCACTTATTTTCGAAACGGGTAAATATAAAAATTTTAAATTTTAGTATTCTCCCAATTTTGCTATGGTGAATTTAGTTGTCATTTCATAATTTTCATTATTAGTCAGGTGCGTATCATTTATTATTTATTTTTCACTACCAATTTTTATGAAAACTTAGTAGCAGGCTTTGGAAAAAATTGACACACTGCATAATGACATTAACATTTGTTGTAATTAATTAGCTGTCATTTTGCATTCAAACTGCTAATATCTTTTTAACTATGGAAGACTTTTCGACCCGTGAAAAAGTAGATATTCATTTTATGTATGGGTTTTGCAATGGAAACGCACATGCCGCTGCACGAGAGTATCGGCGGAGGTTTCCTGCAAGAAGGCTTCCACATTGGAAAGTTTTTGTTAGAATTCATAGAAATTTACTTGAATATGGATCCTTCGAACGTGCTCGAGGGCAAGGAAGACCAATTGCAAATGATGGTTATGGGGAAGTACTGAATTTAATTGAAGAAAACCCTCAAATATCATTAAGAACCTTAGAAGAGATTACCAATATCCCAAAGTCAAATGTAAGTAAAATTAAATATGATAAATAATTAAGTACCTAATTTGTTATCCAAAAAATTAAATTTAAAGTACTTATAACTGAAAATTGAGATTGGTATAAATAGTGTTGTTATTAATTATTATCGTCGGATCGCATTAAATTCATTGCAAAATACTCTAATTACTATTATTATTATTATTTACTTTATTTACTTGGATAAGTTATCACAAATATCAAACACCCCAAAACAAATCCTTTTGACGACTAACTGGAATGTTTAGTGGCTTACTAAGGTTTAAGCTTATTTCCTATGCAATTTAAAATATTTAAAAATAATTTCAGATTGGATGAATGACTAAGATGTTAGGATACCATCCTTTCCATTATAAAAGGGTTCAGGAGTTAGAAGAAGAAGATTTTCCAGCTCGAGTAGACTTTTGTCATTGGATTTTAAATCACCCAAATCTTCGTCAAAAAATTTTGTGGTCAGATGAGGCAACTTTTTCTAGGAGTAAGAACTTTAACATTTTGGAGCATCGAGAATCCGAGAGTAGTTCGACGAACTAACTTTCAGCATAGATTTTACTTTAACGTATGAGCGGGTTTGATAGGAGATAAATTGATAGGCCCAATTATTTTGCCACACAGGTTAACTGGTCGTCATTATTTAAATTTTCTTCAAAACAATCTCAGAGATTTACTGGACGATGTTCCCATAGAAACTCGGCTGAAAATGATTTTTCAGCACGATGGGGCACCAGCTCACTACAGCCGACAGGTGAGAAACTGGCTGGACAATAATTTTACAGGCAGATGGATAGGCCGAGGTGGTCCAATAAACTGGCCTGCACGATCGCCCGACCTTAATCATCTGGATTATTATCTTTGGGGTAATATGTGCAATATTATTTATGCCACCGAAATTGATACTCCAGAAGAGCTTCAGAGGCGAATTCTCGCAGCTGCAGGGAAATAAGAGAAAACCGATTTGAAATTCTTAGATCGACCCAAAACATTCAAAAAAGATCCAGGTTATGCATTCAGGAAAACGGAACCTTGTTTGAACATTTGCCTCAAATAAATTAGTATTTTTATCTGTTTGCAATTTTATTTGTCAATTTACTTTTGAAGCGTGCTATTGAGTTTTAATAAAAATTGTTATTAATAATACTATGCAGCGTTATTTTTAAATTCGTTTTTCTCGAAAATGGTAATTCCTAGCGTTATTGACCAAGAGGTACTTTTTTACGTAAAAAGTTAATTGTTTAAATTTTAAAAATTTAAAGAAAAAAAAAAACTTTGCAAACAATTTTTTTTAAGTATTTTTTTAGGCTCACCCCCTAAATGATACGCACCTGAATAAATAATGAAAATTATGAAATGACAACTAAATTCAGCATATCAAAATTGGGAGAATACCAAAATTTAAAATTTTTATATTTACCCGTTTCGAAAATAAGTGCAAAAAACCATCTTCAGATGCCTCCTTTAAAAGGGGCGTAGCTCCCTTGGGGGGCGTTTGCCGATATATGTTTATAGGAAAAAGTGAGGTTATTTTTGACCAAAGAATACAGGGTTCGCGTTTCGTCCACAAATTTTGGGACACCCTGTATACATGGCAAGCACAAATCCTCTCTAATATTAAACACATATATCGGAATATTTCTCCTGACTCAAAGGCACTCCCGTCCACGCCGCGTTTAATTCGAGTTATTTTTGATTTTTCAGTGATCTTGACTCATTCCTGAAATAGTTACTTGTACCTTTTTGTCGTCGATTCTCGGCCACGCATTTCATCACACGTTTGAGAGGCGCGTGTGGGATTATTTGGTAGTTATACGTACGGTAAACACCGCTGTAAACGCAGTTTTTTCTGAATGAGATTTTGATGCGCTTTCATTTTATAATTAGTTTAGGAAATGAGTAAATCGATTTGTGGAGGTGTTATGCCTGGAAATAGTCTATTTTGAGTTAAACGTATGAATAGACCTGTATACATTTTATAAATCTTTTGTATTTTTTTTAAATTATGCAAAAAGCCCATATTAGACACATACCACAGTGAGTCAAAATGAAACTCATACACCTGCAAAAATAGTTTCAAGTCGCCGTATTAAATTATTTATACCGAAGCTAAGACATTAAAAAAATATTTCTGATATTCCTAAGCATGTAAAAGAAAATAATAAAAATACAAATTTATACAAAAAATAATAAAAGACAGGTAATCACAAAATAATATTTTATTCAAAAAATTACACCTCAAAATGAAAGTCATAAGCTACATAAAGCTTGTTTATTTAAAACATTGCATTTTATTTTTTGCATTCTTTTAAATAAATATGACATTTTGTAAGTATTCATAGTTAGTTTGTGAGTAGTTTAGGCATTGAAAGTTAATACAGGATGCCAGAGAGGGCAAAGTTCGGTATGAAAAAGAAGGTTGATTATTTTTCATCAAACTAATGGCAAATCTCTCCGTGATATTGAAAAAAATGGTTAATACGAGTCATGCTACTATACAAAGTATTATCAACTGTTACAAAAGTGAAAAAAAAAGTAAAATAAAACAAGAAAAAGTTCTCGCAAAATATTTAATGATGAAAGGTGGATTGCCTGAAAATGTCAGGAGAATTCTAAACTAAGTGTCCCACACTAGTACCGATGGTTGGAAACATCTTTGGTAAAGAGAGTTAATCTAGAAACCATCACAATAGTTCTGCGAAAAAGTAATTACCATGGCCGAACCGCTAAGAGAAAGCCCTTTGTTAATTAAATAAGCAAAAAAGGATAAATTTTGCCAAAGAACACCAAATGCCACTTTTGAGTTCTGGAAAACGGCCATCTTTAGTGATAAGAGTGAATTTAACATCTGTGCATCTGACGGACGTGTCACAGTATAGAGAAAACCCCACAAGGAACTTCTTCAGAAAAATTTAACAGCGACATTTAAACATGGTGGGAGTTCAGTGATGGTATGGGGCTGTATCGCAGCTACAAGTGTCGGCAATTTGCATTTTATAGACAGTATTATGAATAAAAAAGTTTACCTGAACATTTTAAGACAAACCCTTAAACAAAGTTCTGAAAAGTTAAATATTACTGAAACTGCTATTTGCTTTTTTTACTAAGACAATGACTTCAAACATAAAGCATATGAAGTAAGGAGTGGGCTTCTATATAACTGTCCTAAAGTATTGGATACATTTCCCCAATCACCATTAATGTGATATAAATGTGATTGAAAATTTGTGGCATCACTTGGAAAAAATATAAAAACTCAGAATATTTCTAATATCCAAGAATGGCATAAAATCAACCCTAATTATTGTGAAAAATTGGTTAAATCAGTGTCAACCAGGTTGCAGTGTGTCATAAAGAGTAAAGGGTTACTTAAAAAGTATTAAAATAATAATAAAAATTATAAATATAATATTGTATGAGTTTCATTTTGAGTTGACATTTTTGAAATAAAGCTTAATTTTTTTAAAACATATATTTCATTCTTTCTTTAGTTTTTTATACATTTACTATTTTCCTTTATGTCATTAAGAATATTATAAATATTTTTTGAATGGCATAACTTCTTATAAGTAATGTAATATATTGATGTCATTATTTCACAGGTGTATGAGTTTAATTTTGAACCACTGTATTTAATTCATAATTACTTGAGTAATGTGAAGTCTTGTTCCAGGCATTTGGGGCAATTTTCATTGCTCTACAGTGGCTTATTGTTAGTTTAAATTGCTTATAAATGAATAAGAGTATTGTATAGGGTTATACCAGGCAGTTGAGTGGCCCATAAATCCTTTTAGGACTTTTAAATTTTACTTAAGTAATGTATTATCTTTTGAGGCATTTATTAGTGTCAAGTCACTTATTGTTAGATTAAATTGATCATCAATGAACGAGGGTAATATAGAGACTTCTTTTTTCTTCTTTCTCAGCCTGTACAAATCCACTCCTGGATATTGGCCTCTTCCAAATTTCTCCACGTCTTTCTGTTCGTAGCAGTCTGGATCCAATTTTTTCCTGCGATCCCCCGAATGTCATCTCGCCAGCGTCTTTGGAGTCTTCCTACACTTCTTCTAGTCTCTCTTGGTTCCCAAACCAGTATTCTGTTATTCTATCTATCTTGCCTTGCAATGTGACCGGCCTATTTTAAGCGTGCAACTTTTAATACGTCTGACACCTTTGTTCTTCTCCGGATTTCCTAACTTCGGACTCTCTTCGGACTTTTGTGTCGTAAGTATACATACTCGGATACGTTTTGCAATATTCTGTTGTCTAACCTTACTTAAATGTTTTGAGGGCTCATTACTTAATTGGTTTTAGTTAGGTTCATTTCAAGTCTTCGGCGGAGTTGCTGATTATGCCTATGTCGTCTGCAAATCGTAAGTGGCTGAGGTATACGCCATCAATATTAATTCCTCTAATTTGCCAGGCAGGCTAGCTTCTTAAATACGTCATCCATGGGAAATCGTGTCTCCCTGACGCACTCCTCTTTCGATACGAATAATATCGGTCATTATTTGTTCATTGACTTTAGCTTGTAATGATGCGTGCGCGTATATGTACTTAATAAGGTTTAAATATCGGGAGTCGATACTTGCACTTTCCATTGATTGAATCGAAGGCTTTCTGATAGATGTAGAGGAACATTATACTCTGTAGATTTTTCAATGAGGGTGTGCAGTGTTTGCAAGTGGTCAATTGTGCCCAAGTCTTTTCGAAATCCTGCTTGTTCAACTGGTACATCCATATATATCCATCTTTGATGATGATTTATCTTGGTTAACAACTTATATAAATAGGATAGCAGGCTAATGGGTCGATAATTTTCAATGTTATTCCGGTCCCTTTTCTTATACAACAGGATAACTTCCTCTTTATTCCAATTATCTGGAATTCTCTCTTCCAACCAGCACCTATGAACAGCACTATAATGCTTTCATGCAAGGTCTCTCCACCCATTTTAAGCATTTCAATAGTGACCCGATCTTCGCCCGGGCTCTTTTCATTTGATGTAGTGCCCTCATCAATTTGTCTGAGGTTATTTCGGGGATTTCTTCTGATCCTACGTTTCGAATCACACTTCTACTATATTGCGGGTTATTTACCTTGAGCTACTTCTTTATAGAAATACGGAACAGCAGGAATTA